>NC_135802.1:118530798-118851482 GCF_964213995.1 Mustelus asterias
CGATTTGCAAGTGGGACCTGAGGGGAATCCTAAACTACCTGCCTGTTTCTCTTGGACTGCCTGGTTTCGCCCATTTCTTTCCTCAAGTTCCTTCAGCTGTGGTGTGACCAACTCTCTAAATATGCCATCCACAATGCTCTCAGACTTGCTGATGCTCCACAGTGTCCCCAGCTACTGTTCCATCTCTGAAACTCAAACTTCCAGGAGCTGCAGCTGGACACACTCTCTGCACACACTGGAAATGTGCCCAGCTTCCCACATGCAGCAGCTGGAGGCCTTCACTTGTGAGGATCACAGTTGGTTCCCTCGAATGGGGACCTGATGTGATACGCTCGCTGATAGGACCGGAGGCCATTGAGGTCAGCCAGGGTGGTCAGGGTGGGGTGGGGGTGAGAGTGCCCCTTGGGCCGTGTTAGCCTGGCACTGCCAGCCTGAGATTCTGGCACCCTGCAATGTCCACTGGGCACCAGACAGTGCTAAGGGAGCAGGGCCAGATGGCAGATGGGGGGAAGTCAGTAGGAGTGGAGGGAAGGGGGGGGAGCTCTGGATGGGGAGGTTGGGGGCTGGTGGTGGAGCTGGCGACCGGAGGCCAACGCCATCAATCGGGATGCGAGCGATCAGGGGGAGGAAGGGTGGTGATCAGGAATCTGGTGATCGAGAGAGGGGTCAGTTGGGGAGGTAGCGAATCTGTGGCAGGGGTGTGAGGGGTGATGTCTTTAGGGGGGAGGGATCGGTTGACTGATATCCCATATACTGTGTCGACTTATACACAGTATATGGGAGATCAGGGCACATGTCTAGCAGCAAGCCTTGGCATCATTGAATCTTCTCCCACGGTCCAGTGAATAGTGTTTCTTCATTAAAGAATTACTCGCGATGTATTGAGTGAATTTTAACAGCCGCTGCTGTTTCAAAGTCTGTCAGTCCCATAACCAACTTCACAACTTCATCTTTGAGCATTGCTTCATTGTCCTCTGCTGATACCTATGGTCCCAATTGCATATAAAAGTGTACAGACTTGATGTTTCTGGGACTTTCCTTGTAACCCTGAAGGTTTTTGGTACCTTTGGAATTGTCTCTTCTGCACTCCCATCATTGTCCATGCTGTGAACCCTCGATAAGGCTGTGGAAGATGTAGTGACTGTTCAGTAACTATCAACGTAGTGTGCATCTTGCTGTTCTTTCCAGTTTTGATCCTGGGTTATTGTCAAGTCGATCAGTTCCAAGGTCTTCCTTCACCTCTAGGTTACCAATTGTGGCCTTCATTTCCTAAGTTGGCCTGCCGCATTGTCGGCATGCTTCAGTTTGTGTCCATGTTTTGGTAAGGTTTTACTGTTATCTGCCTCATTGCCAGAATT
Source organism: Mustelus asterias (assembly GCF_964213995.1). NCBI lineage: Eukaryota > Metazoa > Chordata > Chondrichthyes > Carcharhiniformes > Triakidae > Mustelus > Mustelus asterias. Next base: position 118,532,157 of record NC_135802.1, read on the forward strand.
TTCTGGCCGTTACTGCTGGCGAGATCTTTTGATCCCACTGAAGGTGAGCCCCCACTGTGGGTTTCCTGACGGCAAGTGTTGCATACAATGGGAAACCCTGCTGACAATGACAGGAGCAGAAAATCCACCGGCAGCCAAGAGCAAGCCCTTTCTGCCACTGCAAAACACAGCACGGGGGGTAGGGAAAGTCCTGTCCATTGTCTTTCCACAGCTTGATGAGGCTTTGCTTATTCTGTGGCAGACTTGAGATAGTTGGTATATCATTTTTCTTGAAATCTTTATGAAGAAGTATTTGCAAAGACCTCAGGGTAAGCATATGGTTTTCGGGACCCAGGCTGTTTTTCATCTTGCTCTTTTGGAGAGTTTTGGTGATCTGAATTTTGATGTTATGCTGACATTATTAATATCATCATGGTCTCATTAACATAATCTTTAACCCATTACCCTGCACTATACAAAGTAAATCTTTTTTTCTGTTTCCCTTGGCAAATTTATTTTTGTATTTTTTCCCTGCTTTCGAAAGCTGATCAAAGAACAAAGAACAATACAGCACAGGAACAGGCCCTTCGGCCCTCCAAGCCTGCGCCGCTCATGTGCCCAACTAGACCATTCTTTTGTATCCCTCTATTCCCAGTCTGTCCATGTGGTTATCTAGATAAGTCTTAAACGATCCCAGCGTGTCCGCCTCAATCACCTTGCTTGGCAGTGCATTCCAAGCCCCCACCACCCTCTGTGTAAAATATGTCCCCCTGACATCTGTGGTGAACCTTGCCCCCCTCACCTTGAACCCGTGACCCCTTGTGTTCGTCACCTCCGACCTGGGAGAAAGCTTCCCACTGTTCACTCTATCTATGCCTTTCATAATTTTATACACCTCTATTAGGTCACCCCTCATCCTCCATCTTTCCAGGGAGAACAACCCCAGTTTACCCAATCTCTCCTCATAGCTAAGACCCTCCATACCAGGCAACATCCTGGTAAACTTTCTCTGTACTCTCTCCAAAGCCTCCACGTCCTTCTGGTTGTGTGGCGACCAGAACTGGACGCAGTATTCCAAATGTAGCCTAACCATCGTTCTATACAGCTGCAACATCATATGCCAACTTTTATATTCTATGCCCCGTCCAATAAAGGCAAGCATGTCATATGCCTTCTTCACCACCCTCTCCACCTGTGCTGCCACCTTTAAGGATCTGTGGACTTGTACACCCAGGTCCCTCTGTGTGTCTAAACTCCTGGTGGTTCTGCCATTTATTGTATAGCTCCCCCTTACATTAGATCTACGGGAATGCATCACTTCGCATTTATCTGGATTAAATTCCATCTGCCATTTCTCCGCCCAATATTTCAGCCTATGTATTCTCTGACAATGTTCATCACTATCCACAACTCCAGCAATCTTCGTGTCGTCCGCAAACTTACTGATCACACCAGTTACATCTTCCTCCAAATCATTTATATATATCACAAACAGCAGAGGTCCCAGTACAGAGCCCTGCGGAACACCACTAGTCACAGACCTCCAACCGGAAAAAGACCCCTCCACTGCTACCCTCTGTCTTCTATGGCTAAGCCAGTTCTCCACCCATCTAGCTAGCTCACATTCTATCCCGTGAGATTTAACCTTTTGCACCAGCCTGCCATGAGGGACCTTGTCAAACGCATGTGTAAGACTTTGCTTTCATACAAAATCCTTTGTTTAAATTGTTTTTCTGACAAGCTTCATTTGGATCCCACACTTAATATTCAGTATTCTTTTTGTCGTTTATAAATTTTAATGATGCCAACACGTGCTGCTGATGTTGTGCACTTTGTAGAGCCAGCACCCCAACTCCCCCCCCGCACATCATCCAGTCGCTTGGCTTTGAAGGGAAAGAAGTATGTCATTGATCCACTAGTAGTAAGTATGATATCCTGCAGGTGGCATCACTATGACAACAGCTTTGTGTTAATGTACCAAACATTCCAGGTAATGAAAGAGACTGTTTAACAGTCGCATAATGAGAAGCAATGCAATCAAATCTGAAAGCTACATTTTACAAAGTTTGTATTTTCACTGTAGAATTCGCCTGTTGGGAACACGTTTTGATAATTCCAGTACAAAGGTAATCAAGTAAAACTGCAGCATATTGATTCCACGTGTACTATAGTCCAAACAGCTCAGAAATAAATTATGTTTCATATAGAATTTAATGCTTCATATTCTTTTAACTTAATATTTCACCGGCTATTTACCTAGAATCTACTCCGAGTTTCACATTGACAACCTCTTCTGTAGACTTAATCAAATATCAAGCTGTGGATGAAAAAGTTCCTCAATTGGACATTGGAGACAAAGCCATTATGATCATGAATTCCACTCTCCCTTTAAAAAGCTCTCAAACCTGAGCTGATTTTTTTACCCATTGCTTTGTGTCCATGTTTTCGTTCTTTCTATTTATTTCCTCCCCTCTGTAAGCTATTTCAAGATATCTTCTACATTAAAAGTGCAAGTTAAATTCAAATCTAGGAATAAAACTCATGAGTGGTAAATCCTGAAAGGCCCACTGATCTCAATGCCTGATATGTTCTCTCAGTAAACAAACCGCCACTTCAGAGTATGAATTCACAAACTCCACATGCCAAGTTTTGTAACTAATGAGCTAAATTTCAAAATCTGCTTTAGATTATAATAGAGTTTAGGAAATGAATATCATAATTTTTATAATTATTACTTTTGTTCATTAAACAACAAAACAGAGACCATAAGACTTCGGAGCAGAATTAGGCCACTTGGCCCATCGCGTCTGCTCTGTCATTCAATCATGGCTGATAATTTTCTCATCCCCATTCTCCTGCCTTTTCCCCATAACCCCTGATCCCTTTATTAATCAAGAACCTATCTCTGTCTTACAAACACTCAATGACCTGGCCTCCACAGCCTTCTGCAGAAAAGAGTTCCACAGATTCACCACTCTCTGGCTGAAGAAATTCCTCCTCACCTCTGTTTTAAAGGATCATTCCTTTAGCCTGAGGCTGTGCCCTCTGGTTCTAGTTTTTCCTACTAGTGGAAACATCCTCTCCATGTCCACTCTATCCAGGCCTCGCAGTATCCTGTAAGTTTCAATAAGATTCCTCCTCATCCTTCTAAACGAGTACAGACCCAGAGTCCTCAACCGTTCCTCATACGACAAGCTCTTCATTCCAGGGATCATTCTTGTGAACCTCCTCTGGACCCTTTCCAAAGCCAGCACATCCTCCCTTAGATATGGGAACCAAAACACCTCACAATATTCCAAATGAGGTCTGACCAGAGTCTTACACAGCCTCCGAAGTACTTCCCTGCTCTTGTAATCTAGCCCTCTCGATGTGAATGCTAGCATTGCATTTGCCTTCCCAACTGCCAACTGAACCTGCACGTTAACCTTAAGAGGATCTTGAACAATGACTCCCAAGTCCCTTTGTGTTTCTGATTTCTTAAGCATTTTCCCATTTAGAAAATAGTCTATGCCTCCATTCCTCCTTCCAAAATGCATAACCTTACACTTTTCCACATTGTATTCCATCTGCCACTTCTTTGCCCACTCTCCTAGCCTGCCCAAGTCCTTCTGCAGCCCCCCTGCTTCCTCAATACTACCTGTCCCTCTACATATCTTTGTATCATCTGCAAACTTAGCAGCAGTGACTTCAATTCCTTCCTCCAAATCATTAATTTACATTATGAAAAGTTGTGGTCCCAGCACTGACCCCTGAGGCACACCAGTAGTCACCGGCTGCCATCCTGAGAAAGACCCCTTTATCCCCACTCTCTGCCTTCTGCCAGTCAACCAATCCTCTATCCATGCCAGGATCTTACCTGTAACAGCATGGGCACTAAACATATTTAACAGTCTCCTATGCAGCACCTTGTCAAAGGCCTTCTAGAAATCTAAATAAATCACATCCTCTGTTTCTCCTTTATCTAACTTCCTTGTTACCTCCTCAAAGAACTCTAACAGATTTGTCAGACATGACCTCCCCTTGACAAAGCAGTGCTGACTCAATCCTACTTTATCATGCACTTCCAAGTACTCTGCGATCTCATCTTTGATAATGGAGTCTAAAATCGTTCCAATGACCGAAGTCAGGCTAACCGGCCTATAATTTCCTGTCTGCTGCCTCCCTCCCTTCTTACATTAGCTACATTAGCTACTTTCCAGTCCTCTGGTACCCTCCCTGCCTCCAGGGATTCCTGAAAGATCACACCAATGGCTCCACAATTTCCTCAGCAATCTCTTTTAGAACCCTGGGGTGTAGTCCATCTGGTGCAGGTGATTTATCCATCTTCAGACCTTTCAGTTTCCCCAGAACCTTCTCCTTAGTGAGGGCCACTACATTCACCTGTGCCCCCTGACTCTCCTGGAGTCTGGCATCCCACTGGTGTCTTCCACGGTGAAGACTGATGCAAAGTAACTATTCAGTTCCTCTGCCATTGCTTTGTTTCCTATTATTATTTCTCCAGCCTCATTTTCCAGTGGTCCAATGGCTATCTTTGCCTCTCTCTTACCTTTTATATATTGAAAAAAGCTTTTCCTATGTTCTTTTATATTACTAGCTAGCTTACATTCATATTTCATCTTCTCCCCCCTTATTGCTTTTTTAGTTGTTCTCTGCTCGCTTTTAAAGGCTTCTCAATCCTCTGGTTTCCCACTAATCCTTGGCACTTTGTACGCTTTTTCTTTTGCTTTTATGCGTCCTTGACTTCCCTCATCAGCCATGCTTGCCCCTTAGCATGATTCCTCCTCCTTGGGATGAATTTCTGTTGTGCCTCCCAAATAACTCTCAAAAACTCCTGCCATTGCTGTTCCACTGCCTTCCCTGCTCGGCTCCCTTTCCAATCAACTCTAGCCAGCTCCTCCCTCATGTCTTTGTAGTTACCTTTATTTAACTGTAATACCGTTACATCTGATTCCAACTTCTCCCTCTCAAACTGCAGGGTAAATTCTATCATATTCTGCTCACTACTCCCTAAGGGTTCCTTCACCTTAAGTTCCCTAATCAAGTCTGCCTCATTACACATCACCAAATCCAGAATTACCTGTTCCCTAGTAGGCTCTGTTACAAGCTGCTCCAAAAAACGATTTCTTAGACATTCCACAAATTCCTTTTCTTGGGATCCACTATCTACCTACCTGATTTTCCCAGTCCACCTGCATATTGAAGTCCCCCATGATTATTGTAATATTGCCTTTTTTTATATGCCTTTTCTATCTCCTGATTTATTTTCTGCCACATTTTCTGACTACTGCTCAGGGGCCTGTACATAACTCCCATCAGGGTCTTTTTACCTTTGCGATTCCTCAACTCTACACACAGAGATTCTATGCCTTCTGATCCTATATCACTTCTTGCTGTTGATTTAACTTCATTCCTTACTAACATGCAACCCCGTCCTCTTTATCCATCTGCCTGTCCTTCCGATAGGACACATACCCTTGGATATTTAGATCCCAGAAGTAACAGAATAGCCAAAATAGCAACTGGAAATAGGAAATATTTCATGTTGTAGTGAATTTATGGGGCACAATGGATTCTACAATAGGTTTGCAATCTGTGCCAGCAGGTAACAGCATTGATGGAAAGTTGAAAATTACCCCAGTTATCACCTTACTGAGATATAGGGAACAGAGGCCCTCTGATCTACTCTATCACCCAATGACCACTTTGCCTGCATGGGCCCAGACAATGTTCTTGACAAGCTATTCTACTATGCAAGAGTGAAGGAAGCATCCCAGTTAAGTGTGATCCTTGTATCTACAGCTAAAGTAAGATCGTGACTTAATTGACATTAACTTTGGGTCAAAAAGGTGTGGGTTTTAACTACATTCCAAATCTAGCTTGGTGATGAAGTGCTGAGGAAGTATTATATTTTCAAAGGCCCAGCCTTCAGATGAAATAATAAACCTTGAACATCTTGGCACATTTAGCTGAATATTGGAGATTCCATGAGACTTTCTGGACCAGGCAATATCATCAAAAACAGCTAAACTGCTACTTTACCACATAACTGCCTGATCAGCACCCCATCCACCACCTTAAACATTCACTCCCTCCACCATTGATGAACCATGGCAGCAGTGTGTACCATACGCAAGATATACTGAAGCAACTTACCAAGCCACTTCAACATCACCTTCCAAACCTGTGACCTCTACCACTTAGAAGTGTAAAGGCAACAGACACATAGGAACACCACCATTTACAAGTTTCCCTCCAAGCCACACACCATCTTGATAACTATATCACCATTCCTTCACTGTCACTGTATTAAAATCCTGGAACTCCCTTACTAGCAGCACTGTGGGTTTATCTACACCAGATGGAATGCAGCAATTCAAGAAGGTGGCTCACCACCACCTTCTCAAGGGCATTTGGGCAACAGATTCTAGCCTTGACAACAAAACTCACATCCCAAGAGTGAATTTTTAAAATGCCAATTAACCTTGGCAATTTCTCCCAATATGGGCAGCACACAAACCTCATGTGGCTTGTTTGTTTATATGATTGTAGTCTCCAACAAACACTAAGCATGCTGTTGTGTGGCTGCACATTTGGGCAGGGGTGCAAAATCCTCTGAAGCTGGCAAAAGTTCAAATTAACCTGCCCACAATTTAAGTGAGCAAGCCTCTTTTTAGAGAAGTGCAGTTTGAAAAAAACAGTTGTGGGAAGACATTCTAAAAGTGAATTTGCACTGGGAAAAACAAGAATAGTATTTTACGCCTTATATGTTTAATAATTAGTCTCATAAACAGGGCTACAGGGATAGTGTGGGGAAATGGGGCCCATTGGATTTCTCTATATGGACTCGATGGGCCAAATGGTCTTTTTCTGTGTGGAAATGACTCTGTTGTGGGTCCATTATGTGGTTGGGATAAATGAAGGTCTCATAGGGCAGGTCGTGGGATATTAAAAAACTCTAATGGTGGTGTGAAAGGGTGTAGGATCAGTGGGAGAATGTTCATGGGGATCAGTGTAGGCTCAGGAAGGAGGGAAAGCATTTCCAATTGGAGGGTAACAGGTCCCAGGGCAATGTGGGGAGCGTGTAGGGTATTAGAGGGAAGGTGAAATGAATTTGAGAGAATTCTATGGGACCTGCAAGAGCGGGATACATGTGGAGCCAAAATTTTAGATTCCTGGCAGCAGGTTGATATGCAGAGATTAAGTGAGCCATGTGGCAGTGGTGTGTCAGGCCTCACGTCATCCTGTGTGGGTTCCTGCTTGTCATACATTTGCAAGCCATGAATAGTCATAATTTTAAAAATATAGCCAATAGAAATATAAATGACCCATCAACAACCCCACCCTGCAAGTTCATCTATGTTGGTGACATCTGTTGTCACTCATGCTTTATCTTTCAACCCTCTGAACCAGCTCCATAACAAAGATTTTGGGGGAATTCTCTGGGCCTGCTAGAGCCTGGTGAGAATCACAATGGCCCAGAGAATCAGACATCGGGCAAAAAACAGGTCTAGTGCAGGAACCAAACCCATCGCAATGCTCCCAGCCCTTCCCACCGGCCCCAATTGGCATCAATTGAACGCAACAATTTTTATCATAACTGGTTTCTTGTCCTTGTAAACATAATTGCAATATTCATCCACCATGTGACAAAAGCCCACAAGTTGGTTGAAATCCTCCATCTGCCTGACGTCATTGCATGACTAACTGTTTAACCCACCTGCTATGGAACAGCCTTCCTGAACAAGATTGACCAGCATACACCCTTTGGATCAAGGAATGGGAAACATGGAAAGTCACTAACCAATTTCGTGTGACAAACCCCATTTGTCAAATCGCAGGTTTTGAAGTGCCAGGTCGAGAGTGGTCCTTGTTAAATAAGTTCAGGCCAGGCCAAGGCCCTTATGCAGCCAATCTCTACCACCGAGACCTCAGTACAAACCTCTTACACTCTTGTGGAAAAACATCAGCAATTACACATTACCAAAGAGTGTCCCCTCTACAGACTAAGTCATGTACTAATCTCCTTAAACTCAGCAAATGAGGAAGCTGTCACTTAGCTTAGAGATTTGCATTCACTAATTTTTTTTTAATTTTAAAAATTGAAATAAGTCCGACCTCCAACATTAATATCATGGCACCTGATTCACACTCGTTTAAAGGTGGCAGGCAACAGTCGGCTTTGTGCGGTTACGTCTGAAGTCACCAGTTTTTTTTGTTGAACTCTGCAGTCCATGGGAGGAGAATAGCAGCCTTGCTCGAGCGAGACCAGAAATTCCCACTTGACGACAACGGACATTTCCATTGTCTGCCCCTCATCCGCTCCAATTCCGTAATGGGCGGGGTGGTAGAAGTCTGGTGTGCCTGAAGGATTGGGATTGGCAAGGACACCTCAGGTGTGGGGTCAGCACTGTTCACATGTGGGTCCATCTCAGGGTGTTAGAATAAAGAACAAAGAATAAAGAACACAACAGTACAGGGACAGGCCCTTCGGCCCACCAAGCCTGCACTAATCACTTTGTCCTATCTAGACCAACTGCCTGTATTCCTCCATACCCTGCCTGTTCATGTGTCTATCCAGATAAGTCTTAAATGTGTCTGCTTCAACCACCTCACTTAGCAGTGCATTCCAGGCCCCCACCAACCTCCGCGTAAAAAACTTTCCCCGCACATCTCTAATGAACATTTCTCCCCTTACCTTGAATTTGTGCCCCCTTGTAATTATCATTTCCACTCTGGGAAAAAGCTTCCAGCTGTTCACCTTTGCCCCTCATAACATTAAAGAACACGGGAAGTTGACTTAGTAGGTGGTGGTGGGAGTTAGGGGTACCAGGTCCATTCTGACTTTGGGATAAGTAGGGCATGTCGTGGGATATAAAAAAACTCTAGTGATGATATGGAAGGGTATAGGATCAGTGGGAGAATGTTCACAGGGATCACTGTAGGCTTAGAAAGGAGAGATAGCATTTCCAATTGGAGGGTGACAGGATCCAGGGCAATGTGGAGAGCTTGTAGGGTATAGAGGAAAGGTGAAATTAATTTGGGAGGGCCAAGTGTGATGGGGGAAAGTGAGAAACTGACAGGAGGAGGCGAACCTGACAAGCACTTTATTCATCATATCTTCAAAAGCATGCATGACTGCCACAGCTGGAGATCAAAGTGGAAAGAGCCCAGTGTGAGTGGGTAGAGTTTTGGGTATGAACAACTTAAGAAGTTGAAAATCTCACTGGTAATAAGAACATAAGAACATAAGAAATAGGAGCAGGAGTAGGCCATCTAGCCCCTCGGGCCTGCCCCACCATTCAATAAGATCATGGCTGATCTGAAGTGGATCAGTTCCACTTACCCGCCTGATCCCCATAACCCCTAATTCCCTTACCGATCAGGAATCCATCTATCCGTGATTTAAACATATTCAACGAGGTAGCCTCCACCACTTCAGTGGGCAGAGAATTCCAGAGATTCACCACCCTCTGAGAGAAGAAGTTCTTCCTCAACTCTGTCCTAAACTGACCCCCCTTTATTTTGAGGCTGTGCCCTCTAGTTCTAGTTTTCTTTCTAAGTGGAAAGAATCTCTCCATCTCTACCCTATCCAGCCCCTTCATTATCTTATAGGTCTCTATAAGATCCCCCCTCAGCCTTCTAAATTCCAATGAATACAAACCCAATCTGCTCAGTCTCTCCTCATAATCAACACCCCTCATCTCTGGTATCAACCTGGTGAACCTTCTCTGCACTCCCTCCAAGGCCAATATATCCTTCCGCAAATAATCAGTTCTATGGGTGAAATTCATGGACACACATTTTCTCATATCATTGTTTGCCTTCTTCACATTTTGTTCAACTGAATACTGACAGGTTTCCTACACCCAATATTCCAGCAAACCTTGGAGCAGAAGGAGAGGATGCAACCAAGAAGGGCTTTTGCTGGTCGACAACAGAGGCCACAACACCAGCAGCGGAGGGTGAGGTTGGTCAGGATGCAGCCATCTGGGGAAAGTATTGTAGGAGATGGGCATTGGCACATCACTGCATCCTGAGGAAAAGAACTACTACCCGCAGATGTCTGAGAAGTAATGCCAGCAAGGATTGAGGCTGTCCTGGGAAGTGGTCATGGAAATATGTGGGATTGTGCAACAAGATCTGCAGCTACCTGGATTTCAGCAAGGCCTTTGACAAGGTTCCTCATGGGAGGTTAGTTAGGAAGGTTCAGTCGCTAGGTATACATGGGGAGGTAGTAAATTGGATTAGACACTGGCTCAATGGAAGAAGCCAGAGAGTGGTTGTGGAGGATTGCTTCTCTGAGTGGAGGCCTGTGACTAGTGGTGTGCCGCAGGGATCGGTGTTGGGTCCATTGTTGTTTGTCATCTACATCAATGATCTGGATGATAATGTGGTAAATTGGATCAGCAAATTTGCTGATGATACAAAGATTGGAGGTGTAGTGGACAGTGAGGAAGGTTTTTAAAGCTTGCAGAGGGATTTGGACCAACTAGAAAAATGGGCTGAAAAATGGCAAATGGAATTTAACGCAGACAAGTGTGAGATATTGCACTTTGGAAGGACAAACCAAAGTAGAACGTACAGGGTAAATGGTAGGACTCTGAAGAGTGCAGTTGAACAGAGGGATCTGGGAATACAGGTACAGAATTCCCTAAAAGTGACGTCACAGGTGGATAGGGTCGTAAAGAGTGCCTTTGGTACATTGGCCTTTATAAATCGGAGTATCGAGGATAAAAGTTGGAGTGTTATGGTAAGGTTATATAGAACATAGAACATAGAACATAGAACAGTACAGCACAGAACAGGCCCTTCGGCCCACGATGTTGTGCCGACCTTCATCTGAAACCAAGATCAAGCTATCCCACTCCCTACCATCCTGGTGTGCTCCATGTGCCTATCCAATAACCGCTTAAATGTTCCTAAAGTGTCTGACTCCACTATCACTGCAGGCAGTCCATTCCACACCCCAACCACTCTCTGCGTGAAGAACCTACCTCTGATATCCTTCCTATATCTCCCACCATGAACCCTATAGTTATGCCCCCTTGTAATAGCTCCATCCACCCGAGGAAATAGTCTTTGAACGTTCACTCGATCTATCCCCTTCATCATTTTATAAACCTCTATTAAGTCTCCCCTCAATCTCCTCCGCTCCAGAGAGAACAGCCCCAGCTCCCTCAACCTTTCCTCATAAGATCAACACTCCAAACCAGGCAGCATCCTGGTAAATCTCCTCTGCACTCTTTCCAGCGCTTCCACATCCTTCCTATAGTGAGGTGACCAGAACTGCACGCAATATTCCAAATGCGGTCTCACCAAGGTCCTGTACAGTTGCAGCATAACCCCACGGCTCTTAAACTCCAACCCCCGTTAATAAAAGCTAACACACTATATGCCTTCTTCACAGCTCTATCCACTTGAGTGGCAACCTTTAGAGATCTGTGGACATGGACCCCAAGATCTCTCTGTTCCTCCACAGTCTTCAGAACCCTACCTTTGACCCTGTAATCCACATTTAAATTTGTCCTACCAAAATGAATCACCTCACATTTATCAGGGTTAAACTCCATTTGCCATTTTTCAGCCCTGCTTTGCATCCTATCTATGTCTCTTTGCAGCCTACAACAGCCCTCCACCTCATCCACTACTCCACCAATCTTGGTGTCATCAGCAAATTTACTGATCCACCCTTCAGCCCCCTCCTCTAAGTCATTAATAAAAATCACAAAGAGCAGAGGACCAAGCACCGATCCCTGCGGCACTCCGCTAGCAACCTGCCTCCAGTCCGAAAATTTTCCATCCACCACCACCCTCTGTCTTCGATCAGACAGCCAGTTACCTATCCAATCGGCCAACTTTCCCTCTATCCCACACCTCCTTACTTTCATCATAAGCCGACCATGGGGGACCTTATCAAACGCCTTACTAAAATCCATGTATATGACATCAACCGCCCTACCTTCATCAACACACCTAGTTACCTCCTCAAAAAATTCTATCAAATTTGTGAGGCACGATTTGCCCTTCACAAATCCGTGCTGACTATCCCGGATTAATCCGCATCTTTCTAAATGGTCGTAAATCCCATCCCTAAGGACCTTTTCCATCAATTTACCAACCACCGAAGTCAGACTAACCGGTCTATAATTACCAGGGTCATTTCTATTCCCTTTCTTAAACAGAGGAACAACATTTGCCACTCTCCAGTCCTCTGGCACCATCCCCGTGGACAGCGAGGACCCAAAGATCAAAGCCAAAGGCTCTGCAATCTCATCCCTCGCCTCCCAAAGAATCCTAGGATACATTTCATCAGGCCCAGGGGACTTATCGACCTTCAGTTTATTCAAAACTGCCAATACATCCTCCCTCCGAACATCTATTTCCTCCAGCCTATTAGCCTGTAACACCTTCTCTTCCTGAAAAACATGGCCCCTCTCCTTGGTGAACATTGAAGAAAAGTATTCATTCATCACCTCGCCTATCTCTACTGATTCCATACACAAGTTCCAATCACTGTCCTTGACCGGCCCTAACCTCACCCTGGTCATTCTTTTATTCCTCACATAAGAGTAAAAAGCCTTGGGGTTTTCCTTGATCCGACCCGCCAAGGACTTCTCATGTCCCCTCCTAGCTCTCCTCAGCCCCTTTTTCAGCTCGTTCCTTGCTAACTTGTAACCCTCAATCGAGCCATCTGAACCTTGTTTCCTCATCCCTACATAAGCTTCCCTCTTCCTTTTCACAAGACATTCCACCTCTTTTGTGAACCACGGTTCCCTCACTCGGCCATTTCCTCCCTGCCTGACAGGGACATACCTATCAAGGACACCCAGTATTTGTTCCTTGAAAAAGTTCCACTTTTCATCAGTGCCTTTCCCTGACAGTTTCTGTTCCCATCTTATGCCCCCTAATTCTTGCCTAATTGCATCATAATTACCTCTCCCCCAATTGTAAGCCTTGCCCTGCCGTCCGGCCCTATCCCTCTCCATTGCAATAACAAAAGACACCGAATTGTGGTCACTATCTCTATAAGGCATTGGTGAGGCCGAATTTGGAGTATTGCGTACAGTTTTGGTCACCTAGTTACAGGAAGGATGTAAATAAGGTTGAAAGAGTGAAAGGATGTTGCCGGGACTTGAGAAGCTGAGTTACAGAGAGAGATTGAATAGGTTGGGACTTTATTCCCTGGAGCGTAGAAGATTGAGGGGAGATTTGATAGAGGTGTGTAAGATTTTGATGGGTATAGATAGCGTGAATGCAAGCAGGCATTTTCCGCTGAGGCTCGGGGAGAAAAAAACCAGAGGGCATGGGTTAAGGGTGAAAGGAGAAAAGTTTAAAGGGAATATTAGCGGGGACTTCTTCACGCAGAGAGTGGTGGGAGTGTGGAATGAGCTGCCGGATAAAGTGGTAAATGCGGGGTCACTTTTAACATTTAAGAAAAACTTGGACGGGTTCATGGATGAGAGGGGTGTGGAGGGATATGGTCCAAGTGCAGGTCAGTGGGACTAGGCAAAAAATGGTTCGGCACAGACAAGGAGGGCCAAAAGGCATGTTTCTGAGCTGTAACGTTCTATGGTTCTATGGTGGGAACGCCATACCAGTGGTCCCGCAGGTGACTGTGGTGCTCATTCTTTTTTAATCACCAGTGCTTCCAGCATTCCATGGATAACATTTGTGACAGGTCACAGGCTGCAACACACCAATGCATAAAACAGCATGCCAATGTCTTTTTTCATTGTGCAAATGAATTAATCAAGTTCTCCGCAGATTAGGTCAGCCAGGCAGCAAGGGCATTGGGCTCAGAGGCCATCGCTCATATCCCAGTAGTGCAATGGGTCATCAACAGCACTCATGCAGCCATTAGAGATCCCTAGGACCAACCAATGATATTTGTGAATCACTTTGAATGTGCAATTGGCCTGCAGCCACAATCGTGCATGTTTGTGCCTGTTTCTCAGGGAATTCTTATGACTCATATGTTGCACAGCTATCTGAGGCCCCAGCCCAGGATATCCTGGGTGATATAAACTATCCCCTCTGGACTTGGTTGATGACACCAGTGAGGCATCCCCATGCCACAGCATAAGAGTGCTAGAATGCAGCTCATGCCTTCACCAGAGCCATCATTGAACAAACCTTTGGCATGTTGAAAATGACTGGTCTGGAGGGGTTATGCAGTAAGCACCACATAGAGTAGTACAAATAGTCATGGTCTGCAGTGCACTGAATGTCATGGCCACGCAGTACGGAGAACTTTTGCAGTAGGAAGAGCGAGAAAAGCAGTCATCCTCCTCAGATGAGAATGAATTGGATGCACCTGAGGAGGAGGAGGCCATGAATGTACATGAGCCTCTCCTGGATGCCAGGACCACAGGGCGAAGTGCACAGAATACCAGCGATGACATAATATACATCAGGTTCTGCCCATAGTGGAGTATCTACTTGACCATGGACTCATTACTGGAACTTGAATGCCTGTTGGCGATGTAGAACAACCCCCTACCAAACACCCTGCCAGAGACACCAGAGAACACTCATTCACTCATTAGTGGATACTGGTTCCCATGATATCTGAGTTGTACTTGGACATGGATCAATCATCTTAACATGAGCAAGAAATCAAATCCTGCACCATCCTTATAGAGCTTTGAGTTCAGCTCCAATATTTTAATTATCCCCGCTGAGAGTGAACTCAGACAATCTCCTTTGCAATGTCCCTCAGAGTGGTGAGAACAGAACTGGACACAAACATGCACATTCAATAAAGAGTGAATGCAAACACACAACATTGTTTCTTCTATTGTAAAGAAAATGTCCCTAATTCTCCTGTAACCATCAATGTGTGCCCACCATGAAATGTGCCAGTACATTTAACTCTCTGACTAAGCTAGGCCCATCAGATGATAATGTTGCTTAAAGGAATAATGTGAAACAAATATAAGATGCCTTTAAATTTGAAAAACACCTTTGTGCTTTCAATAAGTTTTATGTTAATTACAATTGAGTTGTGCAGGAAAGTTGTGGCCATACAGAGGATCCTGTTTATCCAAGAGGTCTTTTATAACAGACCCATAAAAGCTACATTATTAGCTGACAATGGGTTTCACCAATGAAAAGTCCTCCCCACCCCACCATGTAATCACATGTGCCTCTCACACCTGTGCCAGCATTTTAAATTTTTGATTAGAATTGTTTTGGAACCAGCAAAGAGGAAGAGAATAGAAGTGCCACCCACACGTGTTTCCACCAATGAGAACAGCATGCCAGAGAAAAATACCACCCTCTGACATGATGCAGTGGATTTTAAGGGAATGTAGTGGCCAAGCCAACCAGCTGCATTTTCAAGGGCAAGTCCACCTTCACCAGCCCAGGAAATCACAACTGAATTTTCGGGTCATCAGGCAGTTAATGACCTGGATCGTGGCTCTGCCACCATGAAGGAAGATCTGGTACCTCCTAGGGCTGCTGGCCAATCAGAGAGCCGTCAGTTGTCCAATCATCAGGAGAGGTGGCAGCTGCTGAGAATGCAGTCAGCCCCTGACAAGGAGCCATGGAGAAGGTGAGATTTGAGGGTATATGGGGAAGCCTCATAGGGGCCAGTCAGGCAGGTCATAATGAGGATTATTGGGTGTTGTTTGAGAGGCCAAAAGATTTGGGGCAGAATTCTCCATTTGGCCCATCGAATCTGCTCCACCATTCGATCGGATATGTTTCTCAACCCCATTCTCCCACCCTTT
The DNA here is from genome assembly GCF_964213995.1 of Mustelus asterias. Classification (NCBI taxonomy): domain Eukaryota; kingdom Metazoa; phylum Chordata; class Chondrichthyes; order Carcharhiniformes; family Triakidae; genus Mustelus; species Mustelus asterias. Next base: position 118,547,870 of record NC_135802.1, read on the forward strand.
TCCCCATAACCTTTGACCCCCTTACCAATTAAGAACCTGTCTAAAGTGGGGAATTCTATTTCGGTGGCCAGATTACTTTAGAACATTCTAAAAAACAACTTTGATAAGTAAACTCTTGCAAAGGTAAACGTAACCCCATCTTCAAAACTGAATAAAATTTTATTTTTAAAACTAGTTTTATTAAAAACATAGAAAATACAAAACGAAAACATACAATAGACAGACAAACAAAGACTTTGGCTGAAGGAGAGATCCAAGATTGGCTCAATGACACGACAGCACCACTGAGTTTTCTCCACAAATCTCTGTTTTTATACCAGAAGCTTGGGCCAATTAAACAGTTTGGTTATCTCAATTATCTCAAAATGCACCCAAGTAATTAATTTACAGAGTTTAATTTAATAATCAACATGTCAATTTATTTATGATAATTTTGATCTGACACTTAAAATATTGATCTGTCATTCGTCTGTCTGTTTTACGGAAGTTCTCTCCTAAAAATGGCTTCTTATAATTCAGCATTTCTCTAACCAGTCTAAACTGGCTCTAATACCAAATGAAGGCACCTTACCTTTTGACATTATCCCCCAGTCTGGATATACATGAGTAACTTACTTTGTTGCATACTATGTGCCTGATTTGTGCTGGTATCTTTCATGAATACAATATTGAAGTTTCTTTGGTTTTTAGTGGTAACATTAGAATTATAATAATGCATTTTCCAACTCAAAAAGCTTGTAAAAGCTTTCTCTTATCATTAATTACATAGATTCAACTGACTAACATTAATTTCATTAATTCACATTAAACGAATAAAACATCTTTCATTTTACTGGCATGTTATAAATTCATTTCTTCGAGACATTATTAATATGTTACCTAAATATTTTGTATTATTCTCAAACCACATATTAAAACATTAGCTGCTAATTATCATCATGTTGGGTATTTAGAATTAATCAGAATTCTCAACTACACTAGCTATCTCTGTCTCAAATACACTCAATGACTTGGCCTCCATAGCCTTCCGTGGCAATGAGTTCCACAGATTCACCACCTTCTGAGTGAAGAAATTCCTCCTCACCTCAGTTCTTTCTCGGTTCCCTTTACTCTGAGGCTGTGCCCTGGGATCCTAGTCTCTCCTACTAATGGAAACATCTTCTCCGCATCCACTCTACCCAGGCCTTCAGTATTCTGCAAGTTTCAATTACATGTCCGTCTCATCCTTGCAAACTCCTTCGAGTACAGACCCAGAGTCCTCAAACGCTCCTCATAAATCAAGCTTTTCTTTCATTTCTGGGAACATTCTCGTGAACTTCCTCTGGACCCTCTCCAAAGCCAGCACATCCTTACTTAGATAAGCGACCCAGAATTGCTCATAATATTCCAAATTAGATAAGGGGCCCAGAATTGCTCACAATATTCCAAATGTGGTCTGACCAGAGCCTTATAAAGCCTCAGCAGTACATCCCAGCTTTTGTATTCCATTCCTCTTGAAATGAATGCTAACATTTGCCTTCCTAGCCACCAACACAACCTGCAAGTTAACCTAAAGAGAATCTTGAACTAAGATTCCCAAGTCCCTTTGCGCTTCCGATTTCTGAATTCTCCCCCTATTTGGAAAATAGCCTTTGCCTCTATTCTTCCTACCAAAGTGCATAACCTCACAATTTCCCATGTTGTATTCCATTTGCCAATTCTTTACCCACTCTCCTAACCTGTCCTTCTGAAGCCTGTCTGCCCCCTCAATACTACCAATACTACAGATGATCTTTGTATCATCTGCAAACTTAGCCACAATGCCCTCAGTTCCGTCAACTAAATCATTGATGGATAAAGTGAAAAGTTGTTGTCCCAACGCTGACCCCTGTGGAATTCCATAGTCAGAAGTTTAACAACACCAGGTTAAAGTCCAACAGGTTTATTTGGTAGCAAAAGCCACACAAGCTTTCGGAGCTCCAAGCCCATTCTTCAGGTGAGTGGGAATTCTGTTCACAAACAGGGCATATAAAGACACAGACTCAATTTACATGAATAATGGTTGGAATGCGAATACTTACAACTAATCAAGTCTTTAAGAAACAAACAACGTGAGTGGAGAGAGCATCAAGACAGGCTAAAAAGATGTGTATTGTCTCCAACACACCATAACGAAAAACCGCACCGACCTCCTCAGAAGACAAACACGGGACACAGTGGACAGAGTACCCTTCGTTGTCCAGTACTTCCCTGGAGCGGAGAAGCTACGGCATCTCCTCCGGAGCCTTCAACATGTCACTGATGAAGACGAACATCTCGCCAAGGCCATCCCCACACCCCCACTTCTTGCCTTCAAACAACCGCACAACCTCAAACAGACCATTGTCTGCAGCAAACTACCCAGCCTTCAGGAGAACAGTGACCACGACACCACACAACCCTGCCACAGCAACCTCTGCAAGTCGTGCTGGATCATTGACACAGATGCCATCATCTCACGTGAGAAACCATCCACCAGGTACACGGTACATACTCTTGCAACTCAGCCAACGTTGTCTACCTGATACGCTGCAGGAAAGGGTGTCCCGAGGCATGGTACGTTGGAGAAACTATGCAGACGCTGCAACAACAGATGAATGAACACCACTCGACAATCACCAGGCAAGACTGTTCTCTTCCTGTTGGGGAGCACTTCAGCGGTCACGGGCATTCGGCCTCTGATATTCGGGTAAGCGGTCTCCAAGGCGGCCTTCGCGACACACGACGGCGCAGAGTCGCTGAGCAGAAACTGATAGCCAAGCTCCACACACACGAGGACGGTCTCAACCGGGACATTGGGTTCATGTCACACTATTTGTAACCCCCACAGTTTGCCTGGACCTGCAGAGTTTCACTGGCTGTCTTGTCTGGAGACAATACACATCTTTTTAGCCTGTCTTGATGCTCTCTCCACTCACGTTGTTTGTTTCTTAAAGACTTGATTAGTTGTAAGTATTCGCATTCCAACCATTATTCATGTAAATTGAGTCTGTGTCTTTATATGCCCTGCTTGTGAACAGAATTCCCACTCACCTGAAGAAGGGGCTTGGAGCTCCGAAAGCTTGTGTGGCTTCTGCTACCAAATAAACCTGTTGGACTTTAACCTGGTGTTGTTAAACTTCTTACTGTGTTTACCCCAGTCCAACGCCGGCATCTCCACATCATGAATTCCATAGTCACCAGCTGCCACCCTAAAAAGGACTCCTTTATCCCCACACAGATTCTCTCCACAGATACTGTCAGATCTGCTGAGATTTTCCAGCATTTTCTGTTTGAAGCACATATCTATTTGGTTAGAATTAAGAAACAATAAAGGTGTCATTAAACTACTGGGTGTATTCTCTAGGCCACCAACTGGTGGCAAGGAATGTGACCATAAAACTTCGGAGCAGAATTAGGCCAATCGGCCCATCGAGTCTGCTCCGCCATTCAATCATGGCTGATATTTTTCTCATCCTCATTCTCTTGCCTTTTCCCCAAAACCCCTGATCCCCTTATTAATCAAGAACCTATCTATCTCTGTCTTAAAGACACTCAATGATCTGACCTCCACAGCTTTCTGCAGTAAGGTGTTCCACAGATTCACCACTCTCTGGCTGAAGAAATTCCTCCTCACCTCTATTTTAAAGGATCATTCCTTTAGCATGAGGTTGTGCCCTTTGGTTCCAGCTTTTCCTACTAATGGAAACATCCTCTCTACGTCCACTCTATCCAGGCCTTGCAGTATCCTGTAAACTTCAACAAGATCCCCCCTCATCCTTCTAAACTCCAACAAGTACAGACCCAGAGTCCTCAACTGTTCCTCAAACAACATTCTTGGATCATTCTTGTGAAACTCCTCTGGACCCTTTCCAAGGTCAGCACATCCTTCCTTAGATATGGGGCCCAAAACTGCTCACAATATTCTAAATGTAGTCTGACTAGAGCCTCATACAGCCTCAAAAGTACGTCCCTGCTCTTGTATTCTAGCCCTCTCAACATGAACGCTAGCATTGCATTTGCCTTCCCAACTGCCAACTGAACCTGCACATTAACCTTAAGAGAATCTTGAACAATGACTCCCTGTGTGTTTCTGATTTCCTAAGCATTTTCCCATTTAGAAAATTATCTATGCCTCCATTCCTCCTCCAAAGTGCATAACCTCACACTTCTCCACATTGTATTCCATCTGCCACTTCTTTGTCCACTCTCTTGGCCTGCCCAAGTTCTTCTGCAGCCCCCCTGCTTCCTCAATACTACCTGTCCCTCTGCATATCTTTGTATCATCTGCAAACTTAGTAACAGTGCCTCCAGTTCCTTCCTCCAAATCGTTAATGTATATTGTGAAATGTTGTGGTCCTAACACCAACCCCTGTGGCACACCATTAGTCACCAGCTGCCATCCTGAAAAAGACCCCTTTCTTCCCACTTTCTGTCTTCTGCCAGTCAGCCAATCTTTTATCCATGCCAGGATCTCACCCTTAACACCATGGACACTTAGCATATTTAACTTAGTGCTAGGGACATGGATGGGGCAGAGTTTGTAAGGAGCATCCAGGAGGGCTTCCTGAAACAGTATGTAGATAGTCCAACTGGGGAATGGGCCTTACTGGATTTGGTATTGGGGAATGAGCCCGGCCAGGTGATCAATGTTTCAGCAGGGGAGCAGTTCGGGAACAATGACCACAATTCAGTAAGCTTTAAGGTACTGATGGATAAAGATAAATGTAGTCCTCAGGTGCTAAATTGGGGGAAGGCTAATTACAACAATATTAGGCAGGAACTGAAGAATGTAGATTGGGGGCAGATGTTTGAGGGCAAATCAACATCTGGCATGTGGGAGGCTTTCAAGTGTAAGTTGATAGGGATTCAGGACCGGCACATTCCTGTAAGGATGAAGGATAAGCATGGCAAGTTTTGGGAACCTTGGATAACGAGAGATATTGTGGAAAAAGGAAGCATTTGTCAAAGCTGGGAGTCTGGGAAGCAAGTGTGGAATACAAGGAAAGTAGAAAGTAGAAAGACATTTATGCAAGGAGTAAGGACAGCTATAAGGGGTCATGAAAAAGCATTGACCAGCAGGATTAAGGAAAATCCCAAGGCTTTTTATACATATATAAAGAGCAAGAGGGTAGCCAGAGAGAGGGTTGGCCCACTCAAGGACAAAGGAGGGAATCTATGCGTGGAGCCAGAGGAAATGGGCGAGCTATTAAATGAGTACTTTGCGTCAGTATTCACCAAAGAGAAGGACTTGGTGGATGATGAGACTGGGAAAGGATGGGTAGATAGTTTGAGTCATTTTGAGATCAAAATGGAGGAGGTATTGGGGTTCTTGAGAAACATTAAGGTAGACACGTCCCCAGGGGCTGATGTGATATAGCCCAGAATACTGAGAGAGGCAAGAGAGGAAATTGCTGAGGCCTTGAGAGAAATCTTTGTAACCTCATTGGCTACAGGGGAGGTCCCAGAGGATTAGAGAATAGCCAATGTTGTTCCTTTGTTTAAGAAGGGGAGCAAGAATAATCCAGGTAATTACAGGCCGGTGAGCCTTACATCAGTCGTAGGGAAATTATTGGAGAGGATTCTTCGAGACAGGATTGATTCCCACTTGGAAATAAGTAGACGTATTAGAGAGAGGCAACATGGTTTTGTGAAGGGGAGGTCGTGTCTCACAAAATTGATCGAGTTTTTGGAGGAAGTGACGAAGATGATTGATGAGAGTAGGGCAGTGGATGTTGTCCACATGGACTTCAGTAAGGCCTTTGACAAGGTTCCACATGGCAGACTGGTGCAGAAGGTGAAATCGCATGGGATCAGAGGTGAGCTGGCAAGGTGGATACAAAACTGGCTCGGTGAAAGAAGACAGAGGGTAGTAGTGGAAGGGAGGGTTTATGAATGGAGGACTGTGACAAGTGGCATTCCTCAGGGATCAGCGCTGGGACCTTTGCTGTTTATAATATATATAAAAGATTTGGAGGAAAATGTAACTGGTTTGATTAGTAAGTTTGCGGACGACACAAAGATTGGTGGATTTGCGGATAGCGATGAGGACCATCAGAGGATACAGCAGGATATAGATCAGTTGGGGACTTGGGCAGAGAGATGGCAGATGGAGTTTAATCTGGACAAATGTGAGGTAATGCATTTTGGAAGGTCTAATACTGATAGGAAATATACAGTAAATGGCAGAACCCTTAAGAGTATTGATAGGCAGAGGGATCTGGGTGTACAGGTACACAGGTCACTGAAAGTGGAAATGCAGGTGGAAAAGATAGTCAAGAAGGCATGCGACATGCTTGCCTTCATCGGCCAGGGTATTGAGTTTAAAAGTTGGCAAGTCATGTTGCAGCTTTATAGAACCTTAGTAAGGCGCATTTGGAATATAGTGTTCAATTCTGGTCGCCACACTACCAGAAGAATGTGGAGGCTTTGAAGAGGGTACAGAAATGATTTACCAGGATGTTACCAGGTATGGAGGGCATTAGCTATGAGGAGAGGTTGGAAAAACTTGGTTTGTTCTCACTGGAACAACGGACGTTGAGGGGCGACCTGATAGAAGTCTACAAGATTATGAGAGGCATGGACAGAATGGATAGTCAGAAGCTTTTTCCCAGAGTGGAAGATCAATTACTAGGGGGCACAGGTTTAAGATGTGAGGGGCAAGGTTTAAAAGAGATGTACAAGGCAGATTTTTTACACAGAGAGTAGTGGGTGCTTGTCTCGTTGCCAGGGGAGGTAGTGGAAGCAGATATGGTAGCGACTTTTAAGGAGCGTCTTGACAAGTAAATGAGTAGGATGGGAATAGAGGGATATGGTCCCCGGAAGTGTAGGGGGTTTTAGTTAAGTCAGACAACATGGTCGGTGCAGGCTTGGAGGGCCGAAGGGCCTGTTCCTGAGCTGTAATTTTCTTTGTTCTTTGTTCTCTAAGAGTCTCCTATGCAGCACCTTGTCAAAGGCCTTCTGGAAATCTAAATAAATCACGTCCATTGGTTCTCCTTTATCTAACTTCCTTGTTACCTCCTCAAAGAACTCTAACAGATTTGGCAGACATGACCTCCCCTTGCAAAGCCGTGCTGACTCAATCCTATTTATCATGCACTTCCGAATACTCTGCGATCTCATCTTAGAGGAGCAGGTTTGCAGGGAAGTTCCAGAGAGCTGCAAAAATTGTGGAGTAGTGATAATGGGGGACTTTACTTACTCCAATACAGATTGAGATAATGATGTTGTAAAGGTCAGAGAAAGGAAAGAGTTTTTAAAATGTGTTCAGGAGCATTTTCTTGATTAGTATGGCATTGTGGGTGTATCAACATCACATAGACTGCAACCATTCAAGAAGGCAGATCACGTCTATCTTCTGAAGGATACTTCGGGATGGATGGTAAATGCTGACCTTGCCAATGATGTTTATTACATGAACAAATAAAAATAAAAGTTGAGCACTTTGTTGAGGTACTAAATGAGGACTCTGCATCTTTCTTTACCAAGGAAGAGGATGTTGCTTTATTTCTAGCAAAAGACAAAGAGGGGAATTTTCTGCTCCCCTTTTCAGGAGGAGGTATTGGCAGGGGGAGCTGGAAATCCCATGGGAGTTCCAAAATATGATTTACAGCAGAGGATTTCCCATTCCAATTGTCCCCGCACCATGCCAATGACATAACAGGAATCCCAACATGAAATGTCTAGATCCCTATTTGAATATATTTACATATAATTATCAGGCCTTTACATCTAATAGTCCCCCCCCCACCCATATTGGATTGTCCATTCCCATCAGCATAAGGACACACCAAAGTATATCATGACAGGTCTCCCACAGCATGCATCCAGCTAGCAGAGCCTGCTGGAAGCAGACAGGTGAATATATCCCCCAGTGGGGTCAGGGTCAAGCCCAGGCAGTACCCTGGCACTAAACCAAAAAATGCTGGTAAATCTCAGCAGGTCTAATAGCATCGGTGGAGAGAGAACAGATTAACGTTTCGAATCTGGATGACCCTTCGTGAGACTCATCCTTGTGGATCCTTGTGACATTCCCTGAGTTACAACCCACCAGCTTGAAAATATTAATTTATCCCTATTCTTTGCTCCCTGTTTATTAACCAACACTCTATCCATGCTATTCTATTATCCCAACATCATGAGCCCTTATTTTGCATATTTCTTTTCCCTTAAAAGGTACTTACCTTAGAGGGTTCGACCTCATTGTTCCAGAGGAGCAGCTAGAGTGGTGGTTCAAGTGAGGAGAGCTAGTAGGTAAGAGGTATTTTTAACTCTCTCTTTTTTCGGAGTTTCTTTTCTCTAAGGCAGTCAGTAAATCTAGAAGTAGGCCCCAGTGAATTTTTTGAGTCGGAGCAAGGGAGGCAGCGAGTGGAACCCAAGACTGCGCAGGCGCCTGACATCATCCAGTAGCGCGCGGAAGGTTTAAAAAGCAGGCCACTCTATCCAGCAGGCAGCAGAGTGAGAGGAAGCAGAGTGGAACGGCTTTTACTCAAACAGGCTTTGGCGTGTACAGGCAGAGGCGAGGGTAGGTTCCGGTAAGTTGTTTTTGTTTCTTCAGAGTAGAAAGAATGCCAGGCAGGATGTTGTAATGCTTCTCTTGCAGGATGTGGGAAGTCAGGGAGACCTCCGCTGTCCCTGACAACGACACCTGCAGGAGGTGCATGCAGCTGCAGCTCCTAACAAACTGCATTAGGGAACTGGAGCAGGAGCTGGATGACCTCCGGATCATTCGGGAGAATGAGGAGTTCATAGATAGTAGCTTCAGGGAGGCAGTTACGCCAAAGGCACAGAGCACAGGTAATTGGGTTACCGTCAAGCGAGGGAAAGGGAAAGGGCAGGCAGAGCAGGGTTCCCCTGTGGCCAATCCCCTCCACAACAAGTATACCGATTTGGATACTGCTGTGGGGGATGCCTTACCTGGGGCAAGCTGCGGCAGCCGGACCTCTGGCACTGAGTCTGGTTCTGCAGCGCAGAAGGGAGGGTGGAAGAAGAGGAGAGCGGTAGTGATAGGGGACTCGATAGTCAGAGGTACAGACAGGAGGTTCTGTGGTCGTGACAGAGACTCCCGGGTGCCAGGGTCAGGGATGTCTCTGATCGCGTGCACAGCATTCTGAAGTGGGAGGGTGATCAGCCAGATGTCATGGTACACATCGGTACCAATGACGTAGGAAGGAAGAGTGAGGAGGTCCTGAAGAGTGAGTATAGAGAGCTTGGTAGGAAGTTAAAAAGCAGGACCCCGAGGGTAGTAATCTCAGGATTGCTACCTGTGCCACGTGCCAGTGAGGGTAAGAGTAGGATGCTCGGGTGGATGAACACGTGGCTGAGGAACTGGTGTAGGGGGCAGGGTTTCAGATTTCTAGATCATTGGGAGCTCTTCTGGGGCAGGTGGGACCTGTACAAGAGAGATGGGTTACACCTGAACTACAAGGGGACCAATATACTTGCAGGGAGGTTTGCTAGTGTTATTGGGGAGGGTTTAAACTAGATTTGCAGGGGGATGGGAACCAGAGTGCCAGAGCAGATAGTGGAGCGGGGGTGAAAATAAATGATGTTAATAGTTCATGCAAAATCACAAATAGAAGGGTTGTGTGTGGTGGTAATAATCTTCTGAGGTGTGTCTATTTCAATGCCAGGAGTATTGTAGGGAAGGCAGATGAGCTGAGGGCGTGGATTGACACATGGAATTATGACATTATAGCCATTAGTGAAACTTGGCTACAGGAGGGGCAGGACTGGCAGCTCAATGTTCCAGGGTTCCGATGTTTCAGACGTGATAGAGGCAGAGGGATGAAGGGTGGGAGGGTGGCATTGCTAGTCAGGGAAAATGTTACAGCAGTGCTCAGGCAGAACAGATTAGAGGGCTTGTCTACCGAGGCCATATGGGTGGATCTGAGAAACAGGAAAGGTATGACCACATTAATGGGGATGTATTATAGACCACCCAATAGTCAGCGAGAATTGGAGGAGCAAATCTGCAGAGAGATAGCAGACAACTGCAGGAAACATAAAGTTGTGATAGTAGGGGATTTTAATTTTCCACATATAGATTGGGACACCCATACTGTTAAAGGTCCAGATGGCTTAGAGTTTGTAAAATGTGTTCAGGAAAATTTTCTAAATCAATATATAGAGGTACCAACTAGAGAGGATGCAATATTAGATCTCCAATTAGGAAACGAGTTAGGACAAGTGACGGAAGTGTGTGTAGGGGGACACTTTGGTTCCAGTGGTCATAACGCCATTAGTTTCAACTTGATCAGGGATAAAGATAGATCTGGTCTTCGGGTTGAGGTTCTAAACTGGAAAAAGGCCAAATTTGAAGAAATGAGAAAGGATCTAAAAAGTGTGGATTGGGACAGGCTGTTCTCTGGCAACGAAGTGATTGGTAAGTGGGAGGCCTTCAAAGGAGAAATTTTGAGAGTGCAGAGTTTGTATGTTCCTGTCAGGATTAAAGGCAAAGTGAATAAGAATAAGGAACCTTGGTTCTTGAGGGATATTGGAACTCTGATAAAGAAGAAGAGAGAGATGTATGACATGTATAGGCAACAGGGAGCAAATAAGATGCTTGAGGAGTATAAAAAGTGCAAGAAACTACTTAAGAAAGAAATCAGGAGGGCTAAAAGAAGACATGAGGTTGCTTTGGCAGACAAGGTGAAGGATAATCCTAAGATCTTCTACAGATATATTAAGAGCAAAAGGATAGTAAGGGATAAAATTGGTCCTCTTGAAGATCAGAGTGGTCGGCTATGTATGGAACCAAAAGAAATGGGGGAGATATTAAATGGGTTTTTTGCATCCATATTTACTAAGGAAACTGGCATGGAGTCTTTGAAAATAAGGCAAACAAGTAGGGAGGTCATGGAACCTATACAGATTAAAGGGGAGGAGGTGCTTGCTGTCTTGAGGCAAATCAGAGTAGATAAATCCCCAGGACCGGACAGGGTATTCCCTCGGACCTTGAAGGAGACTAGTGTTGAAGTTGCAGGGGCCCTGGCAGATATATTTAAAATGTCGGCATCCACAGGTGAGGTGCCGGATGATTGGAGGATAGCTCATGTTATTCCGTTGTTTAAAAAAGGCTCAAAAAGTAAATGCGGGAAATTATAGGCCGGTACGTTTGACGTCAGTAGTAGGTAAATTATTGGAAGGAGTACTAAGAGATAGGATCTACAACTATTTGGATAGATAGGGATTTATTAGGGAGAGTCAACATGGCTTTGTGCATGGTAGGTCATGTTTAACCAATCTATTAGAGTTTTTCGAGGAGGTTACCAGGAAAGTGGATGAAGGGAAGGCAGTGGAGGTCCCGCATGGGAGGTTAGTTAGGAAGGTTCAGTCGCGAGGTATACATGGAGAGGTAGTAAATTGGATTAGACATTGGCTCAATGGAAGATCAATGGAAGAAGCCAGAGAGTGGTAGTGGAAGATTGCTTCTCTGAGTGGAGGCCTGTGACTTGTGGTGTGCCACATGGATCAGTTCTGGGTCCATTGTTGTTTGTCATCTATATCAATGATCTGGATGATAATGTGGTAAATTGGATCAGCAAATTTGCTGATGATACAAAGATTGGAGGTGTAGTGGACAGTGAGGAAGGTTTTCAAAGCTTGCAGAGGGATTTGGACCAGCTAGAAAAATGGGCTGAGAAATGGCAGATGGAGTTTAATGCAGACAAGTGTGAGATATTGCACTTTGGAAGGACAAACCAAGGTAGAACATACAAAGTAAATGGTAGGACACTGAAGAGTGCAGTAGAACAGAGGGACCTGGGAATACAGATACATAATTCCCTAAAAGTGGCGTCACAGGTAGATAGGGTCGTAAAGAGTGCTTTTATAAATCAAAGTATTGAGTATAAGAGTTGGAATGTTATGGTGAGGTTGTATAAGACATTGGTGAGGCCGAATTTGGAGTATTGTGTGCAGTTTTGGTCACCTAATTACAGGAAGGATATTAATAAGGTTGAAAGAGTGCAGAGAAGGTTTACAAGGATGTTGCCGGGACTTCAGAAACTGAGTTACAGAGAAAAGTTGAATAGGTTAGGACTTTATTCCCTGCAGCGTAGAAGAATGAGGGGAGATTTGATAGAGGTGTATTGTGGTGAACCATCGTTGGTTCCCACTAGATAGTACTGAGCCAGGGTCTGGCCAGTACTACAAGTATGTATATATTTTGCTGTTGTGGATGGGGATGGGTTGTTCTACTTGTTGCTGTTGGGGTTAGGGTTGGGTTGTTACACCTTTCTATTATAGTATTGTGGTACATCCCAGTCGGGCTCCGCCTCCTGGGAGAGGTATAAAGGTCTCTGCTCTGTCTGGGACCCCTCAGTCTGGGATCGTGTATATAATTAGTAGCTGCCTTGTTACAGCAAATAAAAGCCTTTATTTCCTGAGCATCAAGCCTCGTGTGTGATAACGCGCATCAATTTTATTTGCTGTAAATAAACTCTCGTTGAAGAAAAAAAAAAGAGAGTATGGAGCAGATACTGAAGCCTGAACGCCTTACACTAGATCCACGTGCGGTGGGCGCCTCTAACACCTTCGACCACTGGTTGAAATGTTTTGAGGACTACCTGGTAGCCTCCGCAGATGATGACAGACTCCGGGTCCTCCATGCGAGGGTAAGCGACACCGTCTACGTCGCGATCCGTGCGGCCACCGATTACACAAATGCCCTCGAGCTTCTGAAGAAGCGTTATATTAAACTGCCCAATGAAATACACGCTTGTTACCTCTTAGCCACTCGACGACGGCAGTCTGGCGAAACGATGGAGGAATATGCGAACAAGCTCCTACAGCTAGCCAGGGGCTGTAACTGCAAAGCTGTGTCGGCAGAGCAGAATATGAACGACCTCACCCGAGATGCGTTTGTGGCGGGAGTCGGATCGTCGTACATCCGACTCAAACTACTGGAGAAAGGTAACCTTGACATTACCCAGACAATAGAACTAGCGAAGATGCTGGAGACGGCCTCCAAAAGCCTAGTATTGTATCCTGAAGACCACGTGGAGACAACGTGGCAGGAGCAGTCGCCAATCCCTCCTCGTCCCTCGGGTTCGAAATGCTGCGTAATGTCGTGCTCACACTCGGGCCAGACGACGGCAGCAGCTCCGGCAGTGTTACTTCTGTGGGGGAGCGAAGCATACTCGGCAACGGTGCCCCGCTAAAGCTGTGTTGTGCTCCGCCTGCGGTAAGAAGGGGCACTATTCGAAAGTGTGCCGATCTAAATCTGCTTCTCGGAACAGCAGTGCGGCCTGCGATTCCTCAGAGCCCGGTTCTTCGTCGTCGAAATCGTCGAGGGTTTCGTCCACGTGCGAGGCCAGGACGACGCCATTACGGTCGACGGAGTCAGAGATGTGTGACCACCAGGGGTCGCTGAGTTTGGCGCCATCACCCACGTGCGACCTATGGGAGCGGCCATGTTGGTCAGCACCGACCGCGAACGACCAGCAGGAGTCATCCTCATCAATTTCAGCCGCCTGCAGTGGCGCTCATGAACCAACGGTGGCGTCGATCATCCTGGACCAGGCCAAGCCTCATAGACTTGACAAGTCTATGATGGACATTCAGGTAAAGGACCACTTGATTTATTGTCTGTTTGACAGCGGGAGCACTGAGAGCTTTATCCACCCAGACGCTGTGAAGTGGTGTGGACTCCGGATTCAACCTGTCAAACAGACCATTTCTATGGCATCAAGGTCCCGGTCTGTCACCGTGCTAGGGAGTTGCGTGGTAACTTTAACGGTGCAAGGCACAGTTTACTAGCGTTTCAGGCTCCTAGTGTTGCCGCACCTTTGCGCGCCAATACTTCTTGGACTAAACTTCATGGTCCACTTGAGGAGTGTAACCCTACAGTACGGTGGGCCACTCCCTTCGCTTTCAGTGGGAGAACAGCAGCCTCCAAATTGCCCCACCTGTAGCCTCTCAACGCTGAAGATCACCACACCCTCCCTGTTCCAGAAACTTGTGCCAGGCTGCAAGCCCATTGCGACTAAGAGTAGGCGTTACAGCGCTGAGGATCGGATCTTCATTCGATCTGAAGTTCAGCGGCTCCTCAAGGAAAGGATCATACAACCCAGCGCTAGTCCGTGGAGAGCGCAGGTCGTGGTGGTCAAGAGTGGGAACAAACCCCGGATGGTCATTGACTATAGTCAGACCATTAATAGATACACGCAGCTGGATGCGTATCCCCTCCCGCGCATATCTGACATGGTCAACCAGATTGCGCAGTACCGGGTGTTCTCCACCATAGACCTCAAGTCTGCCTACCACCAACTCCCCATTCACCCAGAGGACCGACAATACACGGCTTTTGAGGCAGATGGTCGCTTGTATCACTTTCTCAGCGTTCCCTTTGGTGTCACCAATGGGGTCTCGGTCTTCCAGCGTGCTATGGACCGAATGGTGGACCAGAACGGGCTGCGGGCTACCTTCCCGTACCTGGATAACGTCACCATCTGCGGCCATGACCAGCAGGACCACGACACGAATCTCCTGAATTTCCTATGCACTGCATCTCGCCTGAACCTGACCTACAACAGGGAGAAGTGTGTGTTTCGTACGCGCCGTTTAGCCATCCTAGGATACGTGGTGGAAAACGGGGTCATTGGCCCTGATCCAGACCGTATGCGCCCCCTCTCTGAACTTCCCCTGTCCACTAGTGCAAAAGCACTGAGAAGCTGCTTAGGCTTCTTCTCTTATTATGCACAGTGGGTTCCCAATTACGCGGACAAAGCCCGTCCGCTCATTAAGTCCACTTCTTTTCCCCTAACACCAGAGGCCCGATTGGCCTTTGATAAATTAAAAGCCGACATCGCGAAAGCTACGATGCACGCTGTTGATGAGTCCATTCCCTTTAGGTGGAGAGCGATGCATCTGATTTCGCCCTGGCCGCCACACTTAACCAGGCGGGCAGGCCCGTTGCATTTTTTTCCCGCACCTTCCAAGGCCCCGAAATTCGGCATTCAGTGGTGGAAAAGGAGGCCCAGGCCATTGTGGAGGCCGTCAGGCATTGGCGCCATTACTTGGCGGGAAAACAGTTCACCCTGATCATGGACCAGCGGTCCGTGGCGTTCATGTTTAATAACACGCTGAGGGGCAAGATCAAGAACGACAAGATCTTGCGGTGGAGAATTGAACTCTCCACCTATAACTATGACATCATGTATCGTCCAGGGAAACTCAATGAGCCCTCGGATGCCCTCTCGCGTGGAACATGCGCCAGTATACAGGAGGACCGTTTGCAGGCTCTCCATAATGACCTATGCCATCCTGGGGTCACTCGGCTCTACCACTTTATAAAAGCCCGCAATCTGCCCTACTCGGTGGAGGACGGCAGGTCCATAACAAGAAGCTGTCGGGTATGCGCGGAATGCAAACCGCACTTTTACCGACCTGACTGAGCACAATTAGTCAAGGCCACTCATCCCTTCGAGAGACTGAGTGTCGATTTTAAGGGCCCCCCTTCCCTCAACAGATCAGAATGTGTACTTCCTCAATATCATTGACGAGTACTCTAGATTCCCTTTTGTTATTCCCTGCTCTGACACATCCGCTGCCATGGTTCTCAAGGCATTCCGTGATCTCTTTACCCTGTTCGGGTACCCCAGCTACATTCACAGCGGCAGGGGCTCGTCGTTCATGAGCGATGACTTGAGGCAATACCTGCTCTCATACGGGATTGCCTCTAGTAGAACCACGAGCTACAGCCCTAGGGGTAACGGACAGGTGGAACGTGAGAATGCTACAGTCTGGAAGGCTGTCTTACTGGCGTTGAAGTCAAAAAGCGTTCCAGTCTCCCGTTGGCAAGAGGTGCTCCCTGATGCGCTCCATTCCATACGCTCACTCCTGTGTACGGCAACCAACGCTACTCCCCATAAGAGGATGTTTTCATTCCCTCGGAAGTCTTCCTCTGGGACCTCATTACCGTCTTGGTTGACGTACTCAGGACCTGTCCTCCTGCGGCGGCATGTAAGGGCCCGCAAGTCCGACCCGTTGGTCGAACAGGTCCATCTCCTCCACGCCAACACTCAGTATGCCTATGTGGCATACCCTGACGGGCGAGAGGACACGGTCTCTATCCGAGACCTGGCGCCAGCAGGGGACGTAGCAACCCCTGTCGCTCCCATACCCCCTGTTACAAACCCCATAACTCTTGTTTCCCCTCCGGACACGGCGCGGGCAGCATCGGGACCATTACTTAACCCTTTTACTCCCGTGTACAGCTTGCCTGAGTCCAGAGGATGGTCGCCACTTCAGGGCGTGTCGGAACTCCATGGATTACCGTCACCTCAGGGTCAACCGGCCCGTGAGTCTGTGGAGGAACAGTTGGACATCGCCTTGGGGAGAACGCCACCGCAAGTGCCTACTCCGGTGTCATCGCCGGTATTGAGGAGGTCACAACGACGGTGCGGTCCCCCTGACCGTCTGAACTTATTGACTGATGACAAATTATTCTGTTTTTTTGTACCCCGCCGGCCTTTGTCTTCAAAGGAGGGATGAATGTGGTGAACCATCGTTGGTTCCCACTAGATAGTACTGAGCCAGGGTCTGGCCAGTACTACAAGTATGTATATATTTTGCTGTTGGGGTTAGGGATGGGTTGTTCTACTTGTTGCTGTTGGGGTTAGGGTTGGGTTGTTACACCTTTCTATTATAGTATTGTGGTACATCCCAGTCGGGCTCCGCCTCCTGGGAGAGGTATAAAGGTCTCTGCTCTGTCTGGGACCCCTCAGTCTGGGATCGTGTATATAATTAGTAGCTGCCTTGTTACAGCAAATAAAAGCCTTTATTTCCTGAGCATCAAGCCTCGTGTGTGATAACGCGCATCATGTATAAAATTATGATGGGTATAGATAGAGTGAATGCAAGCAGGCTTTTTCCACTAAGGTAAGGGGAGAAAAAAACTAGAGGACATGGGTTAAGGGTGAAGGAGGAAAAGTTTAAAGGGTATATTAGGGGGGGGGGCTTCTTCACACAGAGAGTGGTGGGAGTGTGGAATGAGCTGCCAGATGAAGTGGTGAAGGCTGGCTCACTTTTAACATTTAAGAAAAACTTGGACAGGTACATGAATGAGAGGGGTGTGGAGGGATATGGCCCAGGTGCAGGTCAGTGGGACTAGGCAGAAAAATGGTTCGGCACAGCCAAGAAGGGTCTAAAGGCCTGTTTCTGTGCTGTAAAGTTCTATTAAACTTTTGTGTGGCACCTTATTGAATGCTTAGTAGGAATTCAAGAATACTAAATCTACTAGTTCCCCTTCCAGTTGCATCCTCAAAAAACTCTAATAAATTTGTCAAACATGATTTCCTTTAATAGAATTACATTGACTTTATTCATACCATGATTTCCCAAGTACATTGTTAAGACATCCTTAATAATGGATTCCAGCACTTTCCCAGTGACTGATGTTAAGCTAATTGTCTGGTAGTTCCCTGTTTAGTCTCTCCCTCTTTTTCTGAACATGTAACAAATGTGTTACATTTGCTAGCTTTCATTTCACTGGGAGACAGGGAGCAGTGATGCATGGTTTTTTTCTCAGGCCAGAGGAAGGTATACATTCGGTATACAGACCACTGATTTTTCATAAATATTAATAAATTAGACTTTAATGTGCAGTGCAAAATTTGCAGATGACACTAAACTTGTAAATATTGTGAACTGTGATGCAGATCGTGATAAAAAGTCAAGACAACATGGGCATGCTAGTGGAATAGGGGAGGCCACAGGACATATGCAGAGAAATGTGAAATGATACATTTGGTAGGAAGAATGAAGAAGTTCAATGAAAAAATAAAGCGTACAAGTCTAAAGGAGGTGCAGAAACAGAGAAACCTGGAGCCAGGTTGTAGCTACCGAAGTAGGCAGCTCAAGTCAGTAAATTTCCCAACTCACCAGACCCACCTCAGTAAAAAGTACCCCAATACACAGGATGAAGTCAGGCCACCAGCACTAGAAGCAGAATGGGGGCAGGCAGGTACTGAGATAGGCTGAAACAAAAACAGAAAATACTGCAAAATCTCAGCAGGTCTGACTGTATCTGTGGGGAGAGAGTAGATGTTTCAAGTCTGGATGACCCTCGTCAGAGCAGACGCTTCGTTAAGCTCTGACGAAGGGTAACCTAGACTTGAAACGTTGGCTCTATCCTCTCCCCACAGATGCTGTTAGACCTGCTGAGATTTTCCAGCATTTTCTGTTTTTGTTTCAAATTCCAGCATTTGCAGTATTTTGCTTTTAACTGAGGTAGGCTGGTTTGAAGGTGATGCGCGATTAAATCACTCGGGAGGCTGGATTGTACCCGGGAAATAAACGCTTTTATTAGTAAGAAGAATGGAGCATACTATATAACAATACAATCCCAGACTAAAGGGTCACCAGGCAGTGCAGTGACCTTTATACTCCTACAGGTAGGCGGAGCCAACCAGAGTGTACCACAGAACAATACCAACAGGTAGAACACCCCAACCCTAACCCCAACAGTGACAACAGTAACATATGTACAAGTACCCATAGTGCTAACCATCTATGGTTCAGTACCTATAGTGGTAACCATCTATGGTTCACCACAGAAGGCTCACACTGATTCTCTGCATTTGCTTTACAAATTCCTGGCCTTGTACTTCTCACGCCCTCTCACCACACTGCCCCCCCCCCCCTCCCACCCCCACCCCCACCATCATAGATCCTCATACCTTGCATGGCAACTCAATTCCAGATCATGCCCTCCCACCCCTGTGCCCCTTATACCCTCTGTGCCACTTCATGCCCCCACCCACACCCCATGTCCTTTGTGCCAACTCCAAAGGCACTCACCCAATATTCACCATGGATAGAACACAGGAACCATCTGGAAATGAAAAATATCAACTTCTAACAACCTAACATAGCTCTTTCCTACATATTTGATGGTTGAAAGAAAACTCCCATTCTTAAAGCCTTTAAAAGCTAACAAACGTCTATTTCACTAACCACATAAAATACAGCTAATCCTTTTATAGCATATTTAAGCTGTCAGTCATACAATGAATTCAGATCCTCTTCTGAGAAAATGATAGCTTTTGAGAGTCAGCAAAGCATTCATAATGACATAATGTCAGCCCTTGGAGAAATGTCAACAGAGAGCTCTAGCATGACCGGATGCTACTTTTATTTGACATATGCCTATCAATCAATGCATTTTTAAAAACTCTCAGTGACAGCTGCAGTATTTTTTTAAGTTTAGTGTGGGCAATTTACAAAACTTCAGATCATGACAGCTATGCAGAGTTTATCTACTCTTCAAGAGCATTTACGCCTACGCCATCAATTTGTGACTCCCACACTGTGATAAGTCACCTGCAACAGCTAAATTGGGGTCTGTTTTAATTCTCAACTAATTTAAAAGGACCACCATTTTCATGATTTGTGCCTATGGAAATCACACTCTGCCACCTTTGCCCAATGGCATGGGTAGGCAGAGGGATGGAATTTTATAGGTTAGCCCAACTGCAAACTGAGGGATAGTAAAATTGTGCCCTATAATTCTATGGTATAGAAGATGGACAGGAGAGATAATCTTCTATCTACAGTGGACACAATGGGCTCTATTTTAGCTGACTTCTAGGGATGAGCTAAGAACAAATCAATGGCCATAAAATTGTGAAGGAACATAGGGGTTGGATTGTCCACCACATTCCTAATGCCATGATATTTTATCAGCAGCCAAAGGCCAATGGAGACCATTAAGTGGCCAATTAAAGGTAAGCCCTGACAGCCTCCCTGTGTGCTCAGGGCTGCCCTTCTAATCAGACACCATGTAGCCCTGGAAATGTCCCCTGGCAGCAATGGTCACCTCTGAAACAACATCACCCATTTCCTCACCAACCATTACTCGTTCCTCACTAGGATCTGCACACTGCCCAGTGACCCTCACCTCACTGGCTTCTTCTGTGGGCAGTATCCAGCACAGGCAACTGGCCCTTCAATTGAATGGCAGCTCTTGGAGGTGGAATCTCATCCCTTAAAGCGACAGCATCTCATTAAATGCCAATTCATCGCAGAATCTAGTTGGGTCTTCACAAAATGCTGACGTGTGGTTACCCTTGGCTTTCTGGTCCACCATTCAGGCCACCACTGCCACAACAAATTCCAGCCCGCAAAGTAGGAGCAGATAGCCATCATGATCAACCTAAGCAGTACGGCGCTGAAGATCTGGTTGCAATGCTGGATGAGGTTCAATAAGCATATGTAAATGGTTAAAGTCAGTGATGCCACATCCCACCAACTTTATATTCTCTATCGACCACATCTCATACTTCACGTTGGAATCATAGGAACATGAGAAGGCCATTTAGCACTCAAGGCTGTTCAGATGTGAATAAAGTCATGGCTGATTTGCAGCCTACCTGCATGTATCTGCCTTGCCCCATATCCCTTAATATCTTCAGTTAACAAAAATCTATAAATTTCAGTTTTAAATTTAACAATTGACTTCACGTTAATTTACAGAGGAGGGTAGCAAATCCCTGCCAGCTTTGTGTGTAGAAACATCTTCTAATTTAACATTTGAAAGGTCTGGCTATCATTTTTAGGCTGTGCTTTTGAGTCCTAGATTTCCTCAGCAATGCAAATACTCTCCATCTCTATTTATCCTATCTATTCCCCTTAATATTTTGAAAGCTTCAACTAATTCTCCCTTAACCTTCTAAATTCCAGGAATACAACTTCAGCTTGTGTAATCTCGCTTCATAATTTCACCCTTGGAGCCCAGGTATTACTCTGGATAAATCTTCACTACACTCCCTCCAAGACCACTGTACCCTTTCTAAAATGTGGTACCAAAAGCTACTCACAGTTGTGCTGGTCTGATCTAGCCAAGGCTTTGAATAGCAAAAGCATGGTTTCCATTCACTCCTATTCCACTCCTCAAGATGTAACGGCTGGCATTCCATTAGTCAATTTCATTTGACCTGTGAACTTGGACCCTCAAGTCTCTTTGGACTTCCAATGTTTCTAGATTCTCCCATAGGTACACTGACAACTCTAAGCTCTATCTCACCACCACCTCTCTTGATCCCTCCCCCCAATACCTGTGATTTGTCATGCTGCTTGTCCTGCACTCAGCTGTAGATGATGTTAGCATGTACCGGGTTGTTGTGTATCTTAAGATTATTTTCTTAGCTCAGAAGAATGCAGTGATGACTCTAGTTCTAAATCTTTATTTGGAATACATTAAAGAATCTTAGAACTTATAGCGTTTCCAACACACATGGGTCACACATGACGATGGGAGCAGAAAATATTGCAAGAACTGCGAAGTCACATTTTATGTTGGTGTAAACGCATGATGTGATTGTCCCCTCCCCCTGATGATGGGGCGTGGAATGTCAGGAACATCATTTGAATACATTACCATATCATTATCAGACCCCTACACCTGAATCGCACATCCACCATCCTCCTTCACCCCGACTCCATCAGAATATCCATGCACAGTGGCATGATAGCAGAACAGCATAAATCACGACTAGTCTTCCAAGGTGTGCACTTGGCGAGCAAACACTGTCCATACAGTACCCAGAGGCAGTGCCAAGGGCCAGAGCCAGGGGAATGCTAGTGGGTTGTGGCGATGCTGCCAAGGTGCGGGGGGAAGGGGGTTCAAGGATGAACTGCTTTTTCCTCTCTGCACTGAGGTGACCTTTAAAAATAGTACCCTGATCCTCTAGAATTTCCTTCCTAAACTTCCCTGTGTCGCGATATCTCTCTTCTATGTTAAGATGATTATCATCATTTTTCTCTCTTCCTCTCTGTGGCTTATTGTCATTATTTGTCTCAGCTTCTGTGAAGAACCTTGGGACATTTTGCTATATTGGTGCTATATACATACAAGTTGTTGTTGTTTTGGAGATGCAATATTGATTGTAAACATTTCATTGCTATTGACTGTAACACAAAATTTTATGAAGCATTCTACACAACCATATTCACTTTCTATACATAAATACCTTTTAGATGTAAATACATAGACATATTTGCAGAAACACATTTACTGAATTTTTTTGTCATTTGTTTGTTTATATATAATTAATTTACACTAACTAAATTCTCAATTGTTATTTTTTTCCCTCTAACTTCTCTCCTACTTTCCAGAAGGCGGTGACTCATGCTGGGAGAGGTTCTATGAATCGTGCACCTCGTTCTAGTAATTACTCTCTGTACATGAGCCCAGACAGAAAATATTACAGACTGTTCAATTGTGAAAAGCTTTACAGCTAAACCCAACCCTAGACTCACACAAAATACATGTAATTACACACATGTTTTCCAGTAAGGTCTCTGGATAGCTACCAGGGACAAGAATGCTGGTTGATTTTTCCATTCGTCAAGCCCAGGACATTGAAGCCGGTTGTAGGATTTCCATCATTTTCCCTACTGACATAATTCAGCATGATTCAGGGATTGAATCTGCATTCTTCCTGGACACAAAGTTCCAGGATCATTAAGCACAGTCCAGTTGCCAGATTGTTACTAGTGGAGTGCCACAATAATCAGCTATTTACAACACATGCTTTTGATTTAGGTTAAGGGACCAAAAATAATATATCCAGGTTTGCTGATGATATAAAGCTGGGTGTAAAAGTAAACCATGTGAAGGAGGCAAGGAACTTGAAAGGGATATAGGCAGGTGAAGTGAAGCGGCAGATGGAGTATAATGTGGGGAATGTGAAGATTTTTGACTTGTTCCTGGAATTTGAGCATCACTGGCAAGGACAGCATTTATTGCCCATCCCTAATTGTACTTGAGATTTGCTTTCTTGGAGATTTGCAGTCCCAACAATGCTGTTAAGGAAGGAGTTCCAGGAGTTTGGCCCAATGACAGTAAAGGAAGGGTGATGGAGTTCAAAGTCAGGATGTTGTGTGACATGGAGTGGAACTTGCAGGTGGTGATCCTTGTCCTCCTGATTCTCCCAAAGATTTCCACCATCTACAAGGCTCAGGTCAGGAGTGTGAGGATACTTCTCATTTTCCTGCAGAAAAACTCAAGAAACTCAACACCATGAGACAAAGCAGCCCACTTGATTGATCAAGAAGGTTTTCCTCTCTTGTTGGTGTTCTTTACCTGCCACTGGCCCATTCTAACAAATATGTCCTTCAGGACTTGGTGAGCTCAGTCAGTAGTGGTGCTACCAAGCCACACATGGCAATGAACATTGAAGTTACACAACCAGAGTTCATTTGCTGCCATTGATAACCTCAGTGCTTATCTAAGTGGTGTTTAACATGGAGGAGTAATGATTCATTGCCCAAAGGAGGGCTTGAGGTGGAAATTAGCAGGAGGTTTCCCTTCCCATATTTGACTTGATGCCATGAGACTTTGTGGAATCTGGAGTCAATCTTGAGGATTTCCAATGCCACACTCGCCCAACTACATACCACGTGTTACCATCTCTGGTGGAGCTATGCTGCTGGTGAGAAGGACATGCCTAAGGATGTTGATGGAGGAATCATAGAGTGACAATGTAAAGCTATTGTTTGACTACCGTGTGGGACAGCTCTCCCAATTTTAGCACAAATCCAAGATGTTCTTGAGCAAGGCCTTCTAGGGTTGGCTGGACATAATGTATCATTATGGTTTCCAGTGCCTAGGTTGATGCCAGGTGGTCCATCTGGGTTTAATTTTATTTGACTTTTCTGTGGTGGTTTGTTACAACTATTTCAGGGGACAGTTAAAAGTCAACCATATTCCTATGGTATGGAGTCAAATGTAGGCTATATGAGATAAGGGCATTACTGAGCAAAATGGTTTTGACAATAATTCAATAGTTTCAAAATCATTATTAATGAGATCAGCATTTTATTCCAGATTTATGCATTAAATAAATTTAAATTCCCCAGCTGCAGTGGTGGTAATTGAGTCACTTCTCTGGAGCTTTGGCCCAAAAATCTGGATTACTGATTGATGCACTATTCAGACACGAGGCTTGAAGCTCAGTAAATGAAAGGCTTTTATTTACTGTTAACGAAGCTACCAGAACTTATATACACTATCCCAGACTGAAGGGGTCCCGGCCAGAGCAGGGACTCTTATACCTCTCCCAGGAGGCGGAGCCCGACTGGGATGTGCCACAACACTACAGTACAAAGGTGTAACAACCCCACCCTAACCCCAACAGCAACAAGTAGCACAACCCAACAGTAACATATGTACATCCTTGTAGTACTGGCCAGCCCCTGGCACAGCACTATCCAGTGGGAACCAACGATGGTTCACCACATTCACCCCTCCTTTGAGAACAAAGGCCGGCGGGGTACAAAAAAAACAGAATAAAGTGTCAGCAGTCTATAAGTTCAGATGGTCAGGGGGACCGCACCGTCGTTGTGACCTCCTCAATGCCGGCGGTGACACCGGAGTAGGCACTTGCGGTGGCGTTCTCCCCAAAGCGGCGTCCAGCTGTTCTTCCACGGACTCACAGGCCGGTTGACCCTGAGGTGATGGTAGTCCAGGGGATCCTGACATGCCCTGCGGTGGCGACCATCTTCTGGGCTCAGGCAAGCTGTACATGGGAGTAAAATGGTTAAGCAATGGTCCCGATGCTGCCCGCGCCGTGTCCGGGGAAGAAACAAGAGATAAAGGGTTTGTTACAGGGGGTATGGGAGCGACAGGGGTTGCTACATCCCCTGCTGGCGCCAGGTCTCGGATCGAGACCGTGTCCTCTCGCCCGTCAAGGTATGCCACATAGGCATACTGAGGGTTGGCGTGGAGGAGGTGGACCTGTTCGACCAACGGGTCGGACTTGCGGGCCCTTACATGTCGCCGCAGGAGGACAGGTCCTGAGTACGTCAATCAAGACGGTAATGAGGTCCCCGAGGAAGACGTCCGAGGGAATGAGAACATCCTCTCGTGGGGAGTAGCATTGGTTGCCGTACACAGGAGTGAGCGTATGGAATGGAGCGCATCAGGGAGCACCTCTTGCCAACGGGAGACTGGAAGACCTTTTGACTTCAACGCCAGTAAGACAGCCTTCCAGACTGTAGCATTCTCGCGTTCCACCTGTCCATTACCCCTAGGGTTGTAGCTCGTGGTCCGACTAGAGGCAATCCCGTATGAGAGCAGGAATTGCCTCAAGTCATCGCTCATGAACAACGAGCCCCTGTCGCTATGGATGTAGCTGGGGTACCCGAACAGGGTAAAGAGATCACGGAATGCCTTGATAACCGTGGCAGCGGATGTATCAGAGCAGGGAACAACAAAAGGGAACCGAGAGTACTCATCAAAGATATTGAGGAAGTACACATTCCGATCTGTTGAGGGAAGGGGGCCCTTAAAATCGACACTCAGTCTCTCGAAGGGACGAGTGGCCTTGACTAAATGTGCCCGGTCAGGTCGGTAAAAGTGCGGTTTGCATTCTGCGCAAACCCGACAGCTCCTTGTTACTGACCTGACGTCCTCCACCGAGTAAGGCAGGTTGCGGGCTTTTATAAAGGAGTAGAGCCGAGTGACCCCAGGATGGCACAGGTCATTATGGAGGGCGTGCAAACGGTCCTCCTGTATACTAGCGCATGTTCCACGCGAGAGGGCATCCGAGGGCTCATTGAGTTTCCCTGGACGATACATGATGTCGTAGTTATAGGTGGAGAGTTCAATTCTCCACCGCAAGATCTTGTCATTCTTGATCTTGCCCCTCTGCGTGTTGTTATACATGAACGCCATGGACCGCTGGTCCGTGATCAGGGTGAACCGTTTTCCCGCCAAGTAATGGCGCCAGTGCCTGACGGCCTCCACAATGGCCTGGGCCTCCTTTTCCACCACTGAATGCCGAATTTCGGGGCCTTGGAGGGTGCGGGAAAAAAATGCGACGGGCCTGCCCACCTGGTTAAGTGTGGCGGCCAGGGCGAAATCAGATGCATCGCTCTCCACCTGAAAGGGGATGGACTCGTCTACAGCGTGCATCGTAGCTTTCGCGATGTCGGCTTTCAATTTATCGAAGGCCAATCTGGCCTCTGGCATTAAGGGAAAAGTCGTGGACTTAATGAGCGGATGGGCTTTATCCGCGTAGTTCGGAACCCACTGCGCATAATAAGAGAAGAAGCCTAAGCATCTTCTCAGTGCTTTTGCACTAGCAGGTAAGGGAAGTTCAGAAAAGGGGCGCATACGGTCTGGATCAGGGCCAATGACCCCGTTTTCCACCACGTATCCTAGGATGGCTAATCGGCACGTACGAAACACACACCTCTCCCTGTTGTAGGTCAAGTTCAGGCGAGATGCAGTGCGTAAGAAGTTCAGGAAGTTTGTGTCGTGGTCCTGCTGGTCATGGCCGCAGATGGTGACATTATCCAGGTACGGGAAGGTAGCCCGCAGCCCGTTCTGGTCCACCATTCGGTCCATAGCACGCTGGAAGACCGAGACCCCATTGGTGACACCAAAGGGAACCCTGAGAAAGTGATACAAGCGACCATCCGCCTCAAAAGCCGTGTATTGTCGGTCCTCTGGGCGAATGGGGAGTTGGTGGTAGGCAGACTTGAGGTCTATGGTGGAGAACACCCGATACTGCGCAATCTGATTGACCATATCAGATATGCGCGGGAGGGGATACGCATCCAGCTGCGTATATCGGTTAATGGTCTGACTGTAGTCAATGACCATCCGGGGTTTGTTCCCGCTCTTGACCACCACGACCTGCGCTCTCCACGGACTAGCACTGGGTTGTATGATCCTTTCTTTGAGGAGCCGCTGAACCTCAGATCTAATGAAGATCCGATCCTCAGTGCTGTAACGCCTACTTTTAGTCGCGATGCGCTTGCAGCCTGGCACAAGATTCTGGAACAAGGAGGGTGTGGTGATCTTCAGCGTCGAGAGGCTGCAGGCGGGGCGCGTTGGGCAATTTGGAGGCTGCTGCTGTTTTCCCACTGCCAGTGAAGGGAGTGGCCCACCGTACTGTAGGATTACACTCCTCAAGTGGACCATGAAGGTTAGTCCGAGAAGTATTGGCGTGCAAAGATACGGCAACACAAGGAGCTTGAAATGCTCGTAAACTGTGCCTTGCACCTTCAAGGTTACCACACAACTCCCTAGCACGGCAACAGACCGGGACCTTGATGCCATAGAGATTGTCTGTTTGGCAGGTTGAATCTGGAGTCCACACCGCTTCACAGTGTCTGGGTGGATAAAGCTCTCAGTGCTCCCGCTGTCAAACAGACAATAAATCACGTGGTTATTTACCTGGATATTCATCATAGATTTGTCAAGTCTATGAGGCTTGGCCTGGTCCAGGATGATCGACGCCACCGTTGGTTCATGAGCGCCACTGCAGGCAGCTGAAGTCGATGAGGAGGACCCCTGCTGGTCGTTCGTGGTCAGTGTCGACCAACATGGCTGCCCCCATGAATCGCACGTGGGTGAGGGCGCCAAACTCAGCGACCCCTGGTGGTCATACTCCTCCGACTCCGTCGACCGTAATGGCGTCGTCCTGGTCTCGCACGTGGACGAACCCCGCGACGACTTCGACGACGAAGACCCGAGCTCTGAAGAATCGCAGGCCGCACTGCCGTTCCTGGGTTTAGATCGGCACACTTTTAAAAAATGCATTTTTTTACCGCATGCGGTGCACAACACAGCTTTAGCGGGACACTTTTGCCGGGTATGCTTCGCTCCTCCACAGAAATAGCACCGCGGGCCGCCCGGGGCTGCAGCCGTCGTCTGGCCCGAATGGGAGCACGCCATTACACAGCATTTCGAACCCGAGGGACGAGGAGGGATTTGCGATTGCTCCTGCCACGTTGTCTCCACATGGTCCTCCGGATATAAAACTAAGCTTTTGGAGGCCGACTCGAGCATCTCTGCTAACTCGATGGCCTGGGTAAGATTAAGGTTACCCTTCTCCAACAGTTTAAGTCGAATGTACGACGATCCGACCCCGGCCACGAACGCATCTCGGGCGAGGTCGTACATGCTCTGCTCAGCCGACACAGCTTTGCAGTCACAGCCCCTGGCTAGCTGTAGGAGCTCGTTCGCATAGTCCTCCATCGTTTCGCCAGACTGCCATCGTCGAGTGGCTAGGAGGTAACGAGCGTGTATCTCATTAGGTGGTTTGGTATAGCGCTTCTTTAGAAGCTCGAGGGCCTTAGGATAATTGGTGGCCGCACGGATCGCGAGGTAGACAGTGTCGCTTACCCTCGCATGGAGGACCCGGAGTCTGTCATCATCTGTGGTGACCGCTGCGGAGGCTGCCAGGTAGTCTTCGAAACACTTCAGCCAGTGGTCGAAGGTGTTAGAAGCGCCCACCGCACGTGGATCTAGCGTAAGGCGTTCCGGCTTCAAAATTTGCTCCATACTGTCTCTCTTTTTTTTTCGATGAGAGTTTAACGACAGTAAATAAAATTGATGCGCTATTCAGACACGAGGCTTGAAGCTCAGTAAATGAAAGGCTTTTATTTACTGTTAACGAAGCTACCAGAACTTATATACACTATCCCAGACTGAAGGGGTCCCGGCCAGAGCAGGGACTCTTATACCTCTCCCAGGAGGCGGAGCCCGACTGGGATTTGCCACAACACTACAGTACAAAGGTGTAACAACCCCACCCTAACCCCAACAGCAACAATAGCACAACCCAACAGTAACATATGTACATCCTTGTAGTACTGGCCAGCCCCTGGCTCAGCACTATCCAGTGGGAACCAACGATGGTTCACCACACTGATCCAGTAATATTACCATTTCATCTAGGCATCTAAAAACTGATGAAGCCCTTGAGGACTACAGTGAAAGTAGAAAGGGGCTTAAATGTGGAATTAGGAGGCTGAAAGGGGCCATGAAATGACTTTAGCAAACAAGGTCAAGGAGAATCCCAAGGCTTTTTATGCTTATATTAGGAGCAAGAGGGTAACAAGAGGAAGGGTAGGTCCACTCAAGGACAATAGAGGAAAGTTATGCGTGAAGCCACAGGAAGCGGGTCAGATCCTTAATGAGTACTTTGTATCGGTATTCACCAAGGAGAATGATGGATGTTGAGGTCAGGAATAGGTGTGTGGACGCTCTAAAGAATGTCAATATATTGAAGCACAAAGTGTTGAGTATCCTAAATTGCATTAAAGTAGACAAGTAATCTATCCCAGGTTACTGCGGGAAGCAAGGGAAGAAATAATTGGGCCTTAACAGATATCTTCACATCCTCTTTGACCATAGGTGAGGTTCCAAAAGACTGGAGAATAGCAAACGTTGTTCCCTTGTTTTAAGAAAGGAAGTGCAGGGATAATCCAAGAAATTATAGACCGCTGAGCCTGACATCAGTGGTTGAGAAGCTTTTGGAGAAGATACTGTGGGACAGGATATATGCACATTTGGAGGAAAATGGACTCGTTAGTAACAGGCAGCGTGGTTTTGTATGGGGAAGGTCATGTCTCACCAACTTGATTGAGTTTTTTGAAGAGATGACAAAAGATAATTGTTGAGGGAAGGGTTGTAGATGTATTTTATATGGACTTCAGTAAGGCGCTTGACAAGGTCCCACATGGCAGACTGGTACAAAAACTAAAATCACTGGTATTCAGAGTAGACTGGCTAGATGGACACAGAACTGGGCTCGATTATAGAAAACAGAGAGTAGCAGTGGAAGGGTGTTTTTCAGAATGGAGATCTATAGCTAGTGGTGTTCCATAGGGATCATTCTAGAACCTCTGTTTGTAGTATATATGAATGATCTCGAGGAAAAGGTTGGGGGTCGGATTAGTAAGTTTGCGGATGACACGAAGATTGGTGGAGTTGCTGATAGTGTCACGGATTGTCAGAGGATACAAGAAGAGAGAAATAGATTGGAGACTTGGGCACAGAAACGGCAGATGGAGTTTAATCAGGACAAATGCGAGGTGATGCATTTTGGAGGATCAAACTTAGGTGTGAATTATACTGTAAATGGCAGAACCCTTAGGAACATTAACATACAGAGGGATCATGGCATGCAGGTCCACAGTTCCCTAAAAGTGGCAACACAGGTTGCCAAGGTGATTAAGAAGGTATATGGCATGCTTGTCTTCATCAGCTGGGGCACTGAGTACAAGAGTTGGGAAATCATGTTGCAGCTATATAAAACCTTGATTAGGCTGCATTTGGAATATTGCATGCAGTTCTGGTCACCACACTACCAGAAGGATGTGGAAGCTTTGGAGAGAGTGCAAAGAAGGTTCATCAGGATATTGCCTGGTCTCAAAGGCATTGGCTATGAAGAGAGGTTGAATAAACTAGGATTGTTTTCACTGGAAAGACGGAGGCTGAGGGAAGATCTGATAGAGTTCTACAAAATTATGAGAGGCATAGACAGGATGGTTAGTCAGAGGCTTTTTCCCAGGGTGGACGCGTCAATTACAAGGGGGCACAGGTTCAAGATGACAGGGGAAAAGTTGAAGTATGATATGGGGGTGAAATTTTTCATGCAGAGAGTGGTGGGTGCCTGGAATGTGCTGACAGAGGAGGTGGTGGAAGTAGGTACATTAGCAACATTTAAGAGGCATCTGGATGGGTCATGAATAGGTGGGAATAGAAGGATTTTGATTTGATTTGATCTGATTTATTATTGTCACATGTATTAGCATACAGTGAAAAGTATTGTTTCTTGCGCGTTATACAGACAAAGCATTCCGTTCATCGAGAAGGAAACGCGAAAGTACAGAATGTAGTGTTACAGTCATAGCGAGGGTGTAGAGAAAGATCAGCTTAATGCAAGGTAGGTCCATTCAAAAGTCTGATGGCAGCAGGGAAGAAGCTGTTCTTGATTCGGTTGGTACTTGACCTCAGACTTTTGTATCTCTTTCCCGACAGAAGAAGGTGGAAGAGAGAATGTCCAGGGTGCGTGGGGTCCTTAATTATGCTGGCTGCTTTGCCAAGGCAGCGGGAAGTATAGACAGAGTCAATGGATGGAAGGCTGGTTTGCATGATGGATTGGGTTACATTCATGACCTTTTGTAGTTTCTTGCATTTTGGGCAGAGCAGGAGTTATACCAAGCTGTGAAATAACCAGAAAGAATGCTTTCTATGGTGCATCAGTAAAGGTTGGTGAGGGTCGTAGCTGACATGCCAAATTTCCTTAATCTTCTGAGAAAGTAGAGGCATTGGTGGGCTTTCTTAACTATAGCGTCGGCATGGGGGGTCCAGGACAGATTGTTGGTGATCTGTACACCTAAAAACTTGAAGCCCTTGACCCTTTCTACTTCGTCCCCGTTGATGCAGATAGGGGCATGTTCTCCTCTAAGCTTCCTGAAGTCGATGACAATCTCCTTCGTTTTATTGACATTCAGGGAGAGATTATTGTCGCCGTACCAGTTCACCAGATTCTCTATCTCATTCCTGTACTCTGTTTCGTCATTGTTTGAGGTCCGACCTATTATGGTGGTGTCGTCAGCAAACTTGAAAATCAAGCTGGAGGGGAGTTTAGTCACACAGTCCTAGGCATATAAGGGGACTGAGAACACAGCCTTGTGGGGCACCAGTGTTGAGGATGATCGTGGAGGAGGTGTTGTTGCCTATCTTTACTGATTGTGGTCTGTGGGTTAGGGAGTTCAGGATCCAGTCACAGAGGGAGGAGCCAAGGCCCAGGCCACGGAGTTTGGAGATGAGTTTCGTAGAAATAATGGTGTTGAAGGCTGAGCTGTAGTCAATAAATGAGAGTCTGACATAGGTGTCTTTGTTATCTAGGTGTTCCAGGGTTGAGTGCAGGGCCAGGGAGATGGCAACTGTTGTGGACCTGTTGCGGCGGTAGGCGAACTATGGTGGATCCAGGCAGTCCAGGAGGCTGGAATTGATTTGGACCAAGTAAGGGCAGAAGGTTTTTATTAGTTTAGGGTATCATGATTGGCACAGATTTTGAGGGCTGAAGGGCCTGTTCCCATGTTGTACTTTTCTTTGTTCTTTGAGCCACTGACACCGGCACAGCCTCAGGCTAAAGGGACGATCTTTTAAAACAGAGATGATGAGGAATTTCTTCAGCCAAAGAGTGGTGAATCTGTGGAACTCTTTGCTGCAGGAGGCCAGGTCATTGAGTGTCTTTAAGGCAGAGATAGATAGCTACTTGATTAATAAGGGAATCAGGGGTTATGGGGAAAAGGCAGGAGAATGGGGATGAGGAAAATATCAGCCATGATTGAATGGCGGAGCAGACTCGATGGGTCAAGTGACCTAATTCTGCTCCTATGTCTTATGGTCTTATGATTCATTTCCATCGTAACAATTCAAAAGCAGAATAACTTTTACATTTCTAAATATTAATGTTCAGAGGTACCTATTAAAGGTCTTGTGGTTCAGTTGAAATATCCCTACTTGTGGTCTAGAAGGTCCGGGTTCATGTCCCATGCCTGGACTTATTGTGTATGTGAAGATGGGTGACTTCTTTGCAATCGTAAAAAGAACATAGAAAGTTACCATGTACATGATGCGCGATATAACACACGAGAGGCTGGATGTACTCGGGAAATAAAGGCTTTTATTGCCAACAATAACAGAGCTACTATATACAGTATATGATCCCAGACTAAAGGGTCACCAGGCAGAGCAGTGACCTTTATACCTCTCCCAGGAGGCGGAGCCAACTGGGGTGTACCATAGGACTATATTAACAGGTAGAACAGCCCAACCCTTACCCCAACAGTAACATATATACAGACTCATAGTACTGGCCAGACCATGGCTCAGCACTACCTGGTGGGAACCAACAATGGTTCACCACATTCACCCCTCCTTTGAAAACAAAGGCCGGCGGGGTACAAAACACAGAACAATTGTTCATCTGTCTATAAGTTCAAACGGTCTGGGGGACCGCACCGTCATTGTGACCTCCTCAACACCGGTGATGACACCGGTTCAGGCAATCGCAGTGACGTTCTCTCCAAGGCGGTGTCCAGCGACTCCTCCAGTGCCTCACGGGCCGGTAGACACTGAGGTGGTGACAATCCGCTGAACTTGGGCACGCCTTGAAGTGGCGACCATCTCCTGGACTCAGGCAAGCTGTACACGGGAGTAAGAGGGTTAAGTGGTGGTCCCGATACTGCCCGCGCCGTGTCAGGAGGGGAAAAAATGGTTGGGGGGTCCCTAACAGGAGGTGTGGGAGCGACAGTGGTTTCCAAGCCCCCTGCTGGCGCCAGATCTCGAACCGAGACCGTGTCCTCTCGCCCGTCAGGATATGCCACGTAGGCATACTGAGGGTTGGCGTGGAGGAGATGGACCTGTTCAACCAAAGGGTCGGACTTCCAGGTCCTAACATGCCGCCGCAGGAGGACAGGTCCTGAGTACGTCAACCAAGACGGTAATGAGGTCCCAGAGGAAGACTTCCTAGGGAATGAAAACATTCTCTCATGAGGAGTAGCGTTGGTTGCCGTACACAGGAGTGAGCGTATGGAGTGGAGCGCATCAGGGAGTACGTCTTGCCAACGGGAGACTGGAAGACCTTTAGACCTCAACGCCAGTAAGACAGCCTTCCAGACTGTAGCATTCTCTCGTTCGACCTGTCCGTTACCCCTTGGGTTGTAGCTCGTGGTTCTACTCGAGGCAATCCCATATGAGAGCAGGTATTGCCTCAAGTCATCGCTCATGAACGACGAGCCCCTATCGCTGTGGATATAACAGGGGTAACTGAACAGGGTGAAAAGATCACGAAATACCTTGATAACCGTGGCAGCGGTCATATCAGAACAGGGAATGACAAAAGGGAATCGTGAGTACTCATCAACCACATTGAGGAAGTACACGTTCCGATCTGTCGAGGGAAGGGGGCCCTTAAAGTCCACACTCAGTCTTTCGAAGGGACGAGTGGCCTTAACGAGGTGTGCCCTGTCAGGTCGGGAGAAGTGCGGTTTGCATTCCGCGCATACCCGGCAGCTTCTGGTTATGGACCTGACATCCTCCACCGAGTAGGGTAGATTCCGGGCCTTTATGAAGTGGAAGAGCCGAGTGACCCCCGGATGGCAGAGGTCATTGTGGAGAGCCTGCAATCGATTCTCCTGCATACTAGCGCATGTTCCACGCGACAGGGCGTCCGAGGGCTCGTTGAGCTTCCCTGGACGGTACATGATATCATAATTGTAGGTGGAGAGTTCGATTCTCCACCTCAAGATTTTATCATTCTTGATCTTACCCCGTAACGTGTTGTTGAACATGAACGCCATGGACCGCTGGTCCGTGAGTAGAATGAACCGTTTTCCCGCCAAGTAATGGCGCCAATGCCGAACGGCCTCCACAATGGCCTGGGCCTCCTTTTCCACCGCCGAATGTCGAATTTCAGGGCCTTGGAGGGTGCGAGAGAAAAAGGCGACGGGCCTGCCCGCCTGGTTAAGTGTGGCGGCCTGGGCAAAATCAGATGCATCACTCTCCACCTGGAAGGGGATGGACTCATCGATAGCGTGCATCGTGGCTTTCGCGATGTCAGCTTTTATTCTTGCAAAGGCTAAGCGAGCCTCTGTTGCTAGGGGAAAAGAGGTAGACTTGATGAGCGGACGGGCTTTGTCCGCGTAATTGGGAACCCACTGTGCATAGTATGAGAAGAAGCCTAAACATCTTCTCAGTGCTTTGACGCTAGTGGGCAGGGGAAGTTCGAGGAGAGGACGCATACGGTCTGGATCAGGGCCAAGGACCCCGTTTTCCACCACGTATCCGAGGATAGCTAGGCGGCGCATGCGAAATACACACTTCTCCCTGTTGTAGGTCAGATTCAGGCAAGATGCAGTGCGTAAGAATCTAAGAAGGTTGTCATCGTGGTCCTGCTGGTCATGGCCGCAGATGGTGACGTTATCCAGGTACGGGAAGGTAGCCCGCAGTCCGTTCTGGTCCACCATTCGGTCCATAGCACGCTGGAAGACCGAGACCCCATTCGTGACACCAAAAGGAACCCTTAAAAAATGGTACAGGCAACCATCCGCCTCAAAGGCCGTGTATTGTCGGTCCTCTGGGCGAATGGGGAGCTGGTGATAAGCAGATTTTAAGTCAATGGTGGCGAACACCCGGTACTGCGCAATCTGGTTGACCATGTCAGATATGCGCGGGAGGGGATACGCATCCAGCTGCATGTATCTGTTAATGGTCTGACTATAGTCTATGACCAGCCGGGGTTTGTTCCCATTCTTAACCACCACGACTTGCGCTCTCCAAGGACTAGCGCTAGGTTGGATGATCCCTTCCTTGAGGAGCCGCTGAACTTCAGATCGAATGAAGATCTGATCCTCAGCGCTGTAACGCCTGCTCTTTGTTGCGATGGGCTTGCAGCCTGGCACGAGCTTCTGGAATAGGGAGGATGTGGTAATCCTAAGCGTTGAGAGACTACATGTGGAGCGCGTTGGGCAATTTAGAGGCTGCGGGTCTCCCACTGAAAGCGGAGGGAGTGGCCCATCGTACTGCAGGGTTACACTCTTCAAGTGGACCATAAAATCTAGTCCTAGGAGTATTGGCGCGCAAAGGTGCGGTAACACAAGGAGCCTGAAGTTCTCGTAAACCATGCCCTGCACCGTCAGATTGACCACGCAGCTCCCTATCACGGTGACAGACCGGGACCTTGACGCCATCGAAATTGTCTGCTTGACAGTCCGAATCTGGAGACCACACCGCTTCACGGTGTCTGGGTGAATGAAGCTCTCCGTGCTCCCGCTGTCAAACAAACAATAAATCGGGCGTCTGTTTACCTGTATGTCCATCATGGACTTGTCGAGTCTGTGAGGCTTGGCCTGGTCCAGGATGATCGACGCCACCGTTGGTTCGTGGTTGCAACTGCAGGCAGCTGAGATGGTTGATGACGACCCCTGCTGGTCATTCGCGGTCGGTGCCGACCAAAATGGCTGCCCCCATAGGTCGCACGTGGACGATGGCGCCAAAGCCTGCGGCCCCTGCAGGTCGCACGTGTCTTGTGACTCCGTCGTTCGGAATGGCGACGTCCTGGAATCGCACGTGGTAGAAGACCTTGAAGATGCAGAAGACAAGGAGGCCGGCTCCGGGGAGTCACACGCCGCACTGCTGTTCTTGGATGGAGGTTTGGACCGGCATACTTTGGAATAATGCCCCTTCTTGCCGCAGGCGGAGCACAACACCGCTTTAGCTGGACATCGCTGCCGAGGGTGTTTCACCCCCCCACAGAAGTAACACCGCGGGCCACCTGGAGCTGCTGCCGTCGTCAGGTCCAAGGCTGGGAACGCAATCGCGCAGTTTTTCGGTCCCGCTGAATGAAGTGGAGTCTGCGGCTGCACCTGCCACACTGTCTCCACGTGGTCGTCGGGGTACATCGCCAGACTTTTGGAGGCCGTTTCTAGAGCGTCAGCTAACTCTATGGTTTTAGTGAGATCGAGGTTACCTTGCTCCAACAGCCGAAGGCGGATGTACGACGAGCCGATTCCCGCCACGAACGCATCTCGAGCTAGGTCGTTCATGTACTGGTCTGCCGACACTGACTTGCAGTTGCAGGCTCTGGCTAGCTGCTGAAGCTCGCACGCGTACTGTTCCGTCGTTTCGCCGGGCAGCCGCCATCGAGTGGCTAGAAGGTATCGAGCATGGATCTCATTCGGCGGTTTGTTGTATCGCTTCTTGAGAAGCTCGAGGGCCCCTTTGTAGTCGGTGGCCCCACAGATCGCTAGGTATACAGTGTCGCTTACCCTCGCGTGGAGGACCCGGAGTCTGTCGGCGTCGTCGGTGACCGCTGTGGAGGCGTCGAGGTAATCTTGGAAACACTTCAACCAGTGGTCGAAAGTGTTCGATGCTCCCGCCGCACGTGGGTCCAACGTAAGCCGTTCGGGTTTAAGCATTTGCTCCATGTTTTCTTTTGTCGTTTTTTTTTCAAAAAAAAAGAATTTACTTGTTGGCAATAAAATTGATGCGCGATATAACACACGAGAGGCTGGATGTACTCGGGAAATAAAGGCTTTTATTGCCAACAATAACAGAGCTACTATATACAGTATACGATCCCAGACTAAAGGGTCACCAGGCAGAGCAGTGACCTTTATACCTCTCCCAGGAGGCGGAGCCAACTGGGGTGTACCATAGGACTATATTAACAGGTAGAACAGCCCAACCCTAACCCCAACAGTAACATATATACAGACTCATAGTACTGGCCAGACCATGGCTCAGCACTACCTGGTGGGAACCAACAATGGTTCACCACAGTACATACATCAAGCAATTAGGAAGGCAAATAGCATGGTGGCCTTCATTGCTGATGAATTGGAGTCCAAGAATATGGCCTTGCTATATATCTTTAGGGCTTTGGTGAGGCCACACCTGGAGTACTGTGAGTAGTTTTGTTCTCCACAATCAAGGAAGGATATATTTGTGTGGAAGCAGTACTGCAAAGACTCATTAGATTGGTTCCTGGGATAAGAGGATTGTCCTACGATGAGAGGCTGTGTAAAGTTTTCTCTGGAGTTTAAATAAATGAAAAGTGAACTCATCAAAACATACAAGATTCTGAAAGGGCTTGACAGGGTGAACACTGAAAGGTTGTATCCCTTGGCTGTGGAACATACTATATTTCACTTGGAACTACTAGCTCGGCATGATGGAGCCACGTGATCAACTCATGGTCAGCCTCTGACAGTCTCAAGATGTCTCCCTGGCTCCCTTTATCACTGTCCTTGAGCTCTCAAAATGGATCTTTCTATTTGATCCCGGCTCGGATCACTGTCTGTGTGGAGTTTGCACATTCTCCTTGTGTCTGCGTGGGACGCAGACACAAGGATGTAGAGAAAGATCAACTTAATGCAAGGCAAGTCCATTCAAAAGTCTGACAGCAGCAGGGAAGAAGCTGTTCTTGAGTGGGAATTGAGTTGAGAATTTATTCTCCTAACATTTCTTAAACTATTTTCCAATATGACCTGATTTTAACACTTGAAAATTAACATGACCCCAGCTACAAATAAAA
Organism: Mustelus asterias; assembly: GCF_964213995.1. NCBI lineage: Eukaryota > Metazoa > Chordata > Chondrichthyes > Carcharhiniformes > Triakidae > Mustelus > Mustelus asterias. The sequence continues at coordinate 118,585,720 of NC_135802.1, forward strand.
ATAAAACAGCAATAAGCAGAATAGGAACATTCAGTATATAATTATTATAGTTTGTGTATTATAGGTCAATGTCTAATAAATCATATGAATATGAAAATCGGTATTCTAAAAATACTTCATAAAAATGTTGTTATTTTATGTGCTTGCCAGTCCATTCCTTCATCTGAGCCACTGCAGCTCACAGACCTTGATCAGGAAACAGCAGATACTATTATGTTACATTTGCATTCACCATTACTGATCTAGAGCAACGTCAGACCAAGATTCTCTAAGAGCATCTTGACGTCGTGAATTTTAAATAAACGTTTTTCTTCTGAGGATTTCAGTCTCTCTGCAACACACACACACACACACACTGTAATCAGCACCTTTCCACCACGCACATTTACATACAGCGATCAGCCTTTCTGTCCCCCCCGGCCCCCCACACATTCTAATCAACACTTCTGCCTTGCCCCTTACACAGGAATCAGTCTCTTCCACCTCCACTCATACACACTGTAATCAGCATGCCCAGTCTTCCCACTCATGGGTCTTCAGCCAGTGGTAGCTAATGGGTAGGTGTGGCAGCTCTGAAAGCCTTCGCCGCAGCTCAATCCAGATGCAGTTGCAGCCCACCAGACGACATTTTGAACTAGTCTTGAGAAGAAGGCCACCAGTGCAGAGATCGGATCCAGTAGAAATATTCAAAGGGATGAAGGGAGCAATCTTAGTGGCTCGTCATGCTAGTCGATCGGTGTGGGCACCCTGGTAGTGCCAAGGGGTTGGGGCCAGATGGGAGTGGGGCCTGATGGGGGCTGGTCCTGAGGGAAGGGCAGGGCCATGACATGGGAGAGACAAGGGGAGGAGCTCTGTAGTGGGAGGAGGTAAGGAGGAACTCTGCATTTGAGGGCTGGGGGGGCGGGGGGGGGTGGGGGGGGGGGGGAGAGGTCAATTGACTAGGTCAGCGATCGGCCGAGGCAGCAGTCATGGGGGGGGAGGGGGTGCAATCAGCTGTGGCGGCAATTGGAGGGTGGGTGGGAGTGACAGGAGATCACATGGTGCACTGGGAGATCAGGGTGTTTGCACAATGGTGTCCCTAGAGTTCAACATCCGGCTTCCTGGTGAGAATAGGCTCTGCCCCTCCCTCTGCTGGCGTGAATCACATCTGGGTTCTTTTTCTCAACTAAGTGGCGTACGATTGCGGCTGAGAGTTTGCCCAAAAATGGGCACAATTCTCTCTCGTTTTCATGCTTGTTTGGTATTTAGACTTTTTTTGGTAAGATTGCCCCCAAAATGTTTTTCCAAAGAAATAAGCCTATTTCATGTCAATAAATCAATAATACAGTGCAAGTCACGATGATATGACTTAGAGGGAAAGATCAAGAGATGAGCTGGGTAAGGACAGGTCTACACAGTGCCTGAGAATCGGTGTTGCTGTGGGGCACAGTCTTGGATGAAGGGGAGCTCAAAACTCCATTTCCTGCTGCTACAGTCCTATTTGGGTCACAACCCACAGTTTGAGAACCATTGCTGTAAGCTCTCCAGTTTGAAATGCTTGGGACCAGGTTACTTCTGGATTTCACAATTTTCTGGATTACAGAATGAAGTTCAAATGTCTAACTCATGAGTGTGTAAACTGAAGAAACACCATAGTTATAAATATTTACCTGAAACATAAACAGTCATAAAATATTATAAAGCAGTAATAAAAATTGTTTTACTTATCCAAATATTATATCTTCCATGTTTCTACACGCACAGCACTGTATGACAATGAAGCTTGGGTCTGATCATAACATTTCTGGACAACAGACTGGAGAGGTTACATCTCACAGTTCATGTACAACCAATTTCTTGTACATCGAGTTCGCAGAGGCTCTGAATGCAAGTAGAGCTGTATACCTTTTGTTTTCTCTTTCCAGGTAGAGCAAGCACATGGCTTTACCAGGATAGAATGCTTCCCCATGGTTCGCTGTGGCAGTGATTGCACACACCACCCTTCTGTGTGCAACATACCTAAATTCAAGATATACGTCAACCAGAAGGGATTCCACTTTCTTAATTTCTAACTGCATCAATACTCCTCCGTACATTATGCCTGTCAATGCCCGCTGTCAGCAGTCACACTGCTTTTATTCTGCAACAATCCACTGTATCATCAGCATTTGAGCTACCACACGAGATCAGAGGGCAGCTACTGCATGAATATCCATTGACCACCTGGTGCATAACCCACATACAAGTGGGCTGCATGCATGTAACAAGAACTATGCTGCCCCACAGAATGTTAGCAAGCAACAATTGGAGTGTTTAAGCAACACTTACATTGCTTGGACCACTCTGGAGGGCCCTGCATTACTCTCCAGAACTCATGTCTCAACTTGTCATAGCCTGTTGCACGCTGTACAACCTCAGTATGATGAAGCACAGCTCTTGCCACCAGAAATGTGGAAAGTACTTGAGAAAGAGGAGGAGGGGCAGTGTTAGGAATGGGTTAACAGACCTTCCAATTAAGTCCTAATATGATGTCAATTTTTCAATAGAAGTCATTGTTCTATAAAGGGGCTACAGGTGGCACTGGGGATTGGAGTGGAATTAAAGAAATAAAAGGTAGTTTGTGAAGAAGCAGAACTTGAGTCTCCTTTACTAAACTGCAATTGAGAGGAAGACGGAAGGCGGAAGGAGGAAGGAGGAAGGAGGAAGGAGGAAGGAGGAAGGAGGAAGGCGGAAGGCGGAAGGCGGAAGGCGGAAGGCGGAAGGCGGAAGGCGGAAGGAGGAAGGAGGAAGGAGGAAGGAGGAAGGAGGAAGGAGGAAGGAGGAAGGCGGAAGGCGGAAACCAACCAACATGTTTCCTCTCAGGCAAGCTGTCTGTGGTATCAGTGAATGCAACCCCAATTCTCCATTCAACAACATGCCTTATCATCCTTGTTATGGACTACCAAAGCATCTTCTTGGTCAAAATACTACTACACAAGCCAACAGAAAGCATTCCAAATCAAATTTATCAAACAAATTGTCCCCTATTCATACAACATGGTAGCCAGCAGGGTAAATTGATGGGGTTAAGGGGATAGGGCCTGGGTGGGATTGTGGTTTGTGCAGACTTGATGGGCCAAATGGCCTCCTTCTGCACTGTAGGGATTCTATGAACAGTTAAATTTGTCCCTTTGTCCATTCTCTTAGTATCTGCCTTTCATGTGCCTTTGTCTGCCCTGACTTAAAAAGTGCTACCCTAGTGCTACAACATGGATTGTGGAAGGCTGCTAACTTTCAGTGGAGGAGGCTGCAGATGACCTTATAGAGCACTGGTCCAAGAAGGGCTGGTCTTAGAATGCACTAGCTTGTCATGAGCAGCAGAAGTCTGTGCTGGTTGCTAACAAGCATGAACAAGGACATTGGCTGAGTGGTAGGATGGGAGAACAAATACTATGAGAGAGGACACAGGTGTTCATGCTGCATATATTGACTGCCATTCCACATGCTGGAAGCTATCTGGGTCTGTAGGGAGCAAGCTGAGCTTGCATGGTTTCAGTCTGAGCTTCCACTGCAACACTCAGATGTTGCGTGCCTTCCACTTGTGCTGCAATGGAAGCTGGGATGTTTGTCATTAGATGCTGCATCATTGTTGCATCCAATATTCTAGTAGAGTTGGCCAACACTTCCACATTGGAAAGGATGGGCTCCAGGCTCTACACAAAGCATAGTGTCAGAGGATGCTGGAATTCTTCATGTTCCTTGTCAGTGATCACAGGCTTTCTGGCAGGTCTGCCAATGTGCCAAGCATTTCTGTTTACATGCCCATCAGCCTTTTTCTATAGGTGACCACATCAAAGTTCTCTTGAGTCCACTGCAGCATCTGTGAACTTGCCCTCCAGGGCCCTGTCACTTGCACTGCCCTTCCCTTCCCAAGGAATCAGGAAGAGGCCCTTCGGCACTCTCAGAGGATAAGCATCAGCCGGACACACCCAATGCCTCTGGACAGGACACTCGAGCATCCAGCTGCTCAGAATCCCCTCTGCCTGAGATTCCCCCATCAACTCCAGCGAGCCAGGTCGAGAAGGGTGCATCTGCCCTGAGCAGGAGACCCTTATCCGACTGGGACCCTCCAAGCCTCGGGCTACTGGAGGAAGTCTGTCAAGGTCATCACAGACAACAGGGCATAGCAGTCAGTAGACTGCCTCCATCTCGGCTGCAGAGGCCGAGGTTGCACCCAGCCAAAGTTTTAAAGTTTACTTATTAGTATCACAAGTAGGCTTTAACACTGCATTTAAATTACTGTGAAAATCCCCTAGTCATCACACTTTAGTGCCTGTTTGAGTACACAGAATTTTTGCAGGGCCGATCCACCTAAGTGTTAGGGTTAGAAAAATGATGAAAAAGTAACATAATTTCTAGGTCACAGGTGTTTAATCACTGTATCAATGTGCCACTTTTGTTAGTACATTTGATGTCAATGAGAATGGTTTGTTCATAAGAAGGCATCATGCATATTTATTGACGTGCCCCCTTATTGTGAGGGTGACCCATCCTTCCAGTCAGTCATCAGCTCCCATTGTGAGCCTCAATGTGAAGCCCACTCAAGATAGTTATCTGGACCTTGTGTGAGGTAAAGGAGATGTGTCAACATCTTTATTGGAGGTGTGAGCTAGATGAACTTGTAATCCTTATTGTTTGTAAGACAATGTTGTGCGAGGGCAGCTCAGCAGTGGTATTAGCAATGCACAAGACCTGACATGATGATGATATTGCCATACAAGTGCACATTTCACTGTCAGCTGTAGTTTCTCAAAAGTGGTCATGACAAAATCAAATTCTTTGATAGTGTTAGCTCTGTCAGCTTGCACTTCCCAGAGCACACACGATCATGATTTATCTGTTTGTGTTTCGAATTCCACATTCCCATCTTCGTCCAATGACCTTTGATTCCTTTGTCTAATAAAAATCTATCTACTTCTGCCTTATAAATATTCGAAGACCTTCTATTGCCTTCTGAGGCAAAAAGTTCCAAAATCGCATAACTCTCTGAGAGAAAAAAATTCTTCTCATCTCTGTCCTAATTTTAAAACAGGGCACCTTAATTCTGGACTAACCCACAAGAGGAAATATCCTTTCCACATCCATCTTGTCAAGACTGTTCAGGATCTTACATACTTCAATCAAGTCATCCCTCACTTTTCTGAACTCCAGTGGCAACAAGGCCAGTCTGTTCAACCTATTCCTCATATTACAACCTGCATTCCAGATATTAATCTAGTAAAACTCCTCTGAACAACTCCTCTCAACTGCGTCCAACACATTTAAATCATTCCTTAAATAAGAAGACCAAAACTGCACACAGTATTCAAGATGTGGTCTCACCAATGCCCTGTATAACTGAAGCATAATATCCTTCCTTTTATATTCAATTCCTCTCAGAATAAAGGATAGCATTCCGTTAGCCGCCTTAATTGCATGCTGTATCTGCATACTAACGTTTTGTGACTTGCACTAAAACACTTCGATCCTGCTTCACCTCAGAATTCTACAGCCGTTCTCGATTTAATTGATACGCTGCTTTCCTATTCTTCCTGCCAAAGTGAACAACTTCACACTTTCCCACATTATATTCCATTTACCATATTTTTGCCCCCTCACTGAACCTATTTATATCCATCTTCAACTCTTTATCTTCTCTTCCCACCATACTTTCTTATCTATGTTTGTGTCACTACAATTTACTATACCTTTGGCCCCCTCATCTAACACTTTGATATAAGCTGTAATAAGTTGAGGCCTCAGCTCAGATCCCTGTGTGACTCCACTCATCACATCAAAATAATCACAAAAAGACCCATGTATGCATATTCTCTGTTATCTGGCAGACAGGCAATCTTCCACCCATGCCAATATCTTACCACCAACATCACAAAAGTTTATGTTCCACAATAATCTTTAACTTGGCACTTTATTAAATGACTTTTGGAAATCTAAGCACAATACGTCTATTGGCTCCCTCTTCTCCAGAGCACATGTTACTCCATCAAAAAGTTCCAATAAATTTGTTAAAAATGATTTCCCTTTCACAAAACCATGCTGACTCTTTCTGATTACCTTGCATTTTTCTAAGCGCTCCTTAATGCTCCTAGCATTTCCCACACAAGAGACATCAAGCTAACTGGCTGATAGTTTTTAGTTTTTTGCCTCCCTCCCTTTTTGGAAAATGGAATCACATTTGCTACTTTCCAGTTGATGAAACTTCTCCAGAATTGAGCGATGAGCATTGTCTGGCAATACAGCAGGATATAGATAGGCTGGAAAATTGGGTGGAGAGATGGCAGATGGAATTTAATCCGGATAAATGTGAAGTGATGCATTTTGGAAGAAATAATGTAGGGAGGAGTTATACAATAAATGGCAGAGTCATCAAGAGTATAGAAACACAGAGGGACCTAGGTGTGCAAGTCCACAAATCCTTGAAGGTGGCAACACAGGTGGAGAAGGTGGTGAAGAAGGCATATGGTATGCTTGCCTTTATAGGACGGGGTATAGAGTATAAAAGCTGGAGTCTGATGATGCAGCTGTATAGAACGCTGGTTAGGCCACATTTGGAGTACTGCATCCAGTTCTGGTCGCCGCACTACCAGAAGGACGTGGAGGCGTTAGAGTGCAGAGAAGGTTTACCAGGATGTTGCCTGGTATGGAGGGTCTTAGCTATGAGGAGAGATTGGGTAAACTGGCGTTGTTCTCCCTGGAAAGACGGAGAATGAGGGGAGATCTAATAGAGGTGTACAAGATTATGAAGGGGTTAGATAGGGTGAACAGTGGGAAGCTTTTTCCCAGATCAGAAGTGACGATCACAAGGGGTCACGGGCTCAAGGTGAGAGGGGTGAAGTATAACTCAGATATTAGAGGGATGTTTTTTACACAGAGGGTGGTGGGGGCCTGGAATGCGCTGCCAAGTAGGGTGGTGGAGGCGGACACGCTGACATCGTTTAAGACTTACCTGAGCAGCCTGGGAATGGAGGGATACAAACGATTGGTCTCGTGGACCAAAGAACAGCACAGGCTTGGAGGGCCGAAGGGCCTGTTTCCTGTGCTGTACTGTTCATTGTTCTTTGTTCTTGTTCAAGAGGAGGAATTTCTTCAGCCAGAGAGTGGTGAATCTGTGGAACTCTTTGCCGCAGAAGGCTGTGGAGGCCAGGTCATTGAGTGTCTTTAAGACAGAGATAGATAGGTTCTTGATTAATAAGGGGATCAGGGATAATGGGGGAAAGGCAGGAAAGTGGGGATGAGAAAAATATCAGCCATGATTGAGTGGCGGAACATTCTTGATTGGCCAAGTGGCCTAATTCTGCTCCTATGTCTTATGTTCTTATGTTGGGGAAATTCATAGTAGGTTAGAGAAAGGGGCGGCACGGTAGCACAGTGGTTAGCACTGCTGCTTCACAGCTCCAGGGACCTGGGTTCGATTCCCGGCTCGGGTCACTGTCTGTGTGGAGTTTGCACATTCTCCTCGTGTCTGCGTGGGTTTCCTCCGGGTGCTCCGGTTTCCTCCCACAGTCCAAAGATGTGCAGGTTAGGTTGATTGGCCATGCTAAAAATTGCCCTTAGTGTTCTGAGATGCGTAGGTTAGAGGGATTAGTGGGTAAATATGTAGGGATATAGGGGTAGGGTCTGGGTGGGATTGTGGTCGGTGCAGACCTGATGGGCCGAATGGCCTCTTTCTGTACTGTAGGGTTTGTATGATCTATGATTTAAAATAACCAGCGATTTAAGTTACTAATAAAATACTAACAATAAGTTATGAGGTAATATGGGCTGAAGTTAGAAATAGGAAAGGAGCGGTCACGTTGTTAGGAGTTTACTATAGGCCCCCAAATAGTAATAGAGATGTGGAGGAAGAAATTGCAAAGCAGATTATGGATGTGTGGGGGTCACAGGGTAGTTGTCATGGGGGACTTTAACTTTCCAAATATTGATTGGAACCTTTGTCGGTCAAATAGTTCAGATGGGGCAGTTTTTGTGCAGTGTGTGCAGGAGGGTTTCCTGACACAATATGTGGATAGGCCGACAAGAGATGAGGCCACATTGGATTTGGTACTGGGAAATGAACCGGGCCAAGTGTTAGATTTGGTTGTGGGAGAGCACTTTGGAGATAGTGACCACAATTCGGTGTCTTTTGTTATTGCAATGGAGAGGGATAGGGCTGTACGGCAGGGCAAGGTTTACAATTGGGGGAGAGGTAATTCTGATGCGATTAGGCAAGAATTAAGGGGCATAAGATGGGAACAGAAACTGTCAGGGAAAGGCACTAATGAAAAGTGGAACTTTTTCAAGGAACAAATACTGGGTGTCCTTGATAGGTATGTTCCTGTCAGGCAGGGAGGAAATGGCCGAGTGAGGGAACCATGGTTCACGAAAGAGGTGGAATGTCTTGTGAAAAGGAAGAGGAAAGCTATGTAGGGATGAGGAAACAAGGTTCAGATGGCTCGATTGAGGGTTGCAAGTTAGCAAGGAACGAGCTGAAAAAGGGGCTTAGGAGAGGTGGGAGGGGACATGAGAAGTCCTTGGTGGGTCGGATCAAGGAAAACCCCAAGGCTTTTTACTCATGTGAGGAATAAAAGAATGACCAGGGTGAGGTTAGGGCCGGTCAAGGACAGTAGTGGGAACTTGTGTATGGAGTCAGTAGAGACAGGCGAGGTGATGAATGAATACTTTTCTTCAGTGTTCACCAAGGAGAGGGGCCATGTTTTTGAGGAAGAGAATGTGTTACAGGCTAATAGGCTGGAGGAAATAGATGTTCGGAGGGAGGATGTACTGGCAGTTTTGAATAAACTGAAGGTCGATAAGTCCCCTGGGCCTGATGAAATATATCCTAGGATTCTTTGGGAGGCAAGGGATGAGATTGCAGAGCCTTTGGCTTTGATCTTTGGGTCCTCACTGTCCACGGGGATGGTGCCAGAGGACTGGAGAGTGGCGAATGTTGTTCCTCTGTTTAAGAAAGGGAATAGAAATGACCCTGGTAATTATAGACCGGTTAGTCTTACTTCGGTGGTTGGTAAATTGATGGAAAAGGCCCTTAGGGATGGGATTTATGACCATTTAGAAACATGCGGATTAATCCGGGATAGTCAGCACAGATTCGTGAAGGGCAAGTCGTGCCTCACAAATTTGATTGAATGTTTTGAGGAGGTAACTAAGTGTGTTGATGAAGGTAGGGCAGTTGATGTCATATACATGGATTTTAGTAAGGTGTTTGATAAGGTCCCCCATGGTCAGCTTATGATGAAAGTAAGGAGGTGTGTGATAGAGGGAAAGTTGGCCGATTGGATAGGTAACTGGCTATCTGATCGAAGACAGAGGGTGGTGGTGGATGGAAAATTTTCGGACTGGAGGCAGGTTGCTAGCAGAGTGCCATAGGGATCAGTGCTTGGTCCTCTGCTCTTTGTGATTTTTATTAATGACTTAGAGGAGGGGGCTGAAGGGTGGATCAGTAAATTTGCTGATGACACCAAGATTGGTGGAGTAGTGGATGAGGTGGAGGTCTGTTGTAGGCTGCAAAGAGACATAGATAGGATGCAAAGCTGGGCTGAAAAATGGCAAATGGAGTTTAACCTTGATAAATGTGAGGTGATTCATTTTGGTAGGACTAATTTAAATGTGGATTACAGGGTTAAAGGTAGGGTTCTGAAGACTGTGGAGGAACAGAGAGATCTTGGGGTCCATATCCACAGATCTCTAAAGGTTGCCACTCGAGTGGATAGGGCTGTGAAGAAGACCAAGAGTGTGTTAGCTTTTATTAACAGGGGGTTGGAGTTTAAGAGCCGTGGCGTTATGCTGCAACTGTACAGGACCTTGGTGAGACCACATTTGGAATATTGTGTGCAGTTCTGGTCACCTCACTATAAGAAGGATGTGGAAGTGCTGGAAAGAGTGCAGAGGAGATTTACCAGGATGCTGCCTGGTTTGGAGGGTAGGTCTTATGAGGAAAGGTTGAGGGAGCTAGGGCTGTTCTCTCTGGAGCGGAGGCAGCTGAGGGGAGACTTAATAGAGGTTTATAAAATGAAGGGGATAGATAGAGTGAACGTTCAAAGACTATTTCCTCAGGTGGATGGAGCTATGACAAGGGGGCATAACTATAGGGTTCGTGGTGGGAGATATAGGAAGGATATCAGAGGTAGGTTCTTTACGCAGAGAGTGGTTGGGGTGAGGAATGGACTGCCTGCAGTGATAGTGGAGTCAGACATTTTAGGAACATTTAAGCAGTTATTGGATAGGCACATGGAGCACACCAGGATGACAGGGAGTGGGATAACTTGATCTTGGTTTCAGATAAAGCTCGGCACAACATTGTGGGCCGAAGGGCCTGTTCTGTGCTGTACTGTTCTATGTTTATAAGTGAAATGACCTTGGATCAGACTTACAAACTAACAAGGGAACGGTCTACCTAAAGACACATATGAACACAGAAGGAGATTTAACTGAGTAATGAAACTTGAACAAGTATTTCTGATTTAAACATGTATTTTGGATTTTTAAAATGTATTTGAGCTGTTTGTTAAAGAAATCTGTACACTTTAGCCAAAAGCAGGTTACTGTGAAACCTAATGGAATAAGGGACATATTAAGATGAACTTCATTCTTTAGGACAAAAAACTACAGAATGTGCAAGTTCTTACCAACAAAGTTACTAGCAGTAAGGTTCTGTGAGCCCCTTTATGAATAGAGTAGTTCACACTTTCCAGATAAGGCAGGTCTTTTCAGACATAAGAATGTACATCTGTCTGGTTCAGCCATTAACGTAAGATAGAGTTGTTGGGAACATTAACTTTGACCTTTGTAGCCAAGCATCAGGGGTTGCTAAGGACCAATGAAATCCCGTAAGTCAGAGGGTAAAATGCATAAAGTATATGACAGGTATTAACAATGATTGATATCTATTGAAAATGACTGGTTCATAACTAATGGAAGGCGGGAAATGTAAACTTGAGAAATATATAATTGATGTGTCCGATGCATTGCAACCTCAGAGTGGTACTGGAATGCTCAAGGCCTTCTATTGTAGAAAGACAGTGGACTTTCCAATGCTAATTCTCCCATCGATCGTTGGTCAATAAAGATACGTCTTTAACCGGGACACTGACTTTCGTGAGTCTTTGTATTGGCTGAAGTTTTTGGCAATACCTAGCATCCAGAGAACTCCGCAACAATCTACTATCTCATTAGCCACCTCTTTTAAAACCTTCAGATGAAGTCCATCAGGATCTAAAGACTTATCAACCCGCAGCTCCTCAGTTTGCTCAGTAATGCTTTCCTAGTGATTGAAATTTCACCAAGTTCCCCTCTTCCTTCCACTCCTGATTTATAGCTATTAATGGAATGTTTTTTGTATCATCTATAATAATGATAGCATTAATGATAAGGTAGAAGAATATTTCTTCATTTCATCTGCCGTTTCTTTATTATCTGCTATTAACTCCTCATAGGCACTCTCTAGGTGAACAACACTTACTCTTTTCCTTTTTAATACCTGTTGAGACTCTTACTATCCATTTTTACATTTCACCAGATTCCCCTCAGAAAGAAAGTAATTTATTTCTCCTGATTAACCTTTTAATCATTTTGTGCCATTCTTTATGTTCTGACCAATCATCTGGCCTGCCATTCATCTTTGTGCTGTTTTTTGCTTTCCCCTTAAATTATATACTTTCCTTAATGTCTTTAGTCAACTCCAGATGGTGGGTCCGCCATCTTTAAACTTTTCTTTAAAGTAGTATCCCCTTAAAAGTCTACCACTGTTTGTCTATTGATCTATCCTCTAGCCTCATATCCCAATTCATTTTAGCTATTTCCACTTTCATGCCCACATAGTTGCTCTTATTTATGTTTAAAATACTAATCTTTGACCCACGCTTCTTCCTTTCAAACTGGATGAAAAATTCAATCATATTGCGGTCACCGCCAACTAGGGGTGCCTTTACTCTGAGATCGTTAATTAATCCTGTCACACTAATCAATACCTGGTTGGTTCCTGGATGTGCTGCTCTAAGAAACTATCTCAAAAGCATTATATGAACTCCTCATCTAGGCTATTCCTGCCAGTCTAATTATTCCAGTTTATATGTAGATTAAAGGCATCCATGATTATTGCCATCCCTTTATCACAACCTCCCAATATTTCTTCTTGTATACTTTGTCCTACATTGTGGTTACTGTTAGGGGGGCTGTAGACCAGAACTCCCTGGATGAAAAAGGAGATAGAAATTAAGATTAAGAAGAAAGAATGTGCGTATGATAGCTTTAGGTAGAAAATATTATCTAAGAATAAAGATAATACAAAAGGTTTTAAGGGGAGTTGAAAAAGCATATTAGAGAAGTAAAAAGGGATTGTGGGAAAAAACTGGCAGCCAACATAAAAGGAATCCCAAAGTCTTCCATAGGCATATAAATAGTAAAAGCTTGGTAAAAGGAGGAGTAAGCCCGATTAGGGCAACGCTATTGATATGGTGTACATGTATTTTCAAAAGGCCACGCAACATACTTTTGAGAAAAGTTAAAGCTCATGGAAAAAGGGAATTTAGACATCGAAGATAGGTATTGAATGAATACTTTGAATTTGACTTTCCCAAGGAGTAGGTGCTTCCGTGGCCATTGAGATAGAGAAAGAAACTGTCACTAGAATTGTTCAAAATTGATGAGGAGGAAGTGTTGGGTAAACTGTCGGTACTGAAAGCTGACAAGACACCAGGACTGGATGAAATGTATCCACGGGCATTGAAGGAAGCGAGAGTGGAAATTGCAGGGGCACTGACCATAATGTTTCAGTGCTCCTTAGATTCAGGGGAGGTGCCGAGTTGTTCAAAAAATGTCTTTAGGATAAGACCAGCAATTATGGGACAGTCAATTTAACTTCAGTGGTGGGGAAGATCCTAGAAACAACTATTTGGAATAGCATTAATAATAACATAGAAAATGTGTGTTCATTAGTAAGAGTCAGCACGGATTTCTAAAAGGGAAATCATTTTTAACTAATTTAGAATCATAGAATCCCTATAGTGCAGAAGGAAGCCATTCAGCCCTTCGTGTCTACACCGACTGTCCGAAACAGCATCTCACCCATGCCCTATCCCCATAACCCCACATATATTACCCCACATATATTACCCCACTAATCCCCCTATACTACACATCTTGGGACATTAAGGAGCAATTTTGCATGGCCAATCCACCTAATCTGCACATCTTTGGACTGTGGGAGGAAACCAGAGCACTCAGAGGAAACCCACGCAGACAAAGGGAAATGTACAAGGCTGGAATCAAGCCCAAGTCCCTGGCACTGTGAGACAGCAGTGCTAACCACTGTGCCACCATGTCACCCTTTGCTGAAGTTTTTTGAAGAGGTAACAGAGAGGGTTGATGAGTTTACTGTTGTTGATGTAGCGTATGTGGACTTTCAAAAAACCACACAACTTGTGAGAAATGTAAAAGCTCATTGAATAAATGGGACAGTTGCAATGTGGATGCAAAATTGGCCGAGTAATAGGAAATAGAAAGTAATGGTCAATGGATATTTTTCAGGCTGGAGGAAGGTTTGTGGAGTTCCCTAGCAGTTGGTATTGGGACCTTTGTTTTTCCTGATATATATTAATGATCTTAATCTTGGTGAGCATAAGACAATTTCAAAGTTTGTGTTGATAAGAAACTTGGAAGCATTGTAAACCGTGAGGAGGAGAGTATAGAACTCAAAATGACATAGACAAGTTGGTGGAGTGAGAAAATATGTGGCAAATGAAGTACAATGCAGAGAAGTGTGGGGTGATGCATTTTGGTAGGAAAAACATGGACAGACAATATAAAGTGAGGGGTACAATTCTTAAGGGTGTCAGAAGCAATGGGAAAAGGGGGGTATATGTGCAAAGATAATTGAAAGTGCTAGGACAGGTGGAGAGAGCAGTTAATAAAGCATACATCCTCAGCTTTATTAATAGGGGCATAGAGTTCAAGAGTAATAAGTTTATGCTGAAGATATGTAAAGAGTTAGTCCTCAGCTGGAGTATTGTATGCAGTTCTGGGTGTTACACGAGAGGAAGGAAATGAACGCATTGGAGAGAGTGCAGAATAGGTTTATAAGAAGGATGAGTTATGAAGATAGATGGGAGAGGTTGGAACTGTTCTCCTTGGAAAGGAGAAGACTAAGAGGAGATTTGATAGAGGTGTTCAAAATCATGAGGAGGCTAGATAAAGTGGATAGTGAGAAACTGTTCCTACTCATTAAAGGAACACTAATAATTTACATTGATTTCCGAAAGAAGCAAATGTGATATGAGAGAGAACAATTTTGCACAGCGAGGGTTCGGGTTTGAAATGCACTGCCTGGGAGAATGGTGGTTGCAGGTTCAATCAAGGCATTCAAGTGGTCATTGGATAATTATTTGAATGGAAACAATGTGCAAGGGAACAAGGAGAAGGCAGGAGAATAGCATTAAGTCACAATGCTCATTTGGAGAGCTGTTGCAGACAAGATGGGCTGAAAGGCCTCCTTCTGTTCTGTATCAATTCTGTAATTCCTCTGGTCTGTCTCACCATATGTTGATGCTGTCTATGAGCTATCCTCTAAATTATGTGCTGTGCCATTATCTGACCAGTGAGTGTGAGAGAGAGTGACAGTGTTTTCTCATCAGTAATTTCTTCTTTGACTATTTCTTGTTCACACATCACTGCAAGAGCAAATTACAGTTCTTGAATATCTGAAAAGAGAAAGGCACAGGGTAGAATTGTGGTTAGGGAAGGAATGAATGCAAGAGAACCATCTTTAAACCATCTGCAGCTTGTAAATCATAAGAGATTGGGTGGGGGTTGGTGGTAGCAACACAGATATGTGAGAAGGAGGATTAAATTTGAGCATAGCATCATCTTTATTTGTTTCAGCCACACTGTTGGCCATGGCCCAAGTCATAACATTGATGGTGATAACTGTCTCCTCCTCCATGGTAAGGACATGGGTGGAAAGTTTTGAACCACTGTGTGAGGGTGAGGTGAAGCTATGAATGCGAGGCATGAGTCACAGTTTGTAGAGATTGAAGAAGGTAAGTGTGAGGGTTTATTATAAATTTGACAGTGTGTGAGGACAGTGAATTTGGCATTTGAGGATGAATTCATAGAATCTTACAGTGCAGAAGGAGGCCATTCAGCCCATCGAGTCTGCACCGACTATAATCCCACCCAGGCCCTAACACTATAACCCCATGCATTTACCCTAGCTGTCCTCCTGACACTAAGGGACAATTTAGCATGGCCAATCCACCTAACCCGCACATCTTTGGATTGTGGGAGGAAACCGGAGCTTCCGGAGGAAACCCATGCAGACACGGGGAGAATGTGCAAACTCTACACAGACAGTGACTCAAGCTGGGAATCGAACCCGGGTCTCTGGTGCTGTGAGGCAGCAGTGCTAACCACTGTGCAACCGTGCTGCCCCAAATTCATTGACCTTGAACACTTCTTCAGATACAGAATGCTGGCTTTCAGAGCCTGCTTGCGTTGACAATGATTGTTATGTGGTTCACTTTATTTTATAAAGCTTATCTGCAGGATCTTCTGCAGCTTGTGGATAGAGGACCTCTCTCCTTCTGTCTACCTCAAGCATCAGGAATTCCAGTGCTGCCTCAGGAAATCTTGGAATATGCTCCCTGCCCTGTAGCACCATATTCACTCTTCTTATAGACCCATTATCCCAGCTATTTCCAGCATCTGCTGCAGCCAGATAGCACCAAATGTTTCGGATGTGCAGGCTGATTGTAAGTAGTGCAAGCTAGCTTTAAGTGGTGTTAGCCTTACATCAACTTGGGCTTCTATTTTAGCAAGTAGCCACCCAACAGCAACTTTAGCATTGGGCTGCACTCTGCTACTATCATTTAAATTAGCAGGCAGCATTTGTATGTTGTCCAGATCAGAAAAGACAGATACTTTTTAATCCTGCCTTGTGCCCAATTTCAAGCATTATTAGGTTTTAACTCCAAGTCTGTTATGTATTTGCATCATTGAAGAAGCAAGCTTAATTGAAACTTTTCCATGAGGAGCCTATTGATGCTGGAAGTCTGACACACCTTACATTGAATGTACCTTCTCAACAGTTTAAATGAAATTTCATGGTCTTCCAATGCATTTCCATCATAGCTCCAACTGAACTGTGGTAAATGGGCCACAAATGGCCAGGCATTTCCACTGACAATATTTAGAGCAGAGCTTCCATCCATTCTGAATAAGACATTGATGTGGAGAATTGGAATGAAGGTTAATTCTTAATTCTGAAAGTTCCCAAGGCTCCAAACTGGGAAATGCTGATTAGGGGGTTAGCTGTCAATATACCCTGAAGGACATGACAGAGCAGCTTCAGGGATCACATTTGTGGGTTGTATTCTGAACACCCAAAGAGGAAGTTTGAAAAACACATTTATTTTAAACACTTTGTCAGTCTGTCATCTCTGGAGGTGACACCAACAGCACCTTGGAGTGCCCTTAGAGATGCAGGTACCTACCAATGCCATACATATGATCTCTTCTGGCTATGCAAACCCCGGCAGGGTCAATGGGAAGGTCAAAGTGGGCACAATCCCAATTGGAATTGGAACATACTGTGAGAAATAGAACAAATGTGGAAGGTCATCTTTCCTTGCCATGGATATCAGGTGAGTAAAACTTTGATCAAAGAGTTTGATTGGAGGGAGCCAATGTTATTAATTTGAGAAGTATTGTCCAGAGAACAAGTGTAGGAAGAACATTAGTGACCTCATCAGAAAGTTAAAAATAGGCCCTTGGAAGTATTGGGAACAGTGAGGAGGATAGTGATAAACCTCAAGAGGACATAGGTGGATAAAAGTGGCAGATTAATATTAACGCAAAGAAGCTTAAAGTAATTCAGTTTGGTAGAAAGAACAAAGAGGAAAATATAAAATACTGGGCACAATTTTAAAGTAAGTATCAGAGTTACACAAATCATTGAAGGTGGGAGGTCAGGTTGAGAAAGTGTTCAATAAAGCATATGGGATCCTGAGCTTTATAAATAGAAACATTTAGTACAAAAGCAAGGAAGTTAGAAAGGGTGCAGAAAAGATTCATGATCTATGGTTGGAGGGATGAGGAACTTCAGTTATGTTATTTCAGTTTAGTTATTTGTCCTCGGAGAAGATTAAGTGAAGACTTGATAGAGGTATTCAAAATCATGAAGGACAGAGTAGATGGGGAGAAACTGTTCCCATGGGTGGATTGAGAACTAGTGGACACTGATTAAAGGTTATTGGCAAAAGAAGAAATGATGGCACAAGTAAAAGCTTTTACACACACCTATAGTTTAAAATCTGGAATGTACTGTCTCAGAATGTGGTGAAGGTCGATTCAATCGAGGCCTTCAAAGGTTAATTGGTGTGGCCAAACGGGCCACCTAAAATGGCGATTTGCAAAGCACTCTGGGACAATTGGGCAAGAACTAAAATGACAGGCTGCAGTTTAAAGACAGAGACAAACAGGCTGCAACCCTGACGAGTGAATAAACAGGATATGTTTCATCTCCAGGTTGAAAGAGACTTTCTGGTCACCCTGGGTTGTGTACCAGACATGAGGGTGCCGTGGCCCCTTGTTTGGGGGGAAGGTGTGAACTCTATGTGCCTCCAACACCTACAGGCACCCAGAGATCGGGTACACACCCAGAGATCGGTGTGGCAGCACCTGATTGGACTCTTGTCGATCAGGGTGATCAAGTCCTGATCGATTGATTGGCAATGGCCAAAAAAGGGTGTGAAACCCAACGGGGTATAAAGGGTGCTGCGCAACCAGGAATCTCTCTCTCTCTGACCCCACGAATGAGCTACAACAACGGTGAACATCATCAGCGACGACCAGCACGAGGAGAGCCACCACACCCGAGAAGGAAGGAAGGAAGACCAGAGCCAGAGTGCCAGATCAGACCAAAGGACCAGACTACGCAGAGGACGACCGAGACCAACGCACAGATAAAGGCCAATATCTGCTTGGGTACTTGCCAGTCACGCAAAGTTAAGTCAAGGTCTTGTATTGGACTTGAATTCTAGTATTTTCCTGTAAGATAACTTATTGTTGGTTGGGTGGGTGATTATTGATTGTGTGGGTTTAAATAAATATTGGTTGTACTAATAAGACGTCTACTCGTAGTGATTTGTCCACCGTATAAGGGTTAAAACAGACTGCGGCAGATAAGAGTCAACATTGGACAATTGAAAGAATTTGCGGGGCAATAGGTAAAAGGCAGGGGAGTGGGGCAAGGTGAATTGCACTTGCAGAGAGCCAGTGTGGACATGATGGGCAGAATGGTCTGTTTCTGTGCTGTAGTCATTCTACAATTTTAAGATATTTTCTCACTTCTTCTTTCTGTTTTGACAATATTCTCATTTTGAGGTTAGCAATGCTTTTACAACTGTTTGTGAATTCACGACTGACCAAAGATTGGACATGGACCTTTCTGGTGTAAATCTAAAATAGTCACAGAAATTGTCAACTGAGTTATCAACAGGCTCTCTTGGTCTATTTCTTTGATTATACATTTAAGGTTCATGCTATTTGCTTAAAATTTTAAATTAAATTTATTTTTCATTTTGGACTTTGATTCAACATTGTTGAATTTTGTTCTTGTACAGAGTTGAAGTAGTGTAAAACAGTACTTCAGAATATTTTGCAGCTTTTTTTGTGTTTTATGTGACACCATCACTTGGTAAATGGTAAAAGAAAGGGTTAGCACTAAGAAGTTAATGTATGCCAGCTAATTATTACAACATGCTGGGGAGGCTTTGATTATTTGATTTTATTTTGGTGGTTGGTTTATTTAATGACAATAAATTAAATTAGAAAAGAACCTGGAGAGCAACAGGCTATTAAGTCAAATACTGTAATTCAATGTAATACCAATAAAAGCAATATATATTAGGCTCACTGTGTGAGTCCCTTTCTTAATGAGTAGTAAGGGTAATGGGGAAGCAGTGATAAAGCGTTGTGAAGGCATATGTGGCTTGCTGTCATGGTAACAGGTAAGACACTCAAGGACCCTGAAAGCTAGCATGAAGATGTTAAATTTTTATTATGGGTTAGTTGCATGGAGCAAGCATTCATTGTTTGTGGTATTAATATCACAAAAAGAACAAATCAGTTGTCATACAGGATATGGCTAAGCTTATGGCTGATGCTCACTGATACTAAGAGTGAACACACTTTTGTTTGATTTATTTTCAAGTAACAGTGATTTGTGGAAAGTAATTCTCATTTGGAGTCCCTTTGTAAGCTTGCTGTCGTCCATAACATTGTTGCTGTGTCTTTACTCACACCAGGTTCTGTTCACCCACCAGATGGAAAGAAACTGTTTCTTCTGGTGGGAGAGTCCAGAACAGGACATCACTTAAAAATTAGTTAGGTCATTGGAGGGTGATATCAGAGAGCACTTCTTCCCACAAAGGTAGTGAAAATCTGGAAAACTTTCTCCCAAAAGGCTGGTGAAATGAGATCAATTGGTAATTTGAAAATTGAGATTTTTAAAAAATCGTTGGCCACGGATGTGGTTACAAGGCCAAGGTGGGTAGCTGGAGTTAAAATACAGAGCAGCCATGATGTAACAGAATCATAGAATAAGCTGAATGGTTTAATTCTGTTCCAAGTGCCTATCTGTATTCTCAATGTTTCTGTGTATAAATCTGTGGGGGTCAATCCAGCTCACAAGATCAGACATTTGAAACAGATTAGAAAGGTAATTGGGCTAATCTTAGCTCATCCTTCTAGAAAGACTTCACAGTTCTCAGTCATGGCATTTAACCGTTTCTTAATTGATGGCTGCATTTTTAATAAAGAATCCATGTGTTGGACACTTTGTGAAAAACTCTTGACCTCTGTACTAAGTTTGACTGGTGATAATTTCCAGCATTTATTTTAAATAATTTTCTGAATCTTTCTACACCATTTACTATCCTTATTTCTGACATTTTGCGTATTATCAATCATAATTGCTCTCCCAATGGTAGCAGTATCTTTAGCTGCCTGAGCCTTAAGCTCAGGAATGCCCACACTACACCTCTCTATCTCACTGTCTTCCTTAAAGACATTTCTTAAGAACTACCTTTTTGATCAGGCTTGTGGTCATCCAACCTAATATCCTCTACATAATGCTCCTGTGAAGCACCTTGGGACGTTACATTATATTAAAGCAGTATGTAACCATAAGTTGTTGTTATCTTATATACCTCTATCGACTCACTTCTCAGTCACTCCCTTCCAAGGCTGACAGGTTCAAGTTTGCGGTGTCAAGGTTCAAGTTTCCCAGGGCTCTCATATTTCATTTCAGCTGAAGGTAAGATTAACGACTCTTCTTTGAATTTGCCCTACATTTACGTTTCTATTATTCTGCCCATCTATCCTGTATTTGTATATTCAATATCCAGTGCACATTGTGTCTTCTTCTATACAATGTATGAACATATAAATTGTAAATCTATTTCTGCTCGACAGAAAGAATATGCCTTTCTGAATGTTTTATATCGTTTTCATATTTCCAATGCGTCCATTGTGAACATTTGTGCGTTTCGCCACAATTTAATTGCAATTATGCGACTTATATTAGTAGTATTTCTATATAGAAATCTCATCTAATTCGCATATTCTATATTTGTCTCTATTTAGTTACAACGCCAATAAAATTATGCTTAAAAGCTCTAAATCTTAAACTGTTCGCATCCACAATGCAATATGGTCTGCATGTACGCAATATTTCTAAATTATATATTTCTATTTTCGATGCATCTTGATGTAACCATGCTTCTTTGTAACCTTGGCTATTGTCAATGTATCCAGTTCGTAGATTGCGTACGCATCCATTCTTTTCTATAAATATATTCGTATGTTTTGTAACATATATGTCCATTTCTTTGCATATTCAAGATCCGTCTAATTTGTACATTATTTTTATTTTCAGTACAATACTTATAATGTGTTTCTGTTCAAAATATATATTTGTGACTTTGGTACCGTGAATGCTTCTTATTCGGGTATGTTTCAGTCTCTGTTTACCATACATTAATCCGAATGCTATCTCTGTGCTGGTATCTTTGATTAGGGGTAATGTATTGCTTTCATGAATTGTATCAATTTCTGCATTTGCATGTACCACAAATCTGCGCTCTCTGAATGTGCGAAAGGATCAATTTGTATATTGTTTATGTTTGTATCTCTGTGTCTCTTGGTGCATCGTTGTATCGTTGTGTGAACATTGTGTGGTGCTGTTGCAGGCACTCGCCCTGCTATTTGCAGGCTCCTTGCTGCTGGAGGAGCAGTGACCTTGGGATGGGGATAGGATGGCTGGAGTTCCGGAAGTTGCCGAGATTTGCCGATGTTTGCCGGACGGTGACTCACGGCTCCAAGATGGAGGCGAGCTGGTAGAGGTGGCAGCGTTTTGCTGCTCGCTCCTTCTCCCCCTCCGCTTGGTGGCTGCCAGTCAGGATCGGTATCTCCGCTGCACGGAAGGATTGTAAATCGCACACGCCGACCAGGAGAAGAAGGCCGCCGCCGCCAACATGAGCTCTGCAGAGGGTGCGGAGGACGCGGCCGGGGACGCCGATATCGCCGCGTTTTTCCGATCTGGTGAGTGAGTGGGACTGACTGCAGTCCGGATTCGGGAGCTCGGGGATGGGCCGCGCCACGCCGGGCCCCGGACCACAAATTGTGGCAGACGCGAAACCGAGCAGGAAATGGAGGATTTACAAGATGAGATAAGAAAATGAGAAAGAGACTAGGACGAAACAGAGGGGGATGGGGAAAGAGAGGAGACGAGGGAAAAAAGGAATGGGAGGCTCTACTGAAAGAATGACGAAGGTGCTAACGCCGGGTGTGTGTGTGTGTGTGTTGGGGGCGGGGGTGTGTGTAAGAACTGAATAGACAGAAAAATGTGAAAAGCATTTTCACATAGAAGAAATATTGAAATAGGGGAACAGGGAGAATAGATAACTTGGATGCATGGGGGAGGGAGCTGGGGAATGGATGGGGCGTGGGGTTGTTGAAAAGAGAGAAATGGGTACAAAAGAGTTGGAGACCTTAGACAACTTTGGATTTCAACTTCAATGGGCAGCTTCCAAAGTCATATGTGACTCTTAATATCAGCGAGCATCAAACCTGAGCTTGATTCTGACCTTACTTGTATACATATGTACTTTTCACATGGTCACTGACTAATGATCAGTGATTTTATATTTCCCATCACTAATCCAGAGATTTTCTAATCATTTATAAATGTTTCTTTTGGCTTGAGAGCTACCAACTTAGTATAGACAAGGAATTGAAGCTGGCATTTTGTCTTCCATGGCTCAGTACTTAAAATTGACAGTGGACCAACCAACTGAAATATTGGAGCAAATTTCACTGTTAAGCTGTTATGACTAACACAAGAAAAGTATTTAACACTTAGTGGGGAGAGGGTCCAAATTAGAATTGGAGAAAAGCAAATGAAAACAGATTATGTGGAAATTGAAAATAGAATTGTGGAGCAAGAACAGAGAAGAAGACGATTGAGAAGAGGTAGAAAATGGGGAAGGAATGGTGAAATGAGGAGTTAGAAGGGGATGGGACAGGATATGGGTATTGGAAGAAAAGGGAGATTTGAAAGAAGACCCGATGAAGCAATGAAAGGAATGAAATGAGTAAAGAGTCAAGAGTGTCATATGTATGGGTGAGACTTGGACCATTGATTTCAGATGTGTAGTGGAGGTGGGAAGTACAGTAAGGCAGCAACAAGGGAATTAGATGGAAAATAATACTGAAAAGAAAACAAAGTGCTGGTGATACCCAACAGGTCAGTCAGCATCTGTATGGAGTGAACAAAGTTATGAGTTCTATTTGGTCCTTGGCTAAAAGGGAGTATAGGCTGTTGTAAATCTATAATTTCACACTAAATACAGGGATTTTTTTGTGGAAATTTCTGACTTTGCTTACGAGGAGAGTCAAAGGGATTTTATAGTGTGGGGTTAGAAGCAACATGCATATCAGGGAAGAAAGTCCCTTTTGTTAAAAGATGGCAATTGTGACAAAACAAAAAGTATTTAAAATTTAGGAGAGACCAGTATGGATTTAAAAATTCATAGTAGAAACTGCAAAGGACCTCAGTCTAACTAGAGGTGCATTTCTGATTGTTTAATTTTTGAACTTTTGTCCCAAAGAATGATTTCTTGGTGCAGCAGTTATTAGAAGGCTGAAGAGTAATAACATCTTTGGATTTGCTGAATCACTGAGACTTCTGGTTGAATCTCCAGGATTGCTTGTCAAGCCATAATAATTCACAACAGTAATTGGTGCATTATTGTTATAGAAATTGGGCTGGGTAACACAAGATGGATGAACAAATATATTTGGCTATTTTCCTCTGTATTTAAAATGAATACCAGGTTTTTTGTCAGGGGATGATTATGTTATCCATTGCGTTCAAGAGTCCACCAGTAGTTGTATTTTTCAAAAATAAGTAAAGAAGTCTCCTTTTTCTCACCCATCCACAGAAAGGTGGTGAAGTAGTCAAGTTTGAATGGCCCCTAAGTAAAATGTTTCATGGAACTTAAAAATAAAAATGGGTTTTCTACTTGTGTGGATATTGGAATTATGTTGCTAATTTTGTCTTGCTGTTAAAATGTGTCACACCTTGTAAAATTTACTTTGTGTGAGAATGTAAAAATTGTTGAAAAAATATACCATCACAAACATGAATCTTATGTTTTGGACATCTTTGAGAGTTTGTTTTATGGTACTCTGTCAAAATTAATCTTGTGAAGGAGAGAATCAAATTTTATAATTTTGTTTGCAAAATGTAATAAGCCTGAATGATCTAGCTTCTGTTGAATTTGAGATTCTTCATCAAAACAAAAAAGTTGTTTTTTGCTTAAATTGCTGCACCTTTGTGACAAATACCCTTGAACCTAAGGCACAAGTTTGCTGTCTACACACACAGAAAAAGTATGCCATCATAAATTGGATAGTCTTATCAGTAACTTGCATTTGAACTCTGATAATTTCAGTGCTAAGACACTTCATGTTTTCTTGGTTTCTGGATCAGAACCCTGAATTGCATCATTCCAGATTTCTCTCTTTTTCTCGTTCTTGCTGCCTAATTTGACTGTTGTGAAATGTAACAAAGCTTCCTGCTTGCTGATTGTATATATGTAGCATACCTTGTGATGAATGAAATGTTTCTAGCATTACTCTGCACTTCTCAAACTAAATTCACACAACTGCATCAAATTAACTATATTGATTAAATGCTCTGAACAGATTTGGTGCGCTTGGACTGTCGTAGGGAAGTCTTATTTGTTCTTGACCCTTTATGGGGACAAGAAAAGTCATTTAGATTAATACTTAATGATTAAAGTTCTATATAGTATGATATGTAATCTTTGACATCAGTATTACAGTCTATATTTTCACTGGAGTATAAATACCTTTGGTTAAAAAAGTGAACTAAATCTCTGGTTTTAGTTGATGCTGGATGTGAAATTTATGTTTTGTAAATAGTTTCTTCTTGCATGTTTTATTTTGCTTCTACCTTTTGAATTCAGAATGTTGCAACAATACACTGACTTATTTCCCATCCCTACATCCAGCTTTTATATAGCTAAGCTTCCTTCCTGTTGTCCATCATTTTCTCAATTTGTTATGAAATTGCCATAACTTCTCATTAAACTAACAGTGTTGCATAGTTGAACAGTGCAGCTGCAATTAATGTGAAGTTTAAAAATGTTAATTGTTCTTTCAATTGGATTCTTTTATTTCCTAAGTAGAAATATGCTTGTTTATAGAAGTCAGAAGTTGATGCTGCTGATATAATGACATTAGTTCTTTGCTGAAGATCAGGTATGAAGAAAGGTATTTCAGCCTATTTGATGCACCCTGATTTAATCAGCTGTTTTAAAAAACTTTAAGTTTTGAAATTTTGTCTAAAATTGTCTCGTACAGAAATTGGGTTAGTACTTACAAACAGTTATGTAAAAGATAGAATCACAAGAACAGGCCATTCAACTCAACTAATCTGTGCAGGAGTTTATTTTCCAAACAAGTCTCTTCCAATTTCATTCAACTTATGTCAGCATTTCAACATATCTTTCTATTCCTCCTCCTTATTCAGTTTTGGACCTCATTCTAGATATATGTTAATTGTCAGTACCAGAGAGATTGTTTGGCAATGATTAAGACTTATCTCACCTGTTTAAAAATGTATATACATTGGCGTAGACATGCCCTAAGTTTTTACTGAAGATACTGGTATATATAAGTTCTGAGGAACAAGGCAACTTAGACAACAACTTCTAGGTTTATCTGTACATTTCCCATTAATCTTTAAAGAAAACTTCATTATTTTTAACCTCAAAATTTGGAACATTCTTTCCACATATATTTGGTCCAGCCATTCAGAATTTTAAAACTCTCTATATGATGTCACCTCTGTCTTCTCCTTTCTAAAGTAAATAGTACTAACATGTTCAATCTTTCCCAATAGCTGTAATCTCACAGTGCTCTAACAATCCTTGTCACTTTTTTGCACTTTCTCCAATTCTTATCTGTCCTTTTCTATAGTATGGAGATTAGAACTGTGCACAGTATGTGTGGTTTGACCAGAGTTCTTTATAACTTCCTTACTTTTGAAATTCATGTTCTCAGAAATAAATCCCAGCACTCTGTTAGCCCATCTCCCCCAACAGTATCCAAAATGCTATCAGGGGATACCAGCAGCAGCAGCCAAAGCAGTGGTACCACGGCTGGCTCTGTTGTTAAGCAGGGAGGGACAAAGAGGACTAGAGTAATAGTTATAGGGGACTCTATAGGTAGGGGAACAGATAGACGCTTCTGTGGATGTGACAGAGACTCCAGGGTGGTATGTTGCCTCCCTGGTGCCAGGGTCCAGGATATCTCTGAACGGAGAGAAAGCATTCTGAAGGGAGAAGGTGAACAGCCAGAGGTCGTGGTACATATTGGTACAAATGACATAGACAGAGTGATGAGGTCCTGCAGCAGCAGTTTTAGGGACTTGGGTAGAAAGTTAAAAAGCAGGACTTCTAGGGTTGTAATCTCCAGGATTACTCCCTGTGCCACGTGCTAGTGAGGCTAGGAATAGGAAGATAGTGCAGCTCAACACGTGGCTAAACAGCTGGTGTAGGAGGAAGAGTTTCAGATATCTGGACCATTGAGGTCTCTTCTAGGGCAAATGGGACCTATACAAGAAGGACGGGTTGCATCTAAACTGGAGGGGCACAAATATTCTGGCCGGGAGGTTTGCTAGTGTCACACGAGAGGATTTAAACAAGTTTGGCAGGGGGGTGGGACCCAAAGCAAAGGTGAATTAGCTGAAGGGGAATGAGAGAGTAGGGCCAGTAAGACTTGGAGAAACAGCAGGCAAGGTGAGATTGCTAATCAGAGAGGGTCTGGTGGACTGAAGTGCATTTGTTTCAATGCGAGAAGTATAACAGGTAAGGCAGATGAACTTAGAGCTTGGATTAGTACAAGGAACTACGATGTAGTTGCCATTACATAGACTTGGTTAAGGGAAGGACAGGATTGGCAGCTTAATATTCCAGGATATAGATGTTTCAGGTGGGATAGAGGGGGATGTAAAAGGGGTGGGGGAGTTGCACTGCTGGTTAAGGAGAATATCACAGCTGTACTGCGGGAGGACACCTCGGAGGGTTCATACAGCGATACAACATGGGTAGAGCTCAGGAATAGGAAAGGTGTAGTCACAATGTTGGGGGTTTACTATAGGCCACCCAACTGCCAGTGGGAGATTGAGGAACAGATATGTAGGCAGATTTTGGCACGGTGTAAAAGTAAAAGGGTTGTTGTGATGGGAGATTTTAATTTCCCCTATATTGACTGGGACTCACTTAGTGCTAGGGGCGTGGATGGGGCAGAGTTTGTAAGGAGCATCCAGGAGGGCTTCCTGAAACAGTATGTAGATAGTCCAACTAGGGAAGGGGCCATACTGGACCTGGTATTGGGGAATGAGCCCGGTCAGCGTTTCAGTAGGGGAGCAGTTCGGGAACAGTGACCACAATTCAGTAAGCTTTAAGGTACTGATGGATAAAGGTAAGTGTAGTCCTCAAGTTAAGGTGCTAAATTGGGGAAAGGCTAATTACAACAATATTAGGCAGGAACTGAAGAATGTAGATTGGGGGCAGATGTTTGAGGGCAAATCAACATCTGGCATGTGGGAGGCTTTCACGTGTAAGTTGATAGGGATTCAAGACTGGCACATTCCTGTAAGGATGAAGGATACGTATGGTAAGTTTTGGGAACCTTGGATAACGAGAGATATTGTGAACTAGTCGAAGAGAAAAAGGAAGCATGTGTCAAAGCTAGGAGGCTGGGAACACATGAAGCAAGTGTGGAATACAAGGAACGTAGAAAGGAACTTAAGCAAGGAGTAAGAAGAGCTAAAAGGGGTAATGAAGAAGAGAGAGCAAGAGGGTAGCCAGGGAGAGGGTTGGCCCACTCAAAGACAAGGGAGGAAATCTATGTGTGGAGCCAGAGGAAATGGGCGAGCTATTAAATGAGTACTTTGCATCAGTATTCACCAAAGAGAAGGATTTGGTGGATGATGAGTCTGGGAAAGGATGGGTAGATAGTTTGAGTCATGTTGAGATCAAAAAGGAGGAGGTATTGGGGTTCTTGAGAAACATCAAGGTAGGCAAGCCTTCAGAGCCTGATGGGATATACCCCAGAATACTGAGAGAGGCAAGAGAGGAAATTGCTGGGGCCTTGAGAGAAATCTTTGTATCCTCACTGGCTACAGGGGAAGTCATGATGTGGAGATGCCGGCGTTGGACTGGGGTGAACACAGTAAGAAGTCTCACAACACCAGGTTAAAGTCCAACAGGTTTATTTGGTAGCAAATACCATAAGCTTTCGGAGCGCTCCGAAAGCTTATGGTATTTGCTACCAAATAAACCTGTTGGACTTTAACCTGGTGTTGTGAGACTTCTTACAGGGGAAGTCCCAGAGGATTGGAGAATGGCCAATGTTGTTCCTTTGTTTAAGAAGGGTAGCAAGAATAATCCAGGTACTTACAGGCCGGTGAGCCTTACATCAGTGGTAGGGAAATTATTGGAGAGGATTCTTCGAGACAGGATTTATTCCCACTTGGAAATAAGTGGACGTATTAGTGAGAGGCAACATGGTTTTGTGAAGGGGACCTCGTGTCTCACGAACTTGATCGAGTTTTTCGAGAAAGTGACGAAGATGATTGATATGGGTAGGGCCATGGATGTTGTCTACATGGACTTTAGTAAGGCCTTTGACAAGGTTCCACATGGCAGACTGGCGCAGAAGGTGAAGTCGCATGGGATCAGAGGTGAGCTGGCAAGGTGGATACAAAACTGGCTCAGTCAAAGAAGACAGAGGGTAGCAGTGGAAGGGTGCATTTCTGAATGGAGGGCTGTGACAAATGGTGTTCCTCAGGGATCAGTGCTGGGATCTT
The DNA here is from genome assembly GCF_964213995.1 of Mustelus asterias. Taxonomy (NCBI): domain Eukaryota; kingdom Metazoa; phylum Chordata; class Chondrichthyes; order Carcharhiniformes; family Triakidae; genus Mustelus; species Mustelus asterias. Next base: position 118,614,191 of record NC_135802.1, read on the forward strand.
TGCTGTTTGTAATATATATATATAAATGATTTGGAGGAAAATGTAACTGGATTGATTAGTAAGTTTACGGATGACACAAAGGTTGGTGGATTTGCGGATAGCGATGAGGACCATCAGAGGATGCAGCAGGATATAGATCAGTTGGAGAGTTGGGCGGAGAGATGGCAGATGGAGTTTAATCCGGGCAAATGTGAGGTAATGCATTTTGGAAGGTCTAATACAGATAGGAAATATACAGTAAATAGGGGTATTGACAGGCAAAGGGATCTGGGTGTACAGGTACACAGGTCACTGAAAGTGGCAATGCAGGTGGAGAAGGTAGTCAAGAAGGCATACGGCATGCTTGCCTTCTTCGGCCAGGATATTTGGCTAGTCATTGGCAAGCTTTATAGAACCTTAGTTAGGCCGCACTTGGAATATAGTGTTCAATTCTGGTCACCATACTACCAGAATGATGTGGAGGCTTTGGAGAGGGTACAGAAAAGATTTACCAGGATGTTGCCTGGTATGGAGGGCATTAGCTATGAGGAGAGGTTGGAGAAACTTGGTTTGTTCTCACTGGAGCGACAGAGGTTGAGGGGCGACTTGATAGAAGTCTACAGGATTATGGGAGACATGGACAGAGTGGATAGTCAGAAGCTTTTTCCCAGGGTGGAAGAGTCAATTACCAGGGGGCATAGATTTAAGGTGCGAGGGGCAAGTTTTAAAAGAGATGTACGAGGCAGATTTTTTACACCGAGTGGTGGGTGCCTGGAACTCATTGCTGGGGGAGGTAGTGGAAGCAGATACGATAGTGACTTTTCGGGGGTGTCTTGACAAGTACATGAATGAGATGGGAATAGAGGGATATGGTCCCCGGAAGGGTAGGGGGTTTTGGTTGAGTTGGGCAGCATGGTCAGTGCAGGCTTGGAGGGCCGAAGGGCCTGTTCCTGTGCTGTAATTTTCTTTGTTCTAACTGACCAACAATGCGATTTTAATGTATTATTCAACTTTATCCTTTTGCTCTTCTTCACCATTTCGTTCCTTATTTTCTAAAGTTTAGATGATGTTTCTGTTTTTCCTGCCAAAGTGCATCACCTCCCATTTGTCTACGGTAATGTTCAATTCCCACTTAACTACCCAACCTGTAAATTTTCTAAAGTCTTGTATTATATTACATTCTTCCTCAGTGTTAGCTGTACTCCCTCAATTTGGTGAATCTGTAATTTGATATTAAGTTACTTTTACCCAATCTAAACCATCAAAATAAGCTATGAATAACCATAGAACCTGCACTGATCCTTGTGAACATTTTTTTCTAACTTTCTACAATCTGAAGAGCTATCCTTTATCTCCACTCTCTACTTTGTATTTTATATTTTAGCTAGTTAGCTATCCATTCAGAAATCTGACCTCAAATCCACATGCCCTAAGTTTGGGTGGGTCTAATCTTATCAAAGGCCTTTTGAAAATCAAAGTATATGGCATCTGCAACGAGACACATGTCAAAGGTTTTGTCTCATACTCATCAGGACATTTTGCAAGAATACCAGAATGAGGGGGAGCAGCAAGTAGACTCTGTTATAGATGTTGCCGTGGAGTCTGCACCAGGTGATTGACAGTTAACTGCCAAGCATTGCTTGAGATTTAAACCAGGCTGTTTGACCCTGATTGGTCAAGACACTGTCCTGAGGAATGAATGGATGTCACTTATTTTGTTTGGCTGAAACAGGCATACATAATGTTATTTTTGTCTTCAAAGAACAGGGCCCTATGTCTTAATATATGTAACTTGCAGATGTGCCACAAGCTGAGTGCAATTGACAATCTTAAATTGGTTTTCAGCATAATTCTTAGCATATTTAGCAATTTGAGATTGTCAGTTGGGCTTGCAGTGTGGTGCACACACGGCCCTGTTCTTTGCAGACAGACACACATTTGCACCTATTATATTATTTAAATGGAGCGGGCTGCAGAATTCTGTGGTACAGAGATCTGGATGTCCTTGTTTGTGAATCAAAATAAGTTAGCATGCTGGTACAGCAGTTAGGAAGGCAATGGAATGTTGGGCTATATTGCAAGGAGGATGGAGTGTAAAAGTAGGGAATTCTTGTACAAGGCATTGGTGAGATCACACCTAGAGTACTGAGTATATTTTTGGCATTTGTACATAAGGGGGTGTATATTTGTATTGGAGACATTTCCGATTCATAGAAAATCATAGAAACCCTACAGTGCAGGAAGAGGCCATTCGGCCCATCGAGTCTGCACCGACCACAATCCCACCCAGGTCCTACCCCCATATCCCTACATATTTTACCCGCTAATCCCTCTAACCTACACATCTCAGGACACTAAGGGGCAATTTTAGTATGGCCAATCAACCTAACCCGCACATCTTTGGATTAGGTTCAGGTGGCTGATTCCTCATAAAACAGCTCACTCCTTCATCCTAGGAAAGGTTGAGCAGGTTGTGCCAATAGTCAGAAGAACGTGAGGTGATTTTATAGACAAGTTGAAAAAAAGTTTTGGATTGGGGGAGAGAGAAGTTTTTAGTAAAATAAGGCAGGATCTGGCCAAGGTATTGTGGGAACAGTTACTAATGGGGAAATCTACAGAATAGCAGTGGAGGAGCATTCAAAAAGGAAATGGGGGAGGGTACCAGCCCAGCATGTTCCCTCTAGGATGATGGGAAGGAATAACAAGCCCACAGAACTATGTATGATCAGAGATGTTCAGGATACGATGAGAAGGAAAAGTCCTTTAACAAGTACAAGGGAAGCAAATCAGTGGAGGCATTAGTGAAATATAGAAAGTGCAGGGTGGAGCTTAAGAAAGCAATTAGGAAAGCAAAGAGGGGAAATGAGGAAGCTCTGGCTGGTAAAATTAGGGACGATCCCAAGATATTCTATGATATCTAATTGACATTTCTACCCTGGGAATCCTTTAATATTTCAAATAGCTTGAATCAAATCACCCCTCTATCTTCAAGATCCAAGGAATATAAGTCAAGTTTGTTCAACATTCCCTCATTACTGAACCTTTAAAAAAGGGTGGCAGGGTGGCACAGTGGTTAGCACTGCTGCCTCACAGCACCAGGGACCCGGGTTTAATTTCGGCCTTGGGTAACTGTCTGTATGGAGTTTGCACGTTCTCCCCATGTTTATGTGGGTTCTTAGGTTTCCCCCACAGTCCAAAGATGTACAGGATAGGTTGATTGGCTGTGCTAAATTGCCCTTAGTGTCAGGGGCTAACAGGGTAAGTATGTAGGGTTACGGGGATAGGGCCTAGAAGGAATTGTTGTCGGTGCTGGCTCAATGGGTCGAATGACCTCCTTCTGCACTGTAGGGATTCTATAATTCTATGATTCTAAGTATATCAATGGGAAGAGGATAACCAGAGAAAGAGTGGGGCCCATTAGGGACCAAGGGGGCGATCTGTGGGTGAAGCCAGAGGATATTGGTAGTATTAAATGAATACTTCACATCCACCTTCATCCAAGAGAATGAGGAAGATAGTGCAGAATTCCGGGAGAGAGATGGTGAATGTTCTTCAGCAAATTGACATGGGAAGGACAAGATATTGGAGGTGTTGGCAGGTTTAAAAGTGGATAAATCTCCAGGTCCAGATGAATTTAGTTTAGTTTACGTTTATTTACCAGTGTCACAAGTAGGCTTACATTAACACTACAATGAAGTTACTGTGAAAATTCCCTAGTTGCCACGCTGCGGCGCCTGTTTGGGTACACTGAGGGAGAATTTAGCATGGCCAATACACCTAACCAGCACGTCTTTCAGACTGAGAGGGGAAACTGGAGCATCCGGAGGAAACCCATGCAGACACAGGAAGGACGTGCAGACTCTAAAATTGAACCCAGGTCCCTGGCGCTGTGAGGCAGCTGTGCTAACCACTATGCCACCATGCTGCCCAATTGTGCCTGAGGCTTCTGTGGGAGGCAAGAGAGGAGATTGCAGGCGCTCTGATCCAATTTTTAAATTCCTCTCTGGCCACAGAGGAGGTCATGATATGGAGATGCCGGCGTTGGACTGGGGTGAACACAGTAAGAAGTCTCACAACACCAGGTTAAAGTCCAACAGGTTTATTTGGTAGCAAATACCATAAGCTTTCGGAGCACTGCTCCTTCGTCAGATGGAGTGGAAATGTGCTCTCAAACTGTGCAAACAGACAAAATCAAGTTGCAGAATACTGATTAGAATGTGAATCCTATAGCCAGCCAGGTCTTAAAGGTACAGACAATGTGGGTGGAGGGAACATTAAATACAGGTTAAAGAAATGTGTATCGTCTCCAGACAGAACAGCTAGTGAGATTCTACAAGCCCAGGAGGCAAGCTGTGGGGGTTACTGATAATGTGACATAAATCCAACATCCCAGTTTAGGCTGTCCTCGTGTGCAGAACTTGGCTATCAGTTTCTGCTCAGCGACTCTGCGCTGTCATGTGTCGTGAAGACTCTTCAAACAACCACGCAACCTCAAACAGACCATTGTCCGCAGCAAACTACCCAGTCTTCAGGAGAACAGTGACCACAACACCACACAACCCTGCCACAGCAACCTCTGCAAGATGTGCCGGATCATCGACACGGATGCCATCATCTCACGTGAGAACACCATCTACCAGGTACACGGTACCTACTCTTGCAACTCGGCCAACATTGTCTACCTGATACGCTGTAGGAAAGGATGTCCCGAGGCATGGTACATTGGGGAAACCATGCAGACGCTACGACAACGGATGAATGAACACCGCTCGACAATCACCAGGCAAGACTGTTCTCTTCCTGTGGGGAAGCACTTCAGCAGTCACGGGCATTCAGCCTTGGATCTTCAGGTAAGCGTTCTCCAAGGCGGCCTTCACGACACACGACAGCGCAGAGTCGCTGAGCAGAAACTGATAGCCAAGTTCCGCACACATGAGGACAGCCTAAACCAGGATGTTGGATTTATGTCACATTATCAGTAACCCCCACAGCTTGCCTCCTGGGCTTGTAGAATCTCACTAGCTGTTCTGTCTGGAGACAATACACATCTCTTTAACCTGTGTTCAATGTTCCCTCCATCCACATTGTCTGTACCTTTAAGACCTGGCTGGCTGTAGGATTCGCATTCTAATCAGTATTCTGCAACTTGATTTTGTCTGTTTGCACTGTTTGAGAGCACGTTTCCACTCCATCTGACCAAGGAGCAGTGCTCCGAAAGCTTATGGTATTTGCTACCAAATAAACCTGTTGGACTTTAACCTGGTGTTAGAACAAAGAACAAAGAACAATACAGCACAGGAACAGGCCCTTCGGCCCTCCAAGCCCACGCCGCTCCCCGGTCCAGGATTGAATCCTGAATCCAGGATCCCCGCCCAATTTTCCAGCCTATCTACATACTAATATCCTATCCACCGAGCTGTCCCTCACAGCTACGATGCTTTGTTCATCACAACCTATTAGCTCACCCCCATCCCCCCATTCCAGACCATGTGATCTCCAGGGAGAGGCGAAAACCCAGAGTGAAAACCCCAGGGCCAATATGGGGAAATAAAATCTGGGAAATCTGGGTGTTGTGAGACTTCTTACCACAGAGGAGGTGCCAGACAACTGGAGAACAGCTAATGTGGCTCTGCTATTTAAGGGCTGTAGAGCTAAACCAGGGAACTACAGACCAGTGAGTCTCACATCAGTTGTAGTGAAACTATTGGAGAAATCTCTGAAAGAGAGTATCTATCTCTATTTGGAAAGGCAAGGCTTGATCAGGAATAGTCAGCATGGCTTCGTCAGTGGGAGGTCATGCCTAACAAATTTAATTGAACTTTTTGAAGGGGTGACCAGGTGTGTAGATGAAGGTAGTGCAGTTGATGTAGTTTACATGGATTTCAGCAAAGCCTTTGACAAGGTCTCAAATGGGAGACTTATAAAGAAGGTAAATGCACATGAGATACAGGGTAAATTGATGAAGTGGATTCAAAATTGGCTCATTTGTAGGTGACAGAGTTTGATGATAGAAGGCTGCTTTAATGACTGGAAGCCAGTGCCCAGTGGCATACTGTGTTGGGACTCCTATTATTCGTTATTTACATAAACTACATAAATGACTGTGCGGGGTATGAAGAGTAAATTTGTCGATGACACAAAGATTGACCGGGAGGTTAACAGTGAGGCTGAGTGTCTTGGGCTACAAGAAGGTATAGACAAAATGGTCAAATGGGCAGCTGAGTGGCAGATAAAATTTAACCCTGGAAAGTGTGAGGTGATACACTTGGGAAGGAGTAATTTGACAAGAAAGTGTTCAATGAATGGCATGACATTAGGAACTTCTGTGAAACAAAGGAACCTTGGCGTGTTTGTCCATAGTTCCCTGAAGGTGGAAGGACAACTTAGGGTGGTGAAAAAGGCAAATGGGACACTTGCCTTTATCAGTTGAGGCATAGATTACAAAAGCAGAGAGGTCATGTTGGAGTTGTATAGAACTTTGGGAGGCCACAGCTAGAGTACTGTGTGCAGTTCTGGTTGTCACATTATAGGAAGGAAGTGATTGCACTGGAGTGGTGCAGGGGAGATTCACCAGTATGCTGCCTGGGATGGAACATTTAAGTTACGAAGAGAGGTTGGAGAGGCTTGGGTTGTTTTTGTTGGAGCAGAAAAGACTGAGGGGAGACCTGATTGAGTGTACAAGATTATGAGGGGCATGGATAGAGTGGATAAGGAGCAGCTGTTACTCTTTGTTGAAGGTTCAGTTGCAAGGGGACATAGGTTCAAGATGAGAGGCAGGAGGTTCATGGGGGATGTGAGGAAAAACCTTTTTATCCAGAGGGGGGTGATGGTCTAGAATGCACTGCCTGAGAGGATGGTAGAGGCAGGTTGTCTCACATCCTTTAAAAAGTATCTGGATGAGCACTTGGTACATCATAACAATCAAGGCTATGGGCCAAGTGCTGGTAAATGGGATTTGGTGGGAGGTCAGATGTTGTTCGCTTGTTGGTGCAGACTAGATGGGCCAAAAGGCCTCTTCTGCACTGTATGATTCTATGATACAAGGGAGCTTGGCATCAAATGGTATGTGGAAGGCTTTCGATGTGTGCTACAAGTTAAACCTTATTACGTCTGTGCTGTAATTGATTGTGAACTGCACCAGATCACATTTCACTACATATGAGGCCGCATGTTAAATCCATCATGAATTACAATCTGCTTGATGGTGACCAAGTTTTTGCATTCTGTTAACATACTGGGGGGGGAAATTGATGGAAATGTTATTTTTTTGCTGGGCTAGGGTCCAATAGTGATAGCTAATAAAGGATCATTCCTATCATTTATGTAAAGGACCTGATAAACTCCTGACTAGATTTAGAAATGTTGTCCAACAATTTAAGTAGCAAAAAGTGCAAAAGCTCATTGTTTTCATAATATATAAGCAATATAACTTATACCGAGTATGTGGGTGGTACAGAAAGAAAGTAGTATAAGTCAATCATCAAGTTCATGGTGGTAGATAATTAAACAATTACTTGGAGAATGCAACTCCATGATCATTCTCATCCTCAATGATAGTGGAGCCCAAATGTGAATACAAAGAAAAGGGCTAAATTGTTTTCAGACACTATTCAGCTAGAATTGCTGTCTGGATGGTGCATTGCTGTGTGGATGATGCATCTTGGTTTCCTCCTGAAGTTACATCACAAAAGCTGATCTTCAGCCAATTTGATTCACTCCATGATGTCAAGAGGTGATTGAGCCGACTGTACACGGCAAATGCCCTGATAACCTCCTGGCTGTAGTGGGCTGAGAAATGGCAAATGGAGTTCAATACAGATAAGTGTGATGTGTTGCATTTTGGAAAGTCAAATCAAGGTGGGACTTTCACGGTGAATGGTAGGATCTTGAGGAGTATCATGGAACAGAAGGACCAAGGAGTTCAGGTGCACGGTTCTCTAAAGATGGAGTCACAGGTAGATAGGATAGTGAAGAAGGCTTTTGGCATGGTGGCTTTCATCAGTCAGGGCATTGTACAGAATGTCAGAGTATAGAAGTTGGTAATGTTATGTTGCAGTTGTACAGGACATTGGTGAGGTCACACCTGGAGTATTGTGTTCACTTTTGATTGCCTTGCTAAAGAAGAGATGTCATTAAACTGGAGAGAGTGCAGAAGAGATTTACAAGGATGTTGCCAGGACTCAAGGGACTGAGTCATAGGGAGAGATTGGACAGACTAGGACTTTTGTCTTTGGAGAGTAGGAGACTGAGGGGTGATCTTATAGAGGTGTATAAGATCATGAGAGGCATGGATAGGATGAATGCACTCGGTCTTTTTCCCAGGGTTGGGAATCGAGAACTAGGAGGGGAAAGAATAAATGGGAACCTGAGGAGCAACTCTTTTTACAAAGGTTGGTACATATATGGAATGAGCTGCCGGAAGAAGTGTTTGAGGCAGGGACATTGACAACATTTAAAAGGCATTTGGACAGATACGTGGATAGAAAAGGTTTAGAGGGATATGGGCCAAATGCAGGCAAATGGTGTTAGTTTAGATGGGCATTTTGGTCGGCACGGAGCAGCTTGGGCTGAAGGGCCTGTCTCCCTGCTGTTGATTCTATGATTCTATGTCCTGTGCTGAATAGGCATGTAAAATTGAATCCAGCCAGTTACCTCTACATAAGCCTTCCAATCATGAACAAAGTGATGGAAGATATTCCCAAAAGTGTTATCGAGTGGCATTTACCCTCAACACTTTGCTCACTGTGTACATTCTGGGTTCCGTCAGGACTATTTCATTTCCGGACCCCATTATAGCCTTGGTCCAAACATGGGCAAAAGAGAAGAATTGCACAGTTGAAGTGTGAGTGACTGCCCTTGACATTAAGGCAGCTTTGATGGGGCGTAGGGTCAAGGAGCCTTAGTGAAATTGAGGTAAATGGAAATCTGGCTCGAGTCCTACCTAGCACAGTAGATGACAATTGTGGTGTTTGAGGCCAATCATCTCAGTACCAGGACATTTTAGATGTTCATCAGGGCATTGCCCTAGACCCAACCATCTTCAGTTTATCACAGAATGTGGATGTTCAGTGAAGAATTCATGGTATGCAATTATTTTTGCAATTCTTCAGGGAATGCAGCAGTCCATGCCCACATCAAACAAGATCTGGACAAAATTCTGTTTGGGCAATTAAGTGGGAAGAAATGCATGAGCCATGCAAGCACCAGGCACTGAGCATCTCCAACAAAAGAGAGTTAAACCACCTCTCCATGATATTCAACAGCATTACTATGATCAAATTCCTCCATCCTCAAAATCCTTGGGAGGTCACGATTCACCTGAAACCGAACTGTACTTGCCATTTGAATACAGTGGCTGCAGAGCAGCTCGGGTTGGATATTTTGTGATGGATGGCTCACCTCCTGACTTCCTCGGTCTTTTCCACCATCTACCAGGCACATGAAGAATGTGATAGCAAACTGCCCACCTGCTTAGAAGGGTGCTGCTCCAACAACATTTAAGTTGTTCAATTACATCTAGAGCTAAATGGTCTGCTTGATTGATAAAACTCTGCATGGCTTCAGTTTCTACTATCTGAAACATGCACAGCAGCAACTTGCCAAGGGTTGTTACCATCTTCCAGTCAGGTGCATGGAAACAAACTGCCTTCAAGTTCCCCTCGAAATCATGTACCATCCTGATTTGGAAATATATTGTATTTCCTGCATCATTGCTGGATGAAGTCTTGTAAATTCCTCCCAACTTCTGTTTGCTGTGCATGGTTGGTCCCTTTAAGATTGATATTTGATCACACCCATGTGTGCCTTTAAAGGGAGTAAGAAGTCTCTCAACATCGGGTTAAGGTCCAACAGGGTTATTTGGTAGCAAAAGCCACAAGCTTTCAGAGCGCTGCTCCTTCGTCAGGTAAGTGGGAGTTCTATTCACAAACAGGGCATATAAAGACACAAACTCGATTAACAAAATAATGGTTGGAATGCGAGTCTTTACAGGTAATCGAGTCTTAAAGGTACAGACAATGTGAGTGGAGAGAGCGTGAAGCACAGGTTAAAGAGATGTGTATTTTGTCTCCAGACAGGACAGTTAGTGAGATTTTGCAAGTCCAGGCAAGTCACGGGGGTTACAGATAGTGTGACATGAATCCAAGATCCTGGTTGAGGCCGTCCTCATGTGTGCGGAACTTGGCTATCAGTCTCTGCTCTGCGCTGTCGTGTGTCGTGAAGGCCACCTTGGAGAACGCTTACCCGAAGATGAGAGGCCGAATGCCCGTGACCGCTGAAGTGTTCCCCAACAGGAAGAGAACACTCTTGCCTGGTGATTGTCGAGTGGTGTTCATTCATCCGTTGTCGTAGCGTCTGCATTGTCTCCCCAATGTACCATGCCTCGGGACATCCTTTCCTGCAGCGTATCAGGTAGACAATGTAAGCGTTCTCTGAGGCGACCTTCACGACACACGACAATGCAGAGTCGCTGAGCAGAGACTGATATCCACGTTCCGCACACGTGAGGACGGCCTCAACCGGGATCTTGGGTTCATGTCACACTATCTGTAACCCCCACAACTTGCCTGGGCTTGCAAAATCTCACTAACTGTCCTGTCTGGAGACAAAATACACATCTCTTTAACCTGTGCTTCACGCTCTCTCCACTCACATTGTCTGTACCTTTAAGACTTGATTACCTGTAAAGACTCGCATTCCAATCACTATTTTGTAAATTGAGTTTGTGTCTTTATATGTCCTGTTTGTGAACAGAACTCCCACTCACCTGACGAAGGGGCAGCGCTCCGAAAGCTAGTGGCCTTTGCTATCAAATAAACCTGTTGGACTTTAACCTGGTGTTGTGAGACTTCTTACTGTGTTTACCCCAGTCCAACGCCGGCATCTCCACATCATGCCTTGAAAGGGAACATTGCTTATGTATAGCCTGTTTATTTCCTGTGCGGCACATTCTCAGAATCACAGAATTCTACAGTGCAGAGAGAGGCCATTTGGCCCATCAAGTATGCACCAACCACAATCCCACTCAGGCCCTATTCCCATAACTCCACGTATTTACCCTGCTAATCCCCCTGACACTAGGGGCAATTTAGCACGGCCAGTCAACCTAACCCGCACATCTTTGGACTGTGGCGAGGGGGAAACCGGAGCACCCAGAGGAAACTCGCGCAGACAGAGGGAGAACGTGCAACGTAATCATGTTGTGGAATAGTTAAAACTGTGCTGGTCTTTGTGATTAGAGTATTCCTCAACTTGGTGTGACTTGATGGCAGGCTCCCTGTCAGCAGCATTTGTTAACCATGTAAGATAGCAAGTGCTGAAAATAATCAAAATTGATTGAGCTGACTGAATAGGTTCTCTTGGTTTTAATCTCTAATTTTTGTTTACGTGTTGTTCTGAATGAACCTGCATACGGCAGATTTTCCTGACAGCTTATCAAAAATATGTAACCATGTAAGAAATGTGATCTTTTGTATTCTAGGTATATAGATGCACCTTTACTTGATGAAACTTTACATTTCTGAATAATTGTTACCACCGACGGTTTTTCTGTATTGAATCATGAATGAAAGCTGTCAGAGTCTGAATAAGGGCACATTGTGTCCTTATTCAGTTGTGTTTTTGCTTTTTACATCTTGACATCTAGTTTGTTTATATTATGCCTCCTTTGTTATTTCATTTTGACTTGCTGTTCTAAAGGTAAATAATTCATGTCAAAGGCAGGCATTGTATGCTCAAAATGTTAAGGAACTCCAGCTCCAGATGTCTTGGCCTGAAACTTGTGTTCCTGCTCCCAAGTTCCTCATTCTTGGGGCTGACAAAACTGGCTGCAAGTCAAATGTAAAACAGAGTGCTGTGCCTTGATCTGCAGTTATCCCATAACCGAGATCACTACACCGGTAGAACTGATCATTTACCACATTTTTCAACGTTTAGAAAATATTAGTTAGGAACTGCAGAGGAACAGAGCGATGTAGGGGTCCAAGCACAAAAGTCACTAAAAGCTAGTGGTAGGCACAAAAATAATGAAAAAGGCTAATGGAGTATTAGCCTTTATCTCGAGGAGGGGGCTAGTGGATGTGGGAGAATGATACTTGGAACAAAGGGGTTAAATTATGAGAACTGACTGTAAAGGCTAGGCATGTAATTTCTTTACATATAGAAAATTAAGGATGATCTAATTCAGATGTTAAAGATGATTAAAGGAGTTGATCATATAGATAGGGAAAAACTATTTCCTCTGGTTGGGAAATCCAGAACAAGAGCCAAGTTATTCAGGATTATGTCAAAGTATTTCTTCACAGAAGGCTAGAATTTTGGAACTCCTACTAAAAGCAATTGAGGCTTGGTCAACTGCAAATTTTAAAATTGAGTTTGATATATTTTTGTTCGGCAAGGATATTGCGATTAGGAGATCAAGGTGGGTAGATGAAGTTTAGGTGTAGATTAACCCTGATCTTAACTGAAAGGCCTGAGGAGGTGAATGCCTTTTCCCTCTTCTTACTGATCTTAGCATGAATGTGTGCAATTGCCTTTACAAGCGTGTCTGTAGGTCATATTTTAAGCTGGGGGACATGATTTTAGCATTGCAGTGGCTGGTTTTGTAGAAATTTCCTTTGTCCTATTTGATTACTGAGCCCTGGAGAGTCTGGACAGAACAATAATCACTAAAGGATGCAGTTACTGTCTGTCAGCTTGTGATAATGGTAGTTTTCAATTAACAAGGCCTCACAATGTGCCCTTGCATCTAATTGAACTTCTAGCTGTTTGCATGTTTACCAACAAAAGCCTGTTCTACAGTAATATATCTAGGGAAGAGTAATAATGTAGATTTGATTCCAGACAGTGAGATATTCTATTCTGATTCCTATATTGTGTCTTGAATTATTCAGTCCCCCATGTAATTTTGCCAAAGTCTCCTGGTTGAAAAGCAAAATATTAGTTTGAAGTTAACAATTTTGTATAGTGATGATTTACAGTTCAATTAGGTTATATTGCACAGAATATATATGCTTAACAATTGTATTTAGGCAGGATAAAATAAGTAACCCAAGAAATAAAACTTCTTACATAGTGCCTTTGACATAAAATGTCTCAAGGTGCTTCATAGGAGCACTACAAAACATGACACCAAGCCATAATAAGAGATATTAGGTCTGATGACCAAAAGCTTGGTCAAAGAAGTAGGTTTTGAGCAGTATCTTAAAGGGAAAAAGTGAGATGTAGAGTGGGAATTCAAGAGCTTAGGGCCTTGGCAACTAAAAATGTGGCCCCCAGTGTTGGAGTGATTAAATTAGAGATGTTCAAAAGACCAGACTTAGATGAGCACTACTACCTTGGACAGTAGTGAGGCTGGAGTGGTGAGGCCATAGGGAGATTTGAAAACAAGGATGCAAATTTTGAAATCAAAAACGTTTGGGAGCTGATATAGGTCAGCAAGCACAGAGGTGATGGGTGAATGGTATTTGGTGACAATTAGGAAAGGGACAACAGAGTTTTGAATGAACTCAAATTTGCAGAGGTTAGGATGTGGGAGACTAGCCAGGAGTGCATTAGAATATTCTAATAATTAAGCCTAGAGATAAAGAAGGCATAAATGGAGTTTGGAATAGTGACCAAAGTCTATGGTTTCAGCCTTCCCAATATTTCATTGGAGGAAAATTCTGCTCATTTACTGCAGGATTTTGGATAAGAAATTTGATTCAGTAACAGCAGGGAAGTCAAGAAAGGTGGTGGTGAGATCAAGTTGGGTGTTGTCAGTGTACATTTGAAAACTAGTGCTGTAGTTTTGGATAATGTCATCATGGAGAAGCATGCTGATTGAAAAATAGGGCCAATGATAGACCTTTGGGGGAACACCTAAGATATCACTGTGGGAAGGGCAATGACTGGATAAATAAGAATGGAACCGGACAACAGCTGGACCATCCAGTTGAATGAGGGGTCGAGAAGGACAAAGGGATAATTGATCTTTGTTATAGTCACATCAGATGTTATTTGTAATGTTGATAAGGGCAGTTTTGGTAATGTGACAGGGTTGGAAAGCTGTTTGGAATGATTCATGATGTGGAGATGCCGGCGTTGGACTGGGGTGAACACAGTAAGAAGTCTCAACACCAGGTTAAAGTCCAACAGGTTTATTTGGTAGCAAATACCATAAGCTTTCGGAGCACTGCTCCTTCGTCAGATGGAGTGGAAATGTGCTCTCAAACAGTGCAAACAGACAAAATCCGTTTGAGAGCACATTTCCACTCCATCTGACGAAGGAGCAGTGCTCCAAAAGCTTATGGTATTTGCTACCAAATAAACCTGTTGGACTTTAACCTGGTGTTGTGAGACTTCTTACTGGAATGATTCAGACATGGAGTTCCAGGAAAGATGGGCATGGATCTGGGAAACAACAACACATTAGTTTAAGTTCACTTATTAGTGTCACAAGGAGGCTTACATTAATACTGCTGTGAAAATCCCCTAGTTGCCACACTCCAGCGCCTGTTCCAGTACACTGTGGGAGAATCTAGCAAGGCCAATGCACCCAAACACGTATTTCGGATTTGAGGACTTTGTATAGGAAAGGGAGGATAGAGATTGGGTAGTAGTTTTCAAAGATGGTGGGTCAAAGGTTGTTTCATTGAGGAAAGGGGTGATATTAGATTTAAAGGAGAGGAGGACAACACCTGAAGACAGAGAATTGTTAAAAATATCAGCAAACCTAGTTACCAGGAGTGGAAGTTGGGCGGTCAGTGGTTTAGTGGGAGTAAGGTTGAGAGAGCAGAGAATGGATCTTATTGACAAGATGAGCTCGAAGAGGACATTAGGGGAAAGAGAAGAGAAATTAAAGCAAGATACGAGTTTAGGGCAGGGTGGGGTGGCAGTGGGATTTGAGTGTGAAGAGAGAGCTTTAGAGGGAGGGAAGTGACAGCGGCAGCTATCAGTCTCAATCCTGTGATAAAGAAATCCATTATCTTCTCATATTTACTGTTGGAATGAGGGTGTAGGACTGAGGGGGAGGTGTTTAGGATAACAATTTGCAATAGAGAATTGAACCTGGACAATCCTGAGATAGTCATTTTAGCAATGAAAAACAGCACCCAGTATTGTTTTATGAGGTCCCGACAGTTGTCTGGATGTCTAAATTAGTTGTCTGTCTAATCGTTTCAAGTCTACAACTCTTGGATTTAAGGGATCAGAGATGAGGGCCATACCGGGGGAAATGCCCATGGTGAGAAAGAGTAATGGTTTTATGGAGGACTAGGACATCAAAGGTGAAAGTGAGGATGTGGTTGGGCAAATCTGTAAATGCAGAAATATTGTAGCAGACTGAAGGCCAAAGGCTAGATGGTTGACATCCTAAAAATGCAGTTGTAAGTGAATTGGGGAAAACTTTTCTCCAGGGGTACATACAGAAGGAGATAGAATTGGGAAAGGGGAGTGCAGATGGTGAGTGATACCAGGAGGTGATCGGAGATAGCCTTATCTGAGATTGATATGCGGGAGCTAGCAAGATCACATGAGCTGGCAAGGTTCAGGCGATGGCTGTAAATATGGATTGGGGAGTTTACGCGGAGAAGGAAATTTATGGAGGATAAGAGGGCAATGAGCTCAGTGGAAATAGAACATGGTGATTTGAGACAGAGGTTAAAATCACCAAAGATGGAAAGTCATGGCTGAGGGATGAATTTTTAAATTTTCTTTTACTGTACTTAAGTGGCTAGTAGAGAATTATGATTTTGTTGAGAGGTCCAAAGGAGTAAGGGGTCGGGCCAAGGTGTGATCTGGTGTTCCACTAGTGCAATTGTCTTGATGGGGCAAATGGTGGAAGATATAGCCAGGCCAGGAATCTTAAAGAAGGGGAAAGATACCATCACCCCTTATCCAGGTTTCTGTTAATGACATATACAGCAGAGAAACAGCCCATTTAGCCCAGCCAGTGTTTATACTCCATTCAAGCCTGCTCTAGTTTCTCCTTATCGATCAATGTAACCCTCTGTTCCCTCCTCCCTCAAATGCTTTCCAGCCTCACCTTAAATCCATCTATATTATTCACTTCAATAACAGCTGTGGTGAGTTTCACATTCTTACCACTCTTTGGGTAAAGAAGTTTCTTCTGAATTTCTGATATCTACTCTGTCAAAATTTCACATAATTTTAAGATCTCCAAAAGGACAGGCACCCAGTCATTCATCTTTTCTTGTTAGGTATACGGTCACATTTTTGGTATCTTCCCAGTAAATCTTCTCTGCACCTGCTCCATTGTTTCTATATCCTTATAATATGTCCAGTGTGATCAAATCAAAGTGCGATACAAGTTTAGCGTAACTTCTGCACTTTTCAATTCCGTCCCTTTAGACGCAAACTCTAGTGCTTGGTTTGCTTTTTTATATGACTGTGTTAACCTGTGGAGCAACTTTTAATGTACTCGGATCCTTTTGTTCCTCTACCACACCTGGACTACCAATTTATTATTGACTTCCCTATTCTTCCTACCAAAATGAGTTACCTCACATTTATCTCTGTTGAACTTCACTTGCCAATTATTTACCCACTGTACAAATTTATAATGTTCTCCTGTAATTTGTTGCAGTCCTCCTCAGTATTGACGACCTTCACACACACACCCCCAATTTGAAGTCACCTGCAAATTTTGAAATTGTGGTTTTTGATTCCAAGGTCCAAATCATTAATGTAAATTGTGAACAGCAGCGGTCACAGCACCGATTTGTTTTGGGACACCACGTCCCATCTTATGCCACTTTAAATAACTACCTTTTACACCGTTTCTCTGCTTTTTGACTTGAAGTCAGCTAACAATCTATTCTGCCATTTGTCCCAATTCCTTGTCTTTATTCATGTATTCACGGTCTCTCGGGGAGACAGTAGCATAATGATGATGTCACAGGACTAGAAGTTTAGAGGCCACGACTAATGCTCTGGGGAAATGAGTTCAAATCACACCCTGGCAGCTGGTGGAATTTTATATGAACATATGAATTAGGAGTAGGCCATTAGGCCTCTCGAGCTTGCTCTGCCATACAATAAGATCTGATTTTAACCTCAAATTGACATTCCGGCCTACCACTACCTGGTTTAGTAATGCCCTTTCGGGAAGGAAATCTGCTGTCCTTGCCAGGCCTGTTCCCCAATGTAACTCCAGCCCCACAGTAATGTGTTTGACTTTCAACTGCCCTCTGAGTTCTAGTGCAATTAGGGATGGGCAGCAAATGCTGGCCTTGTCAGTGACACAGTAAGAAGTTTAACAACACCAGGTTAAAGTCCAACAGGATGCCTGTTGTTAAACTTCTTACTGTGTTTACCCCAGTCCAATGCTGGCGTCTCCACATCTTGTCAGTGACATCAGCTTACCAAGTCTGGTTTCTCCCTACACATGATTATCTCCTGCTTCTCTGTTTTAATACATATACTGCGTACATTGCTTTCAGTTAGTATAACTTATTTTTAATTGGATTTGCTTTCACTTTACTTTGAACCCTCTTTTTAGATTCCTGTTCTATAATTCTATTTCCCCCCCCGCCCCCCCACCGTCAATTTCCCTTTACCATCTTTTTTTCTGCTCTGTTTTCCTATTAGTATGCTACCATGTTGATATAATTATCCAAAATAAGTTAATGGACAGCAAATGCCTTGTTCACAATGAGAAGTCTCACAACACCAGGTTAAAATCCAACAGGTTTATTTGATAGCACAAGCCACTAGCTTTCGGAGCGCTGCTTTAACCTGGTGTTGTGAGACTTCTTACTGTGTTTACCCCAGTCCAACGCCGGCATCTCCACATCTTGTTCACAATGAACAGACATTTGGAATATCTATTGTATTCTGTTGTTATTGCATCACCTTATGCTTTTGGCGATTCCAGAATCAAGGGTAATCAAATTAATATGCTCTTTTTTTTCCTCAACAGTCCAGGATTTTGTTTTAAAATTGTTCATCTTGACACCCTTTTGCTACTGACTTTATTAATGTCACTTTTGTAATCGCACATTGAGGGAAGATATAGGGCCAGGTAGTATTGCAGGGAGGGCTGCAGAAGGACTTGGACAGGTTAGGAGAGTGGGCAAAGAAGTAGCAGATGGAATACAATGTGGAAAAGTGAGGTTATGCGCTGAGGAAGGAGGAATGGAGGCATAGATTATTTTCTAAATGGGAAAATGCTTGGGAAATCAGAAACACAAAGGGACTTGGGAGTCCTTGTTCAAGATTCTCTTAAGGTTAATGTGCAGGTTCAGTTGGCAGTTAGGAAGGCAAATGCAATGTTAGCATTCATGTCGAGCGGGCTAGAATACAAGAGCAAGGATTTACTTCGGCTGTATAAGGCTCTGGTCCGACCCCATTTGGAATACTGTGAGCAGTTTTGGGCCCCGTATCTAAGGAAGGATGTGCTGGCCTTGGAAAGGGTCCAGAGGAGGTTCGCAAAAATGATCCCTGGAATGAAGAGCTTGTCGTATGAGGAGTGGTTGAGGATTCTGGGCCTGTACTCGTTAGCGTTTAGAAGGATGAGGGGGGATCTTATTGAAACTTACGGGATACTGCGAGGCCTGGATAGAGTGGACGTGGAGAGGATATTTCCACTAGGAGGAAAAACGAGAGGTCACAACCTCGGGCTAAAGGGACGATCCTTTAAAACAGAGATGAGGAGGAATTTCTTCAGCCAGAGAGTGGTGAATCTGTGGAACTCTTTGCCACAGAAGGCTATGGAGACCAGGTCATTGAGTGTTTGGAAGACAGATAGGTTCTTGTTTAATAAGGGGATCAGGGGTTATGGGGAAAAGACAGGAGAATGGGTATGAGAAAAATATCAGCCATGATTGAATGGCAGAGCATGGCGATGGGCCGAGTGGCCTAATTCTGCTCCTATTTCTTATGGTCTTATCCTCTTTAGCATGTGAAAAATTGTTACTGGTTCGTTGATGATGTTGTTAAAGCTTCACAGGTGATGGACATTGTTTGATTATGAACTGAGAACGCCTATTAAGAGAGTCCACTGGGATACTGGGTTAGTAGCTCGGAGAGAGAAATTTGTAATGCTGCATCCAGTGAATAAACACACTATCAAGGGAAAGATCTGGGTCTTGTTTCGTACTTCACCATCTGACTTAAATCCATTTAACAAAAATGACCAATGCACAACATATGGAAGTATGTGCGGTGGCAAGAGCAATTCTGACTGCTGTTGATGCTGCTTCAACATAGTTTTCCCTTGTGCTCATTTTCTGCAAGTAACATTTAATGTTGTTTTGAAGAGCCAATAACTAATATTTCTTTTCCCTCCCATTGTTTTTACAAGCCTCTCCAATGTTAGGACGAGGATTATATGGTTGCAGGAGTTAAATTATAGGAATGGATAAGGCCATGAAGGCATTTGAAAACAAAGGTGAGAATGTTAAAATTAAGGTGTCAATGTAGGTCAGTGAGCACAGGGGTGATGGGTGAATGTGACCTGGTGCAAAATAGGATATGGGCAGCAGAGTTTTAAATGAGCTAAAGTTTATCAAGCGTGCATTGGAATAATTGAGGCTACAGTTAACCATGACATTGATGAAATCTTCATCTATGTTTCAGCAGCAAGTGAGCGGAAGCAGGGTAGAGATGGGCAATGCTACAGAGCTGGAAATAGGCAGTCTTGGTGAAGGAAGATATTGGATCAGAAGCTCAGTTCAGGGTCAAGTATTTGTTTTGTTTATGCACACCCAGTGTCTTCAGGTGAATGTACTCTGAAAAACCAAGTTTATTCTGGTAAATATTCATAATTTTAGTATGACAAAACAAAAAGGTGTGAAAAATCACCAAATACACAAATAACCAAGAAAGCTTTGTTTTTAATGTTCTGCAATGCATAAAATATTTTGTTGAATTATTGAAAACTGCACCTCTCTTCAGGATTGATCATGACTATAAATAAAAATGTAATTGTACACAGAATAACAATGTTACTGGTTCGTTGATGATGTTGTTAAAGCTTCACAGGTGATGGACATTGTTTGATTATGAACTGAGAACGCCTATTAAGAGAGTCCACTGGGATACTGGGTTAGTAGCTCGGAGAGAGAAATTTGTAATGCTGCATCCAGTGAATAAACACACTATCAAGGGAAAGATCTGGGTCTTGTTTCGTACTTCACCATCTGACTTAAATCCATTTAACAAAAATGACCAGTGCACAACATATGGAAGTATGTGCGGTGGCAAGAGCAATCCTCCAGTCCTGGCCTTCTGAGCATTCTGCACTTTTGATGGCCATGTCTTCAGTTGCTTTGACGTGAAGCTTGAAATTCCATCCCCCGATCTCTTCGTCTCTGCCTCTCTTTTTTTACGACTCTTATGAAAAAATTTACCAAGCTTCCCGCTGCACTTCCCAACATCTCCTTGCCAATTTTTGACTCATTACACTCCTGGAAATGCTTTGGAACATTTTTCTAGCTAATAAACAACAAGCTTGTGTCGTTGTTGGATTTCACTCTGCCCTAAGCATGAAATGCATTTTGTACATTGAAATTGTAACTTGTTAACACAAATTAATTTAGTTCTTTATGTTTGCATTGTGAGGTTATCTGTAGTAATTGTACATTGTGGTTACATTATTAACCTCAGAAATGCCTGTCATTGATAGGTGGTTTAATTGGAGCACATTACATGTTTGGTTTCCTGTATGCAGGAAAAGGGTCTGGATTGACTGAGCAATATAATTGAATTTTTTTAAAAATTCCTGATTGTTGTGCATAACTTTCCTTTTTCCCCTAGCTATTAAAGTGTGCAGCTGATTTGTTCCCATTGCTTTGAGGCTATTATTTGCAGGCATACATCTAACAATGACTTGAGAGTAATTCTTATTGATTTCAGCTGTCTCTCTCTCTCTCTCCCTCAACCTTCCCTTCTCATTCTCCCCTTTTTTTGTGTTTTTATTCCATAATCTGTGAAGCTTGTTGGCAAATAGCGTTGCTTGATGTAAAGGTGATGGTCATTTGGTGGAAACGTCTAGAATTTTGAACAAAATTAATAGTCACATGGACAAATTCAGGTAGGGGATTTTCACAGTAACCTCATTGCAGTTTTAATGTAAGCCTACTTGTGACACTAATAAATAAACTTTACAAACTTTAAACTTTAAGGATTTGTTGAGGGGAAATTGTGTTTGACCAACTTACTGTGAAGAGGTTACAGCGAAGGTTAATGAAGGTAATGCTGTTGATGCGGTTTACAAAAGACATTTAATGCAGTACCACACAACAGACTTATGAACAAAGTTATAGCTCATGGAATAAAAGGGATGTAACATGGATACAAAATTGGCTGAGTGACAGGAAAAAGCGTAGTGTTTAATGAATGTATTTGGGGTTGGAGGAAGGTTTGTAGTGGAGTTCCGCAAATGTCGGCGCTATTTGTAATGTATAGTAATGACCTAGACCTTGGTGTACAGGACAGAATTTCAATATTTGTGGATGATACGAAACTTGGAAGCATTGTGAACTGTGGGGATGATAGTATAAAATTTTAAAGGGTACAAGTTGGGTAAATGGGGGGACAGGTGAAGTTCAATGTGGAGAAATGTGAAGCGATTCATTTTGAAAGGAAGTGGAAAGAAAACGCAAAGCAAAGGATACAATTCTAAAGTGGATTCAGGAGCAGAAGGACCTGAGTGTATAAGTGCATAAACCCTTGAAGGTGGCAAGACAGATTGAGTGAGAAATTAATAAAGAATGTGATATCTCGGGTTTTATTAATAGGGATGTTGAGTACAAGAGCAACGAGGTTATGGTGAACTTGTACGAGACCCTAGTTTGGCCTCAGCTGGAGCATTGCATCTAGTTCTTGATGGCACATTTTATGAGAAAAGTGAAGACACTGGAGAGAAATAGAATTAGAAAAGATTCATGAGAATTATCCTAGGGATGAGAAATGTCAGTTATGACGATTAATTGGAAAATTTGGGACTGTTAACCTTGGAGAAGGTTGAGAAGAGGGTTGATAGAGCTAGGAGCTGTCAGTTGGCACAGTGGCGAGCACTGCTGCCTCACAGCACCAGGGACTTGGGTTCAATTCTGGACTTGGGTGACTGTGTGGAGTTTGCATGTTCTCCCTGTGTCTGTGGGTTTCTTCTGGGAGCTCTGGTTTCCTCCTACAGTCCAAATATGTGCAGGTTAGGTGGATTGGCCATGCTAAATTGCCCCTTAGTGTCTCAGCTTAAGGGGATTAACAGGGTAAATATGTGGGGTAATGGAAAAAAGGCTTAGATGGGGTCCTCTGTCAGAGAGTCAGAGCAGACTATATGGTCTCCTTCTGCACGGAGTGATTCTATTCAAAATCATGAGTTTGGACAGAGTAGATAAGGAGAAACTGTTCCCATGTGTTGGGTGGAGAGATCGCAGATGGAGTTTAATCCGGACAAATGTGAGGTAATGCATTTTGGAAGGTCTAATAAAGATAGGAAATGTGTAGTATATGGCAGAACCCTTAAGAGTATTGATAGGCAACGGGATCTGGGTGTACAGGTACACAGGTCACTGAAAGTGGCAATGCAGGTGGAGAAGGTAACCAAGAAGGCATATGGCATGCTTGCCTTC
The DNA here is from genome assembly GCF_964213995.1 of Mustelus asterias. Classification (NCBI taxonomy): domain Eukaryota; kingdom Metazoa; phylum Chordata; class Chondrichthyes; order Carcharhiniformes; family Triakidae; genus Mustelus; species Mustelus asterias. The sequence goes on from NC_135802.1 coordinate 118,636,744, forward strand.
ATCGGCTGGGGCATTGAGTTTAAAAATTGGCAAGTCATGTTGACGCTTTATAGAATCTTAGTTAGGCCGCACTTGGAATATAGTGTTCAATACTGGTCACCACACTACCAGAAGGATGTGGAGGTTTTGGAGAGGGTACAGAAAAGATTTATCAGGATGTTGCCTAGTATGGAGGACATTAGCTATGAGGAAAGGTTGGAGAAACTTGGTTTGTTCTCATTGGAACAACGGAGGTTGAGGGGTGACCTGATAGAAGTCCACAAGGTTATCAGGGGCATGGACAGAGTAGATAGTTAGAAGCTTTTTCCCAGGATGCAAGAGTCAATTACTAGGGGGCATGAGTTTAAGGTGTGAGGGCAAGGTTTAAAGGAGATGTACGAGGCAAGTCTTTTTACACAGAGGGCGGTGCCTGGAACTCGCTGCCAGGGGAGGTAGTGGAAGCAGATACAATAGTGAGTTTTAAGGGGCGTCTGGACAAATACATGAATAGGATGGGTATAGAGGGATATGGTCCCCGGAAGGGTAGGGTTCAGTCGGGCAGCATGGTCGGTACAGGCTTGGAGGGCCGAAGAGCCTGTTCCTGTGCTAAAAGTTTCTTTGTTCTTGTGTGAAGGGATTGAGAATGAGAGAGCACAGTTTAAAGTAATTGGCAAAAGAGGTTATGGCAACATAAGACACAACTTTTTCACTCAGTGAATGGAATGTGCTGCCTGAACATTCAATTGAGGCATTCAAAAGAAAATTAGATTATTATCTGGAAAGGAAGAATGTAGGGAATGGCACTAAGTGAATTCATTTGGGCATGATGGCCTGAATGGCTTCCATCTGCACTGCAACAATTCTGTGAAGATCAGTGCTTCCATTAAGCAGCCGTGCTTGTGGAGATGTGTTAATCTGAAATAAAGACAAGAAATACTGGGAAACTTAACAGGTCAGGCAGCATCTGTGGAAAGAGAAAAACGGTGAAGCTTTCAGGTCAATTACTTTTTATTAGAGCTAATTATAAACAGTATTGATGCAAATGCAGAGTCAGGAAAAAATAGGATGGGCAGGGAAAGAACAAAGGAAAAGGCTTGTAATGGTTGGAAAGAAGATAATACCGGGTAAAATGTGGAAATGTCAACAGCTTATTTTTCTGGTACCTCAGAGTGGTAGCCTGTGCTGCTTGTTGCAGGATTCTGTCTTGAGCCGAGGTGTAATGTACTTGTGCAGTAATGGGGCGAGGTGTGCTCGCGTTCCAGCATATTCTTCACTGGCCGGGCGACAAAGTCTGTGATATTTCGGCCCTTGATTCCCTCTGGACGGCCTTTCAGACGGATGTTATTTCATCCTTGGCGTTCTTCCATCTCATCACATTTTTCCCTTGGGGACCTAACCTCCGATGTCAAACGATGTCTTCAACTCGGAGATAGAGGCATTTAGTGGAAGCACTGAGTCCTCAAGCTCCTTCAAGCGGTCCTCATGGGCGACGTTGACACCTTGGAGAGATTTAACAGATGATCTGAGCTCCTCTCTCAGCTCGTCTATCTTGGCCTGCAACTCAGTGACCCATCGGTCCAACTTACTGTCCTATCTTTGCATAGCCTCCATAATAGCTTCCCCTGTCCTTCGCTCAACATGCTCTGTTCAGGGATCCCTCCAGGAGAGCGTGGTGGGGACCCCCCTCTGCCCCTGTAGTCCCACTCTTCAATTTTGTTTTGCCTCCTGCCATTTTGCCAGTGCCTGTGAGCTTACCCATTTCCTCCAGCCTGGAGTGCTATTTCTTGGGCCATGTATCAAGCTGTCTCGCTGTTCGATCTACCAGAGTTCTTACATGGATTACTTTTCGCCTTACTGGCTGAATACAAGCAGCAAAGTGTTCCCAGCTGAGCTGCAAGTTACAACTCTTCTCCTTCACTTTAATTCAACCTTGGCTGGGTGAAAACAGAAACAGCTCAGTGTACCCAGGCTGATCTGACAGTTGCAGATTTTATGACATTGGAGTTCTTCCCTGGGCACTTGACTGAGTGAAAAAACTACAAGATGGTTCGAGGCTGAACTGCAAGTACTGGAATGCCTTTCAATGAGCTCTAGCTGCAAAAAAACAATCCAAAAGTAGAAACAACAGCTTGCAATTTGCAGCAGGACCTCAGTGGCTCCTACTTCCCACCTAATTCATCCTTTCTTGGGTGAAAAAAGAACAAAGAGAATATTTGCAGACTGAGCTGAAATCCACAGCCGCCCCCCTCCACTGAGCACACAGTAAATTCCAACTGGCGGGAAGGGATCTAAAAATAACCCTTTCCATCTAGATTTTCGAAGTTCTCTCTTTGCACCTGCACTCCAGGTATGTTTAAAGCTTGCTTGATGTACATTAAACTCTCTCCAGACCTCAACAAACAGCCGGATTTCAAGAAGGATCTTGCCACCTGTGGATCATGCTTCCTCTCTCACCAGTGCCATCTTTGATCCCCCAGGTGGTTAATCTTAAATGCTCTTATTTTCACGCATTAGCATGCTTGAAATTCAGAGATGCTGTTTCACCTGAAGATTGTTAGTTGGCATCACTCGTGTCCCAGAGTACGAAGACTTGGGTTCAAGTTCCATCCCAGAGACATGAGCTCAAAAACCTAGGCTGACACTCCATTGCAGTGCTCAGGGAATGCCGCACGGTTGGCTGCCATTTCTCAGAAGAAATATTAAAATAAGGCCCTATCTGCTCCTGGGGTGGCGTAAAAAATCCCATGGCACTATTTTGAAGAAGAGCATGGCAGTAATATTCAATCAACTGGCCAATATTAATCCCATAATCTATGTAATCAAAAATAGATTCTCTCGATATTTTCGCATCTGTTGTTTGTGCTTTTCGCAGAGTGGTTGTCCCAGTTCCGACTTTACAAGTGATCATAACTGTAAAAGTGTGCACTTGGCTGTAAAACGCTCTGAGACATCCTGAGGTCATAAATCCAAGTTTTTCTTTTGCCAGCAGCAGCTAGTTGTGTATGAGATTTATTTCACTTCCTCTTTTTACTGTTTTATGCTTTTCAGCTGTTTATTGGACCAATTTTAAATGGTTGAGATAGATGCAGTTTACCTTCAGTTTTTTGCCATCTGAGGGAAACTTGCATCAGCTCCTCCATCCTGGCCTCTGGCACATCTCTGATTTCAATTGGTCCCCCATTGGCGGCACCCCCTCAACTGCTCAGAGACGGTAAATTCTGGAATTTCCTCCCTAAATATCTCCGCCTCGTTACCTCTCTCTCCTTTTAAGATGTTGCTTAAAATTTACCTCTGACCAAACTTTTGGTTATCTGATCTTAATTTTTTGAAGTGATTGGTGTAAACTTTTGTTGTGTCATAGGATATTTTAGCATGTTAAAGGGGCTGTATAAATGAAAATTGTCTCAATATAAAAGCTTAAATAAATAATAATCAAGTGAAAAGTAAATTAGTGATTGGTGAAAATCTGAAATAAAAACTGAACTGGTGAGGGGTCAACACCAGACCATTAATCAACCTTTTCAGGAGCTGATGGGCCTTCTGTTTCATGCAGCATTTTATGTAAATACTTAAAATTTGAAATAAAAGTCCTATGCGCTGGAAATGCACAGCATATGGACCAAAGTAATACTGATGAAGGGACACATACAATACAATATTTTTGCCTCCCTCAGATATTGATCAACTTGCTGTACATTTTCTGTTTTTATTGTCGATCCATGTCAGTGTTCCTTTTTTTTTCTTCCACATGTCCTGTGGCCTGGTTATGGGAAATTATGGCCACAGATATTTTGTTTGATACACGCCAATTATTAAAAATGTAAAATGCCGATTGACTTTTTTTGAGTTAAGAATCTTTTTTACTATCCCATGAGCTCGTTGTATAATGCAATTGATACCTTCCTTGCATTGCATTTCTCCTTCATCTGGCGTAAAAACACTCAAAATTCCACTAATAACTGATGTTACTGACATCAATTACTTGGTTCATGACCATGATTTTAACTATTTTCCAGGTGATTTGTGCTCATGGCCTTAGTTTGAACTCTCAAGTACTTAGGAAAAGAAAGTCGTCTTATTCTGCCAAAAGTGAAAATGAGAAACTTTTCAGTATTTGGTGCCTTGTTTGATCATTCTAAACCAATTCACAGACTTTAACTATGATGCACCTTTTTCTTTACTTAAAGATATTCAGAAAATTAGCAACCCATTCTGTTATATTTCTGTATTTCAAGAGACACATTAAATTATTCTAATTGGAGTTTCTTAGTATTGGTTGATAGTCAAATTTTTTAAAGTTTTGAAATTGAAGTGAATCATATTGCTTGTGATCAGATTGCTATTTCTGTTTTGGGTGGGGAAAAGCTGTGATTCAGACAGGAAATGAAAAAGCAATTGTTTAACGAATACATTTTTTGGAATAACGGGATTTGTTAAAGGATGTGACTAAGTGCTGGAAGAAAGATTTTTCTTTCCTATTTTGGGGAAAGTAGAGCAAAAAACAAAATCAAGCATGAGTTGAAAATAAGGGAAAATTTGGATTCCACCTCCTATACCTGAATTTTGCACAGCTGTTTTCAATAAAACAAAGATATTTGGAGTTGCTATTATTTCAATTGGAAGTAAAATTCACTTTTGTAGGCAAAATGGAAGAGAGAAAATGTCAAAGAAAAATTTAGAGCAAGTAATGAGTCATAGAACATAGAACAGTACAGCACAGAACAGGCCCTTCGGCCCACGATGTTGTGCCGAGCTTTATCTGAAACCAAGATCAAGCTATCCCACTCCCTATCATCCTGGTGTGCTCCATGTGCCGATCCAATAACCGCTTAAATGTTTCTAAAGTGTCTGACTCCACTATCACTGCAGGCAGTCCATTCCACACCCCAACCACTCTCTGCGTAAAGAACCTACCTCTGATATCCGTCCTGTATCTCCCACCACGAACCCTATAGTTATGCCCCCTTGTAATAGCTCCATCCACCCGAGGAAATAGTCTTTGAACGTTCACTCTATCTATCCCCTTCATCATTTTATACACCTCTATTAAGTCTCCCCTCAGCCTCCTCCGCTCCAGAGAGAATAGCCCTAGCTCCCTCAACCTTTCCTCATATGACCTACCCTCCAAACCAGGCAGCATCCTGGTAAATCTCCTCTGCACTCCTTCCAGCGCTTCCACATCCTTCCTATAGTGAGGTGACCAGAACTGCACACAATATTCCAAATGTGGTCTCACCAAGGTCCTGTACAGTTGCAGCATAACCCCACGGCTCTTAAACTCCAACCCCCTGTTAATAAAAGCTAACACACTACAGGCCTTCTTCACAGCTCTATCCACTTGAGTGGCAACCTTTAGAGATCTGTGGATATGGACCCCAAGATCTCTCTGTTCCTCCACAGTCTTCAGAACCCTACCTTTGACCCTGTAATCCACATTTAAATTAGTCCTACCAAAATGAATCACCTCACATTTATCAGGGTTAAACTCCATTTGCCATTTTTCAGCCCAGCTTTGCATCCTATCTATGTCTCTTTGCAGCCTACAACAGCCCTCCACCTCATCCACTACTCCACCAATCTTGGTGTCATCAGCAAATTTACTGATCCACCCTTCAGCCCCCTCCTCTAAGTCATTAATAAAAATCACAAAGAGCAGAGGACCAACACTGATCCCTGCGGCACACCGCTAGCAACCTGCCTCCAATCCGAAAATTTTCCATCGACCACCACCCTCTGTCTTCGGTCAGACAGCCAGTTGCCTATCCAATCGGCCAACTTTCCCTCTATCCCACACCTCCTCACTTTCATCATAAGCCGACCATGGGGGACCTTATCAAACGCCTTACTAAAATCCATGACTAGCCACTAAGTCATACCAAAAAAGAATGCTCCAGATTTGGACACCAACTGTTTTGAATTAGTCAGAGTGCCCAGTTGGCCTCCGTGTAGCTGAGTTGGCGAGGAATGAATTGACCAGAGCTCCTTCTCTTGAACACAGTACAGAGGCCACTCCTAGATGTAGCCATTAAATTTGAGCAGAATCAATGACAAGAACTTATATTTACATGACGTGTTTAACGTAATGAAACAGTCCACGGCCCAGCAAGGTGGATTATAAAAACAAAGTATGACACAAACCATAAGAAGTATTAAGTCAGATGACCAAAAACTTGGGCAAAAATGGAGGCGTTAAAGAGGAAAACGAGGTAGAGAGATGGAGAGGATTAAGGACGGTATTCCAGAGCTTGGGGCCTAGACAACCGAAGACACGGCCATCAGTGGTGGAGAAATTAAAATCGGGAATTCACAAGAGGCTAAGGTTAGAGGAGTGCCAATTTCTTGGAGGGTTGTGGGAGTTAGAGAGGGGCAAACCATGGTGGGATTTGAAATCCAGGATCATTTTGAAATCAAAACTTTGCTTGACTGGGAGCCCATGTGGGTCCGTGAGCACAGGGGTAGGGAAAAGGGACTTGACACAGACAGTTGGATGACCTTGGGTATATGGAGGGTAAAATGTGAATGACCAGCCAGGAGTGGGTTAGAAGAATTGAGTCCAGACTTAATGAAGGTATGAAAAGGGTTTCGGCAGCAGATGAGCTGAGATGGGTGAAGTTGGGCAGTGTTGTGGAGCTAAATAGGTTGTCTTAATGGTAGCATGATATGAGATCGGAAACTCATTTTGATGTCAAGGTTGTGGACAGACTGGCTTAATCTCGAACTGTTGCCAGGGGAATGGATGTAGTCAGTGCCTAGGGAACTGAGTGTGGAGCAGGGACCAAAAACAATGACTTTGGTCATCCCAATGTATAGTTGAAGAGAATTTCTGCTTATCCAGTACTGGATCTTGGAAAAGGAATCTAATAATTTCACAACAGTGAAGGACTTGATAGAGATGCTGGTTAGGTACAGCTGGGTGTCAACATTGTACATGTGAAAATTAACATTGTGCTTTTGAATGTTGTCAGGTGGTAGCATCTAGATGAGAAATAGGAGGGGGCAAGGATAGTTCCTTGGAGGACACCAATGGTAACTGTGAGGGAGTAGGAAGAGGAGCCATTGCAAGTGATTTTCTGGTTATGATTAAGCAGATCGTATTGGAAGCAGGTGAGAGCAATGCCAGTTGGCTGGATGATAGTGGAGGGCATACTTCAGTCATGCTTGATTGTGATATTACTACAGCACTTGGTAGCATCTCTACCTCTGAGACAGAAGCAAGTGCCACTCCAGGATTTAATGGTAAAGCAAGGTACATTCGTAGCCCAGTTTGGGTATCAACCTGAAAATCCTTCCAACATATACCAATGGCAGGCAGTAATGGAATGAGCGATTCTTGGTCAGCCATGGAATGAAAAGAAAATTGAGTTTGTCCCATTAGTGTTCATAGCTCCAGATACAATATGCATGTAAAAGTGTATGTTGTCACAGTAACTCACACGCTTGGGCTCCTTTGGGCTCAGTTTGGTTAGACTTGGGGATGAAGTATGTCACATGTGAATGAGGCTGTAAAGGACTACCAGTGATCGTAAGACGCAAGAGCGGAAGTGGCCATTTGGCCCATCGAATCTGCTCTGCCATTCAATGAGATCATGACTGATCTGATATAATCCTTAACGCTACCGTCTTATCCCCATAACCCATGACTAGCTTAGGGGTTTTAAAAAAAAGGGTAGCATGGACAAGTTGGGCGAAGGGCCTGTTTCCATGCTGTAAACTTCTATGACTCTATAACCCTTGATTCCCTTACTAATTAAAACTTTGTCTATCTACTTAATGATCCAGCCTCTACAACCCTCTGTGGTAAAAAGTTCACTACCATTTGTGAGAAAAAATTCCTCCTCGTCTCTGCCTTAAATGCATGATCCCTTACTCTGAGATTGTGCTCTCTGGCCCTAGATTCTCCCACAAAGGGAAGCAACCTCCCAGCGCATACCCTGTCAAATCCCCTGAGAATCCTATATGTCTCAATAAGTTTGTCTCTTCTTCTCAATTTCAATGCGTACAGGCCCAATGTACTCAACCTCTTCTCATACGAAAATCCTTCCATACTCAGGATCAAACTAGTGAACCTTCTCTGAACTGCCTGCGATGCCAGTATATCTTTCCTTAGATATTGGGACCAAAACTGTTCACAATATTCCAGATGTAGTCTAATTAGTGCCTTGTATAGTTTTAGCAAGACTTCCCTATTTATATGCCATTCCCTTTGAAATAAAGGCCAACATTCCATTTGCCTTCCCTATTACCTGCTGAACTTGCACGCTAGCCTTTTGTGATTTATGCATGAAGACTCCAGATATCTCTGTGCTGTAGCTTTCTGCAGCATTCCTCCATTTAAATAATAATCATCTCCTTTATTCTTCTTAAAGTGCTTAACTTCACATTTTCCCACATTATATTCCATCGGCTAAGTTTTTGCCCACTCACCAAACTCTTTATATCCCTCTGTAGACTCATTGTCATCTTCACCACTTGCCTTCCCACCTATTTTTGTGTAATCTGTAAATTTGACAATAGTACTTTCATTGAGTAATTGTGGCCCCAGCACTGATCCCTGTGGCACTCCACTAGTTACAGGTTGCCATCCTGAAAATGCTTTTCTTCTTCCAACTTTCTATCCTCTATTAGTTAGCCAATCCTCTGTCCATGCTAATACACTACCCCCAACACCATGGACTTTTACCTTATTAAGTAGCCTTTTGTGTCCACTGATCCCTATCCAAGCATATTTGCAGAGTTTTCAGAGAGAAAGCGAGAAATTGAAAGATGAAAGATTTAATTGTTTGCTACCAAATTACAGTGACAATCAAACCAGTCTATTGCTATTTATTGGCTCAGTGAACACTGTTCATTCCTAAACCTGTTGCTCGTGACTTTGTGTAGCTGTTTTTTGCAAGGTTATTTTGTGAAATGCCAGACACTGTTGCTCTCAAATTGAACTGCAGAATAGGTTGATTACCTCAATTTGGTGATCCATGTGATTAACCACAGAATATTGTACATTTAGCTTGAAACTAAATTGATTATATAGCTCAACTAGAGGTATTAAACTGTCTATATATGCAACACAATAAGTGTTCGTTTTTAGTCAGGTCTCTTGCTGGAGCTGCTGTATTTGATATAAAAAGAAAGAGTACTGGAAATACTCACGCAGCATATGTAGAGGGTTAAACAAAGTAAACATTTCAGGCTGATGATCTTTGTGAAAAATGGAAAAAATTGGAATGTAACAGGTACTGAGTAAATGAAGAAACCAGAAAAGGGAAGGAGAGGGGAAAAACAGAAGGGAAGGTCTGTGGTAGAGTGGAAGTTCAATAACATCTTTCTATCTGTGCAAGATGGTGGACATGCAGCCAGTCCATTGGAGAGAGGTTTACATTGTGAACTTTTGTTGATGGCTGATGAAGCCAATCCATGAGAAATAGCTTCTGCCACAAGTGCTGCATTTGGTGTGGTTATCACCAAATTGTGGGTTGTTTTCAGTGTTAGCACCTTTAAGCTGCTGTAGCCACTGATTGTCATAGTTGTGCACGCTAACTCATAGGTGCCATGTGCTCATGACGCCATTTCCCTTTGCAGTTGACTAGTGTCTCCCAGGTGTGACCTTTGCGCCATGCTTGCATGTATCCTGGAATTACAGTTTTGGGATCTTCTGGCTGTTATGCTGCCATACAGTAAATTCCAAAGTGTCTGTCTTCCATTCTGCAAATGTGCCCAAAAACAAAGTTGTTTCTTCTTGATGAGTGTGAGCATATTTTGGAGATTTGTCTTTGAATTTGTGTTTGTGATTTTGCCCTCCATGAGATGCCCAGCATGCATCGCAAGCAATGAAGGTGAAAGTTGTTGAGATTCCTTTCTTGGTAGCTGTAAGTTTGCTGTGCTTCACAGCCATGTAACAAAGTGCTGAGAATGTAGGGTGGAAGGTAGAGATGATGGTGCAAAGCAAAAGGGAAAAGTGGAGAAACAGACGATGAGTCTTCAGAAGTTATAAATGGTTATAGCATAATCATGACCAACAGCTGCTGTCTGAAAAACGGGTGATTGTTATGATCTGAAATGCTGAACTTGGCGTTGAATTCGGAAAGATGTAAAGCAGTGATGAGCAACCTGCAGCCAGGGATCCTTATGTGGCCCACCTGGGTTCTGAGTGCGGCCCATGAGAAATTTAGTTGACCATTCCCCAAACACAGGATGCTCAGATTCCACTAGTTTCCATCTGCGCAGTTTCTTCCGTACCGGCATGACTAAAGTGATACGCATGTAAAAACAAGGACACAAGAAGTTAGGTGCATGTTGATTCCACACAACATTGACTGTGGGAGCCTCTGTGTCCAATCAAAGTATAAATATTTCTTTTGTTTTTACCATTTCAAATTGATGACAGTTCGATTAAGATATGGATGATTAAGCATTTTCTATAACTTGTGAAATATTTTGTGTGTATTAAATATATTCAATTTTATTTGTGGGGTCATGGTTAGTGAACAAGTCTGACTTCAATCTTCTGGCCCACTCACTAGCCTAGGTTGCCCATTACTGTTCTAAAGTATCTAATTTTAAGACTGAGGCATTATTCCTTGAATTTCTTTTGAGCTTAACTTGAATAGTATAGGAAGCCAAGCACAGAGAGGTTAGAGTCGGGAGCCTGGGGGAAAAATTAAAATTTCCCCCTGAGGTGACTTGGAAGTCAGGCTGAATGGATGGAATAGTCCTTCTGCAATTCTGTACAGAGAAGGGAAGATGTGTTTGGTGGTGGCAGAAATGGAGGTTGTGTGGGTGGAACTCTATCGTAGTTTTGGAAGGAAGGAATAGGGGCGAGAGAATGGAATGGACATGGTCCAGTGCCTTGTCACTTAAAGATTATTTATCAGTGTCACAAGTAGGCTTGCATTAACACTGCAATGAAGTTACTGTGAAAAAACACTGTCAAAAGCATCCTCCATTAAAGAGAAAGATTATGTTGGAAGCACTGGCCTGGAAAGTGGCATCATTAGAGCAGATGCATGGAGAAACGGAGAATGGAACCAAGTCTTCACAGAAAGCCATCTTGGAGGTAGTATAGTCAAGATGGCTGTGGAAGTTGGTGGACTTATTTACTAATATCTGATTTTCAGAAATGGAGGTAGAAAAATTAGGGAGGGCAAGAGTTGGAGATGCCATGTGAAGGAGAAGTGCGGGTGGAAAGAAAGTTGATGAAATTTTCCAATTTTGAGGCAAGAACTGGAAATGGCACGAATAGTCATCAGTGTACCAGAAGTTGTAAGGAATGTAACCTGAGTAGTCTTGGTAAAAATAATGCTCCTATGTTCCCATAGGAACATCTTTTAATTGGAGAAAATGAGTGGAGTCAAAAGAGAAGAGCAGCATGAATAAAATGCAAAGCTTTTGGCGAAAGAGGAAACTGCTAAATTTCAGTTTGGAAAGTAGTCACCTATACTTACCAATGAGGCAGATTCAGTTAGGAGCTTAACTGTACATGAGCTTTTACTTAAAGCAATTGTAACATAATTGAGTTCAATGTCGTGTTTGAAAAGGAGAAATACAAATTGGCTGCTGAGATTCTAGATATAGGTAAGGCTGACAGTGGGATAAGATAGAAACTGTCCACAGTAAACTGGGCAAATCTGTTTTTGGTTAAAATAAGAGATCATTGGGAGGTGTTCTAAAAACAATTTAAGGTGTTAGAGAACCAGTTTATACCCTGAAAGGACAATAACTCCACTTTCCAAAGACAACTTTGGGCAACTGAGTAAGCACGAGACAACATAAACGATCCTGGTGAATGGGAAAAGTGTAAGAGCTGATAAAGCAGATTGTAAGAGTTGCAGAAATGAAGTGTGGAAAGAAACTTGCAAGGGATATCAAAGACAACATGCCAAACTTTAGAATTACATTAGGATAAAGAGGGTCTGTAGAAGCAATATGGGCCCCTTGGAAACTGGTAACAGTGATATTGTCAGTGAAAATAAGGATGTGCTGAATAATTACAGCAGTACTTACAATAGAGGAAGAGGTCAGCATACAGCTAATATTCAATAAAGATTGAGGACTCAACAAAGTTAAAGAAAATAATGGCACTAAAATGAGACAAATCGCCAGGACCAGCTGGATACAACTTTAGAACCCAAGGTTCTAAAGGAAGTAGGTAAGCACATCGCATATGCTAAATTATAATCTTCCAAAGTTCTCACGATTCGGGAATCGTTCCTTTAGTTTGGAAAATTGTGCCTGTCACTCTGCTATTTAAGAAAGATGAGAAAGAAAACCAGGGAATTAGAGACCCACTTAGTCTAACATCTGTCATCAAGAAATTACTAGAGTTTGTAATTAAGAATAGGGTGACTGCCTTGAAACCTTTCAGTTGATGAGAGAGAGCTAGCATGGTTTGCAGTTGTACGTTGTACAATTACCATTGTACATTGTGCCTGACAAATCTGACTTTTTTTTTGAAGAGGTGACTAAAGTGTTAGGGGAATGTTTTGAATGTTATTTATATGGACTGTCTTCTGGCATTGATAAAGTCCCTCGAAAGAGACTGTTTAAATTTGAAGCTCAAGAATTGATAGCAATTTATTGAACTGGACAGAAAATTGGCTGGGTAGCAGTGTCCAGCAATGATCTTTTTTGGGCTTTAATTATTCACCATATTTATGAGCAACTTTGATGATGGGGTAACTAGGGATGGGTAATAAATGCTGGCCAGCTAGTAATGCCCATGTCTCACAATAAATAAAAAGAAAGCCACAAATCTTGATTTTGCTGATGACCCAAAAATAGGCAGCATTGTAAGCACTGTAGTTGGACTTTTGAAATTACGGAGAAATATTGATAGATTAAGTGAGCAGCAAAATTGACAAATTAATTTAAATGTTGGCAAATGTGAGTTTATGAACTCTGGACCTAAAGAGGATAGAATTGTTCTTTCTGAATAGTGGAGAGCTAGAAACAGTGGAAGCTCAGAATTTGTGGTCCAGATACATAAAAAAAAACAGGTACAGAAAATAATCAAAAAGGTTAATTGAATGTTAGTGTTTATATCTAGAGGACTAGAATACAAGGGGTTAGAAATCATGCTTTTGTTGTGCAAAGCTCCAGCTAAACCATACTTAGAATATTGTGAGCAGTTGTGGGTGCCACACTTTAGGAAGGATGTATTGGCTTTGGAGGGAGTGCAGCATAGGCTTATGTGAATGATATCTTGGACTCCAAGGTTTAATGTGATGGCACAGCGGCTACCTCACAGTGCCAGGGACCCCGATTTGATCCCTGGCTTGGGTCACTGTCTGTGCGGAGTCTGCACGTTCTCCCCGTGTGTGTGGGTTTCCTCCGGGTGCTCCGGTTCCTCCCGCAGTCCGAAAGACGTGCTGGTTAGATGTATAGGCCATGCTAAATTCTCCCTCAGTGTACCCGAACAGGCGCTGGAGTGTGGCGACTAGGGGATTTTCACAGTAACTTCATTGCAGTGTAAGCCTACTTGTGACACCAATAAAGAAAAAAAGAAATAAAATGAGTTGAGATACCACAAACTAGGGTTGCACATCCTGGAATTTAAAAGATTAAAGTGATTTGATTGAAGTTTTCAAGATATTGACAAATATAAGATAGATGAAGAGGAAAGTATTTTTGCTGATTGAAAAGTCTAGGACTATGATGCATCATCTTGAAATTCTCTCCAGACCTTTCGGGAGTGATAGTAGGAAACACTTATACGTGCAAAGAACCATAGATGTTTGACACTCTCTCCTGTAAATGGTAACTGATGCTGGATCAGTTGTTAAATTTAAAATTGAGGTTGGTAGTTTTTTTGCTGACCAAGTGTATTTAAGGATATGAGGCAAAGACAGGATATAGAATTAGTTCACAGATCAGCCCTGACCTCAATGAATAATGCATTGTGCTTGAGGGATTAAATGGCTTGCTCCTGTTCCTGTGTAAAAACAAGTGCAGCCAGATGGAGGAGGGTGGCCGTGGATGGGAAGTCGTTTGACTTCTTTAAGGAAGAAGCAATGAGCCCTCGGCTGTTCTGGTGGGGTATGGAGGTGTAGAGAAATTGGGCTTCCATAGTGAAAGAAGATGATTAAGGCCAGGAGTCAAATTTTAAAATGCTTGAGTGTGCCGAAATACAGTCAGAAGTAGATGGGAAGATCCTGGTCAAGGGAAGAATAAAGAGTCAAGATAGGAGGAAATGTATTTCCTGGGGCTAAAGGGACAGTCCTGTATGTGGATCTTGGGAAGGAGGTGGAAGTGGACGTTGAAGGATGGAGGTACTATGAGGTTAAAGACTGCAGGGAAGCTCTCCAGATGAGATATGGTAGTGACAGTCTGGAAAACCAGTGCTTGATGTTTAATAATGAAGTAGTGGTCCAGAGAGTTGGGAAGAAGGGCTGGAGAGTTTGTGTTCAGTCTCTGCAAAGTAGCGGTTCCCCAATTTGATGCTATATTGATAAACTTGCAGTTTGCATTCCATACTAATTTAGATTTATGGGCAGGACTAATGTTTCATTAATAATGTTTAAAGGGAGGGGGTTCTTGCTAAAAATGCCAACTTGGTGCCAAGATCAGCTTTCTGTAAATAAGTTGCAAACGGCTGTGTCTTGCTAGTAACTTCTGCCAAATGAGATGTAGATAAGGTTAATATTCTTAGGAATTATAGGAGGGTTTGATCTCCATATTCATGTTCATTAAATGCTTGGGGTTGCTCACTAATTAGAGAAACTTTTATTAAATATCTCCGGTACCCATTTAGAGCTTGGTTTCAGATGGATAGTTGCACACTTAGTTTGGATCTCTGCCTGAACACAGTCTTACATATATTGAAATTCCAAGGATGCCATTTAGAGCAATAATGCATCATGAAAGAAAGGGTTAAACAGGTTTAATATCCAATAAGAGAGAATTTAACCATTGCCCCATGACACTCGGTGGCATTACCATCGTTAAATCATCCACTTTCAACATGATAGGGGTTATCATTGACCAGAAGATGACACTAGCTAGCCTTATAGATACTGTGGAGCAGGTCAGAGGCTATGAATCCTGTGGTGAGTAATTCACATCCCGACTCTCCAAAGCCTGTCCACCATCTACAAGGTGCAGGTCAGGGGTATGATGGAATATTGTCCACTTGCCTGGGTGAGTGCATCTCCAACAATACTCAAGAAGTATGACACCATCAGGACAAAGCAGCCTGGCACGGTGACACAGTTTGGGGTGTTATGGTGACACAGTGGTTAGCACTGATGCCTCACAGTCACCGGGGCATGGGTTAGATTCCGGCCTTGGGTAACTGTCTGAGGTTTGCACGTTCTCTCCCGTCTATGTGGGTTTCCTCTGGGTGCTTTAGTTTCCTCCCACAATCTAAAGATGTGTAGGTTAGATGGATTGGCCATTATAAATGTGCAGGATTATGGGGATAAGGAAGAGGTGTGGGCCTGGGTGAGATGGTCTGTTGGAGAGTCGGTGCAGATTCGATGGGTAGAATGGCCTCCTTTTGCACTGTAGGGATTCTTTGGTTCTGTGGTTTGATTACCACCCCATCTACAAACTTTCATGGCATCCCATTCACAAATATTCACTCCCTCCACCACTGACGCACATTGATAGCTGTGTGCAACACCAAGACTCCTGAGACGCACCTTCCAAACCTACAAATGCTACCATCTAGAAGGACAAGGGCAGCAGACACATGGGAACATCACCACCTGCAAGTTCCCCTCCAAGCCGCTCACCATCCTGACTGGAAATATAATCACCATTGGGTCAAAATCCTGGAACTCTGTCTATAACTGTGGTATACCTGTACCACATGGTTCAAGAAAGCAGCTTGCCACCACCTTCACAAGGGCAATTAGGGATGAGTAATAAATGCTGGTCTAACCAACGACACCCACATTCAATGAATTAATAAAAAATAGACTTTCTACAAAAGTTTCTTCATTTGTAAGTCTGGTCAATAAGTGTGTAGCAACAGAAAATTGCGAGTGTGGGAAATATGAAATTAAAACAGAAGCTGTTGCAAATGCACAGCTAATTTGTTTGCCACTGAAAGAGAATTATATAACAATTACCAAAAACACTAACAGATCGTATAAATCCAGGTTAACCTGCTGTGTATCTTCAATTTTTTTTTCTTTTACTGTTGAGGCTTTCCTTTTTGAAGTTGGAGGTGAAAATTCCTCATTGTGTTTATCTTTATATCTAGTAGGAGATTGCGAGAGTTGGATATCTTTGATGTATATTTAGCACTTGTGTTGATACTGCCCTGTTCTTCATGCCTGTTGGCTACAACTTAAACGTAAAACAGTGCCTTGATCATAATTTATCCCTTGACCAACATTACCAAAATGGCTTATCTGATTATTTCAATTTGCCCAAAGTCTGATGAATTATTAGATTTTATGTCCAGCAGGCTGGAATGCAGATGGGTGTAAGTTACGTTGCATTTGTACAGTCTGGTTCGACTATATCCAGAGTATTGCATTCAGTTTTGGATACACCATCTTGAGAAGACTATGTAATGGCCTTGGAAGAGGTGCAGTGAAGGTGCAAGGCTAAAATATTTAATTTGAGGAAAACTTACATGGGCTGTTTTCGTGTTCCCTTGAGTGTAGAAAGTCAGTTGAGTTGCTTATCATGGTTAAATAAGTTGGTAAGGTAGGTAGAAACTATTTGATCTGGTTGGGAAGTGCAGGACATGAGCTAATTGGCAGAACAGGCTCAAGGGGGCGGAGTGGCCTATTCCCATTACGACTGAAATTGATCTTTGTGCCAACTTACTGTGCAAATCATTTGTCATGATTGCCTACATAGCAGTAACTGTGCTTTGTAAGTAACATGAAAGATGGTGGAGAAATACAAGTTGTTCTTAAAGCTGCCTTATTTGGTAAATCTAGTTAGATCTGTTTATAGCTTTTACATTTGGCTTACAACTGGTTGTGCGGGAACTGTGCATGAGGAACCCAGCATTACATGTACAGCATAAAAATCCCTTTAGGTTCCAGTAACCAAGAGCAGAATTTTGTCTAATGTTTAATTATTTCACCCATTTTAATATAATGAACTGAGTATTGTGTTTTGTTAATCTTAACAAATTTTAATGTAGTCATTGACAAAAACTAAGTTTCTTTCCTTTGTTTAAAGAAAGCAAAAGACTAAAATAGAATCTTCCTGACACTGGTGTAGGTGCTGCTTTGTGGTTCATTTGGTAAGAGTAGTGCCCAGTTTGACACTTTACCGTCCAGAACAGGAAGATGTTAATTTCAATGTGTGTTGAATTAGCTAATCACAGTAAAGATGGCAGATTACTGCAGTTGCTCGTGTTCTTGTACAGGAGCGGAATAATGTTCTCTCTTTCAATGCTATTCATAAACTACTGCATGAAGTCATACCAGGTGACATTGAATGTTGGATGAGTTTAGATTGAATGGCGTGTCTATACGCAAAACTTAAGCTTGGTGAGCAATGACCATCTGGGAAGAATGCAGGACAACAGTTGGCACCATTTTGGAAGCATGACTCTCCACTGTTGGGAAAGAAGGGGAGCAAGAATGAAAAAAATACTTGTATTGGATGAATGTATGCATTGGCTAAAGGTTGATCATATGTACTGAGCAACAAAAGGAGTTGGTGACATTTTTCTTTACCCCCAACTCTAGTGCTGTGCCTCCCTTTCCAGACATTTTATCTCAAGAGTACCAGCTCCCACCAGTACCAAGAGCCCATTCTTAATGGGTGTTTATTAAGAATTAGACTTACCATTGTGAAACTATAAGTGACACACAGCTGTGTCTCATGCTGTCTGTATTCTGCTTGTGAATGAATGAACTTGCTTTTTTTTTCCTGACTAGCCCTGTCCCTTGCCAAAGAGCTTATAAATAAGATGGACCTCTTGTGTTGCTGCTATGGCCTAGGAATAGACTAGGAATGATCCCTCTTAGATTGTTCCTTCCTTTCAGTGGGGAGGTCCCTCCCACAATTTGGTGGCTCCTGTTGAAAGCAATAGTGTGACAAATTTTGACTGTGAGCCTATGTTCTATTTACCATGGCATGCCCTTTTTATTTACTAGCACTCTTGATTTCCTGAGCTCTTTTGAAAAGTAAAAATTGACAAGACATTTTGGATTTTCCTTCCTGTTTTCCCAAAGACCATTGAATATAAGAACATAACACACAAGGAATTGGAGCAGGAGTAAGCCATGTGGCTCCTTTGCCATTTGGTAAAATCATGACTGACGTTCCACCTCATAACTCCACTTTGGTGCCCTATTTCCCATATTCTGTGTATAGAGGGCATACAGAAGATTTATGAGAATGTTGCCTGGATTGGAGAATTTTAATCATGAGAAAATCTTGGATAGGTTTCGGTTGTTTTCTGTGACACAGAGGAGAAGAAAGGGAACCCTAACTGAATTAGCTGAAGTGGATAAAATTATTTGGGGATGTGCATGTGTGTGTGGAGACGGTGGTGGGGATATGGAATTCACTGCCCGAAAGAGTGGGCGAGGCAGAAACCCGCATAATATTCAAAATATACTTAGATATGCATAATAATAACCGATAACGCAACAGACCAAGAATGGGAAAGTGAGACCAGGCTGGATAACTACTTGTTGGCTGTGACATGAGCCAAATGGCCGCCTCCTGTGTTGTACATTTCTTTGATTCTCTTAGTCCATAAGAATCTTTTTCTTGATATGTTTATTGAAATTTTTCTTATATTTTACATAGCAAACAAACACAGATACAGATCCACACAGTGCTCGCCTGTACATTCCAACGTGGCTGGGCTCGGAGCTCCCTGTGGCCAGGGAAAAGCCCCTGGTATCCCTGGCACCCACCCTGCCCAAGTCCCGTCTAATTGCACCGGTATTGATGGTGATAATATGAAAACAAAAAGGCAGAGGAACACTGCTGGAAAATCAACTGAGTGCCCAAACAGTCCAGGCTACAAACTAGCGAGCGGAGAAAAGAAAGAGAGAAAAGAAACAGCAAAGGAGAGAGAAGAAAGAGAGGGAAAAAGAGAAAGGTTCTCATGTTGGTCCCCACACCTCGGCAGGGTGAGCGGCCGTACTCGGGTAAACAGCCAGACACGTCCACCAATCCGGAGGGGTGGGGGGGTGGAGGGGGGGGGTGGAGGAGCACTGTGGGAGCACCCATGGTCCTGGGGCCATCGGATATCTACTCACCCGGCTTCAACTGCAGCGTCCCAACATGCGCTATAAATGGTTGCCAGGAGTTCTAGAACCTAGCAGTGGATCCATGAAGCGTGCACCTCATCTTCCCTAGCTTAATGATATCTACCACCTCCTTCACCCACTGAGTGCGTCAGAGATGCACCTGATTTCCACCTAAACAGGATTAATCATCTTGCCAGGAGTGTGATGAAAGCTACAAAATCCGCTTGGAATTTCGACAGCAGCGAATTTAAAGGCACGACCCCAAACAGGGCAGCCTGGGGGAATGCACTTATGTCCTGATCTAGCGTTGCCGCAATCGTCTCAAATATCGATGTCCAGTAGTTATACAGTGATGGGCAAGCCCAGAACGTATGTAAGAGGGTGGAGGGAGCTTGCCGGCACCATTCACAAATGGGGCTTGTGCCTGGGTACATTCTAGAGAGTCTAACCCTAGTTAGATATGCTCTGTGAAGGAGTTAACATTGTATCACACCCAGCTTGGCACATATTGAGGAAGAGTGTTCTCGATGCAGCACCATGTCCCAATCCTCCTCCGAAAACTCCTCCGCCAGGTCTCGTTCCGATTGACATGAGCCAAATGTGGGCTCTGCTATGTTAAACACTGTTAAAGAGTTTTGTTGGGACAGAATTTGAGAATAAAGAACAGAAATGATACCATGAATAGTAATAGAAGGCACTAAGAAGATGTCAATGGAGGCACAAGGTGGGAGCGTCGGAAATTGGGGGTCAGCGCTCCGCACAAAGTCTCGAATTTGCAAATATCTGTAAAAGTGCGTTGCAGGTAAAACAAACTTATCACCACCTGCTGGAATGATGCAAACACGCCTTCCACATACAACTCCCGGAATGTTCTGATTCCGTGCTTGGCCCATATGCTGAAGGCACCATCCAAAACAGACGGAGGAAAAAAATGGTTAGCCGATACTGGGGAGGCCAGCAACCAGGCCTGAAACCCAAATGGCTTCTAAATTGCGTCCAAATTCTAAGAGTTGACTTGATAGTGCACTCCTTGTATACTGGGAGAAGGAAAGATTTATCAGGGAACATATCAAGGCAGCCAGGAAAGACGGAGCACAGGAGGAGGATTCTAATTGCAGCCAACAAGGAGCCTCCTGTTGGATCTCTCTCTGCACCCAACACACTACCGCTCTCATATTGGCTGCCTAATAAAATAGAAAATTGGGCAATCTCATAGCCCCGTTTAGGGCTTTGCAAGACTGTCTTCTGCATTCTTGGGTTTTTACCTATTCCAGACAAAGCTTGAAATGAGCCGACAAGTCTGTGAAAAAGGATTTGGGGATGAACACCTGGATGCACTGAAAGAAATATAAAAACTTTGTTAGTATGTTCATCTTCACCGCATTGATACGGCCTGCTAACTATAACGGGAAGATGGATCAACTTTTGAGGCCCTGTCCCATCCGCCCCATGAGTGGAATAAAGTTAGCTCCAAAGAGCCCACTAAATTTGCTGGTCACTTGCACTCCCAAGTAACTAAACTGCCTAGTGACAATCTTGAAAGGCAGGGTATGGAGCGGAAGGCTACGAGCCGCTGCATTCAAAGGAAAGAGCTCACTCTTATTCGAGTTAAGCTTGTACCCCGAAACATGACCAAATCTCTTGAGTATAGATAAGACTTTGGGAATCAAGTTGGATGGGTCATCTACATACAGCAATACTCTCCGCTCGATTCCCTCCCAATCAATCCCTACCACTCGTTTGCTGTTGTGAAAAGCCGCAGCAAGAGGTTCAATAGCAATGGCAAATGACGGGGGAGAGGGGGCATCCTTGCCTAGTGCTCTGGGAAAAAGAGAAAAAAGCTGAATGCACATAGTTTGTCCAGACCGAGGCTAGCGGGGCCGGAGTACAGTATTCTGACCCAGGAGATGAAATATATAATCCTGTTCCATCCAAGCAAATGCTTTCTCAGCGTCCAGTGAGACTAACATCTCTGGTAGCTTAGAGGTGGCAGGCGCATACATAATTTAAACAGCTGCTGAGTATTCGAGTACATATGTCTATTTTTAATGAACCCAGTCTGGTCAGGCAAGTTGACAGAGGGCTGAATGTCCTCCAAGCGAATGGCCAGAATCTTAGAGATCAGTTTGACATCCACATTCAGCAATGCGATGGTCTATAGGAGCTGCAGATTTGAAGGTCCTTATTCTTTTTAAGGATAAGCAAAGTTGTCGCTTGCCTCAAATTCTGCAGGAGAGAGTGGTTCTCGTACGATTCATTGATCATTGCAGAAGCAGGGGAGCCAACCTATCCATAAATTTTCTTGTAGAATTCAATGGAGTACTCATCTGGTCCCGGACATTTCCCACTCGGCATAGTTCTGGCCGCCCAAACAATTTCTTCAACGTCAATTGGTTTCTTCAGTGCTGCGGCTTCTCCCTGGTCCACCACGGGGAGATTCAGTGCCCCAAAGAACTCCTGAAAGTCCGCATCATTGGTGGTACTCTCCGAGCTATAGAGGGTTGAGTAAAAGTCCCTAACAGTTCATTTATTCGCTGTGGATCAGGAGAGACCCCATTTGGAGTCTGCATTTGTGGTATTAGACTTTTGGTGGAGAATTGGTGCAGCTGATGAGCTAGTAGCTTTCTTGCCTTGTCCCCATGCTCATCGTGTGTATACTTAGATTTGAACAGCATCTCTTCCGCTTGACGTGAGGACAAGGTCTCAAACTCCGCCTGTGTAGTAAATGTTCCTTATATATTTCTGGTGACAGGCCCACAGCGTACGCAACATCAACTTGGGCGATATGCCCTAGCAATTCCGATGACCTCCTACCCCTCTGCTTCGCCTCATGCGCTGAATAAGATATGATCAGGCCCCTTAAATAAGCCTTCAATGTCTCCCGTAAGGTAGCTGCCGAGACTCCCGCAGCATCATTAAACTCTAAGAAATCAGCGATCTGGGTCAACAGAAATCTAACCAATTCATCATCAGAGAGCAGACAAGTATTAAATCGCCAAGGCGTACGGGGGCCCACCCTCCTCCCCACTACCAAGTCCATTATCAAGAGAGCATGGTCCAAGATTACAATGGTTTTGTAGTAGCATGATCGCACAGCCGGGAGCAACTTATTATCGACCAAAAAGTAATCTATACATGAATATGTTCAGTGGGCAGGTGAAAACAAAGAATATTCCCTACTCGTTGGGTTAAGAAACCTCCATGGTCTGACACTGCGTATTCCCTGAGAAATGATTTAATAATTTCTGCCGACTTGGAAGATACAGTGGTCCTGGTGGAGAAGCGCAGTCCAGGGTAGGATTCAACCAACAATTGAAATCTCCGCCCAGTATCAACCAATGTGAATTCAAATCTGGAAGTAGCACGAAAACGACCGGAAAAAGTTTTCACAGTCCCAGTTCAGGGCATGCACATTGGCAAACACCAGGGGTGTCCCATATAATTTACCCATGACGATACGTATCGGCCATTTGAGTCGGAATTGACATTGGCTACTAACAAGGGTAAGGAGTAATCTATACATGAAAATACTATTTTCTAAATGGAAAAATGCTTAGGAAATCAGAAACACAAAGGGACTTGAGAGTCATTGTTCAAGATTCTCTTAAGGTTAATGTGCAGGTTCAGTCGGCAGTTAGGAAGTCAAATGCAATGTTAGCATTCATGTCAAGCTAGAATGCAAGAGCAGGGATTTACTTCTGAGGCTGTATAAGGCTCTAGTCAGACCCCATTTGGAATATTGTGAGCAGTTTTGGGCCCCGTATCTAAGGAAGGATGTGCTGCCCTTGGAAAGGGTCCAGAGGTGGTTCACAAGAATGATCCCTGGAATAAAGAGCTTGTTGTATGAGGAACAGTTGAGGACTCTGGGTTTGTACTCGTTGGAATTTTGAAGGATGAGGGGGGGATCTTATTGAAACTGACAGGATACTGCGAGGCCTGGATAGAGTGGACGTGGAGAGGATGTTTCCACTAATAGAAAAAATTAGAACCAGAGGGCACAACCTCAGGCTAAATGGATGATCCTTTAAAACAGATGAGGAGGAATTTTTTAAGCCAGAGAGTGGTGAATCTGTAGAATTCTTTGCCGCAGAAGGCTGTGGAGGCCAGGTCATTGAGTGTTTGTAAGACAGAGATAGATAGGTTCTCGATTAATAAGGGGTCAGGAGTTATGGGGAAAAGATAGGAGAATGGGGATGAGAAAAATATCAGCCATGATTGAATGGCGGAGCAGACCTGATGGGCCGAGTGGCCGAATTCAGCTCCTATGTCTTATGGCCTTATAGGTAACATGGGTTGTGATGGTTGGCTGTTCAGCATGATCTTCCATGTTCAGTTTTTCATGTAACAATTTATATGGACATTATTAGCCCATGTTGCATATAATTTTCTTTGTAGTCTTTTTAAAAGAAACCTTAACTATTGAAGGTAGTTTGTTCCAAATCTTTGCATCTGCAATGTTTTCTATCTGTTCGTAGCCATGTGCCTAAAGCCAGGTAAACCTTCAGTGGTGAAAGATTCCATGGTAAAGGGATTGTTATTTGTTTTTGTCGCTGCATTATTTTCTTTGTCCTGCATAACAAAGATGATTGAATTATCAAAAGTTTATCTGCTTCTTGGGTGCGTTTGTTTGGAAATGAATCATAGATGGGAATGACTTAGTTTTCTTCCATTGACCATGATGCTATGATGAAAGCCATGTTTTCCCAGTCATAAGTGGGAATTTATGACTACAATATTGTTTTTCTCTTCCTGATTTTCTTGTCTTTTCCCAAGGGACTGATTCCTAAATGTAGTAATTTTCTATTGGTGTATTTGCCACGTGATAGTGTGTCAAAATGGCCATTATTTATGAATCTTGACTGGTCTGTGTGACCAGGAGGCCATCAGAGCTCTTTATACCCAAGTGTCCCAGGATAGTGATCAAGGGAGGAACTTTAACCCCCAAGAACAGATGGGTGGAATGGGCCTGGTGTGAAGAAGAGATTTTTAAAATTTCAGCTGGCCTTCAACTTGCCCACGTCTGGTTTTAAGGGAGGTGGGCAGGTGACCAATTCTCTCACAGGAGGCAAATCTGTCAAATAAAACTAATCCATTTTAATCCACGGAGGCTGGGTTTTCTAGGGTTGGAAAACTTGGCAGGGAAAAGGAGGAAGTAAGGCCCCCCCCCCCCCCCCCCCCCCAGATAAGGACACCAAAACTGCACACAATACTCCAGGCCTCAACAATACCCTATACAATTGCAGTAAAACATCTCTATTCCTTTACTAAAATATTTATTTATTTTTATTTCTACTTCTAGGAATACATTGATCCAGTGCTATAATGCTTTTTCTACTATTTCATATGATGACCAAGAAAACAGCATTTTTTTTGCTTGCATTTTATTTCTCCTCTGGCGAATAGCTCCTGATGGCTGCGAAATTCAACTTTTGCTAAAAACAGATGAAGCAGCTGAAAAACATGCTCAATGATGCCTGTGAAAGGCCTGGACCAAATTAGTTGCCATGGTTCATTTTAATTATGATTGAAGGGCTAATGCTACAGAGAACTGTTTATCTTCTTATTGCAGAAGATACAGAGGCATGGGATTGAGGGTGATTTGGATCAGGAATTGGCTAGCTGTAAGAAGACAGAGGGTGGTGGTTGATGGGAAATGTTCATCCTGGAGTTCAGTTACTAGTGGTGTACCGCAAGGATCTGTTTTGGGGCCACTGCTGTTTGTCATTTTTATAAATGACCTGGATGAAGGTGTAGAAGGATGGGTTAGTAAATTTGCGGATGACACTAAAGTCGGTGGAGTTGTGGACAGTGCGGAAGGTTGTTGCAGGTTACTGAGGGACATAGATAAACTGCAGTGCTGGGCTGAGAGGTGGCAAATGGAGTTCAATGTGCAAAAGTGTGAGGTGATTCACTTTGAAAGGAGTAACAGGATTGCAGAGTACTGGGCTAATGGTAAGATACATGGTTGTGTGGATGAACAAATATCTCGGTGTTCATGTGCATAGATCCCTGAAAGTTGGCACCCAGGTTGTTAGGTTGTTAAGAAGGCGTACGGAGTGTTAGCTTTTATTGGTAGAGGAATTGAGTTTCGGAGCCAGGAGGTCATGTTGCAGCTGTACAAAACTCTGGTGCGGCTGCACTTGGAGTATTGTGTATAGTTCTGGTCGCCGCATTATAGGAAGGATGTGGAAGCATTGGAAAGGGTGCAGAGGAGATTTACCAGGATGTTGCCTGGTATGGTGGGAAGGTCTTATGAGGAAAGGCTGAGGGACTTAAGGTTGTTTTCGTTAGAGAGAAGAAGGTTAAGAGGTGACTTAGTAGCGGCATACAAGATGATCAGAGGATTAGATAGGGTGGATAGTGAGAGCCTTTTTCCTCTGATGGTGACAGCTAGCACAAGGGGATATAGCTTTAAATTGAGGGGTGATAGATATAGGACAGATGTCAGAGGTAGGTTCTTCACTCAGAAAATGGTAAGGGCGTGGAACGCCCTGCCTGCAGCAGTAGTGGACTCGTCAACATTAAGGGCATTTAAATGGTCTTTGGATAAACATATGGATGATATTGGAATAGTGTAGGTTAGATGGGCTTTAGATTGGTTTCACTGGTCGGCGCAACATCGAGGGCCCAGTGGCCTGTACTGCGCTGTAATGTTCTAAGTTCTAAAATCCTCTCCCTATGAAAGCCAAATACCTTTTGCTTTCTTTACTGCTTGCTGCACCTGTGCGCTTACTTTCAGCGACTGATGCACAAAGACACCAAGGTCTTTGAGTATCCAGCTCTCTCAATTTATACCCATTCGCACAATCTGCCTTCCTATTATTGCTAGCCTCATATTTATCCACATTATACTGCATCTGCCATGCATACTCCCACTCATTCAGCCTGTCCAAATCACGCAAAGTATCTCTGCATCCTCCTCACAGCTCACCCTCCTACCCAACTTTGTATTATCTGCAAATTTGGAGATAATATATTTAGTTCCCTCTTCCAAATCATTAATATATAATGTAAACAGTTGGGGTCCTAGCACAGATCTCTGCGGTACCCCACCAGTTACTACTTGCCAATCTGAAAAAGACCCATTTATGCCAACTCTTGCTTCCTATCTGCTAACCGGCTTTCTAGTCTGCTATATGAGACCTTGTCGAAAGCCTTCTGAAAGTCTAAATACACCACATCCACCAGTTCTACTTGGCAGCTTATTAGTTAATCTTGTCTCCCTCCAGCCTCTATGATCTTGCCCATCCATTGTCCCCCTCCCTGCCTGGTCTTCATGATCTCAACTCATCTCCCCAGTATTTTTAGAATGAATAGATGGTTGCTGGGTGCATTCTGAAGTATGCATTTATCTAATCTCTTTTCAAGCTTACAAGCATGAAATGGATACATTGGGAGAAGGAGGGGAGGCAATTACTTTTTGGGGGTTTATGAGCATTTCTTTACACTTTGTTCTCAGTACAGAATTGCATTTTTGCAGCCTTAATAAATGTACATTGTATTTCTGAACTATCTAGTAGCATATGAATTTGAATGTAATATTATGCGGTATATTATGAAAGTGGTAAATTGTTAATTAATGGATATGAATCATAAATACGTTTTGGCAGTGTTTTTTTTTAATCATGTGAAATGACTTCATGAGTCAGTAAAGTACTGGAATCTTGGGAGCAAGAATCAGTTTCCTTTCAAAAGCAGGGATTTTCATCTGAGGTTAGTCATTTAATGCATGATAATGAATGTGTTATTTCAATTGGGATTCAATGTTTTTCTGTATTTAGCATCTGGTTTATGTTATTTGTCCTTTATTCCTGCATTTTTGTTGAAATCCTTACTGTAGAGCTGTATTTTATTTCTTCACCACTGAAGGGCTTGATTTTCTGTCTTGTAGGATTTTCTAATCTTTTGCCAAGCAAGCTGCTCTACTACTTGCCCATGATCAACATTTAAGCACTTATTAATTGTAATGGTGTGTTAATAATGAATTTCAGGGTTTGCTGAATTCCCCCCACAACATTTTTTTCTGTTTTTGATTTGATTTATTATTGTCACATGTATAAGGATGCAGTGAAAAATATTGTTTCTTGCGCGCATGCAGACAAAATGTACTATTCATAGAGTACATAGGGGAGAAGGAAAGGATAGGGTGCAAAATATAGTGTTACAGTTACAGGAAGGGTGAAAAGAAGGATCAGCTTAATGTATTATAGGACCATTCAAAAGTCTGATGATAGCAGGAAAGGAGCTGTTCTTGAGTTGGTTGGTATGTGATCTCAGACTTTTGTATTGTTTTCCCAATGTAAGAAGGTGGAAGAGAGTATGTGGTCCTTGATTAAGTTGGCTGCTTTCCTGAGGCAGCGGGAAGTGCGGATGGAGTCAGTGGATGGGGGAAGGTTTTACACCAAGTAATACCGATGATGGTTCCACTTCCATAACACAAATATTTGGAGCATTTTAAAGAGCAGCAGATAATGAATGGAGGGGGAGGAAGAGGATCACAAAGTATAGAATCATTGTACAGTTCCATCACTGAAGCAGACCGTTCAGCTCTCTAGAAAAATAATTCCACTCCCCTACTCTTTCCCCATATCTCTGCATTTTCTCCCCATCAGATGCTTGTCTAAATACATTTTGAAAGCCATGATTTCTCCTATCACCTTTCATGCAGATAGTGCTGTGTTTTGGTGAGCCCACATCTGGAATATTATGTGCAGTTTTGATCTCCACATTTAAGAAAGGCTATACTTGCATTGGAGGTGATACAGTGAAGTTTTAATAAATTTGTCCCTGGGGTCATCCTGACTTGAAATGTTGGCTCTATTCTCTCTCCATTGATGCTATCAGAATTGCTGAGATTTTCCAGCACTTTGTTTTTGTTACTCCTGTTCCTATTTGTGTGTTCTTGTCAGTAACCACATGCCGCTTCAGAATTTTTCCTCACATCGTCTCTTGTTCTTTTGCAAATCAGTTAAATCTGTGTCCTTCTGCTAATGGGAACAACTTCTTTTGAATTACTGTTATGATTTTAAGCAGTTCTATCAAATCTCTTCTTCTTTCCTGGAACCATTCTCAGAAATCTTTCTACTGCTTAAAGTCTTCACATCCTTCCCAAAGTGCAGAGTCCAGAGTTGGCACAATACTCCAGTTGAGGCTGAATCACTGTTTTTGCAAAGGCCCATCGTAACTTCAGTATGGTTGAAGAACATGCACTTTGTAGGTTTTTGAAGGCAGGGCGGGGAAACAGTAGGGTGGGGGTTTTGAGGGACTAACAGATGCTAAGGTAAGGAGTGGCAAATGATAGGACAGAAGAAATAGGAGCAGGAGTAGACCAGATTGCCATACTGGTAGGGAGAGACAATGCCACAAAGGGATTGGAATTTGAGGTTTCAAATCTTAAAGTTGATTTTCAATAACTTGGGAAGTTGGTGGAGCTTTCAATATTGCTAATTATAAACAGATGTTGGTACAGTATAGCATTTAGTTATTTGCTTTATTGGTCTTGGATTTTCTCTAAATTGAACTGTGTGATAATCTTAACGAGGTCAGTCTTCTGTCACCAATCACCCTTTTATTTACAGTGATATCTGAGCACTGTTCAACGGCTACACAGTGCAGATCGAGTCTATCGACTGCCGGACTGAGTGGAGCCAGCTGGTTTTAAACCCCCCGCTGCTCAATCCCTATTGGGCGAGCCTCCACTCTCCTAATAGGGAAGCTCATTTTCAACAAGGCCCATGGGAAGATCTATTGATGATCCCCATGACCATCATAGCACTATGGTTCAGAACAAAAATCAATAATATGAATAATGTGCCATCTTGGATGTCCTGTTTTGATTGGGAAGTATGGAGTAAAGTCAGCAGTTTTGAATCTTCAGTAATTTTGTAATTATTATAGATTATTTGATTAACAAAAACTGGAGGTTTAGCCCCTGAAGAGAATATGGTTGCAGAAAGTTTGTTAAACTGGATATAACCATTAAGATTCTGAATGCAATTATTTTCCAGACTTTCTACAAGAAACTTTGATAGAGCGGGCTCTCTTTATTTTGTCTCCAGACTAGAGAGCTGTACTTCACTTTAAAGTATTCCATATGAATAATGGAGCAGGGAAAAATCATATGATGAGCCAACCTGCAGTATTTACGCACAGTACCTTGGGGACAGTCACTGGAGCTTTGAGGGAGAGAACATCATCTTGGTTAGCAAATGAGGCATGACATGGGAAGCCTTTATTGAGAGAAAGGAAGGTGTTCAAAAGAATGTTTCTTGGTACAGATTGCAAACACTTGGTATGTGGTTTTCATTCAAACTTATTGTTTCAAAAGCTGTCCTCATATGTTGAATTAACACCATCTTAATTTCACCTATATTTTAGAGAATAAAAAAAACAACCTAATTACTCTGTTAGACACATTTTGATTTCCCCCAATTTTCTCTTTCCAATTAATGCATGATGAAATACGGTTTAATGAATTCTCACTATCTTTTACCTTAATTGAGGGCCATTTTATTTTTAAGCCTACACCTTAATGTTTGACTGTGGGTGCTGGGGGTTTTGGGTGGGTAGAAGGATAGCAGGAAGGTGAATGTAAAGTAATGATATTATGGTTGCATCATGTTTGGAAAGAAAAGAAACGGGCAATTTCTAGCTGAAGTCATTCGACCCTGATCAGAATTGAGAGGCCAACTGTGAGAATTTTCTCTTCCTTTAGCACAAGACAGCTGAGGCCAACTGTACTGGCCAATTCTGCTGCAATCACTAAGCGAGGCAAAGTCAGCACAGATTGTGGATCTTTCTGATCAATATGGCTCCTAAATGAATTCAGTTTAACCACTGATGCAGCCCCTCTACATACATATTTAATCTGTTTTTAGGCATGGTTGATTCTTACTTTCTCTGTGAAAACCAGAAGCAGGAGGAGAGGCAAAAAATGTTTCTTGCATAGCAAAACATTTACTGGCGAAACAAGCTGGAGAATCTAGGCGGAGAAGCAAGAATACGAAGTGTGCATTTTTAAATTGTGCATAGCTTTTTAGGGATTCCATGATGAGTGGCACATTGACTTTCTAATGTTAAATATCATTTCAAAAAAGGAATATTTTTAATAAGAAAGAGATGAGGATGGGTTGAAACTGATCCACAGGGATGCAATATATCTTGCGTGCCTTGCCTCAATTTTGCACCATCAGACTTTAATGAAAGTGAATATTTATTAAATAATTCAAGTAAGTAATCTTGCATGATTAGCAGATATACTATTTCTGAATTAATTGATATATTTAAAAGTACTTGTTTATACTGCACTGTGCACTGAGTTCATGGTGTACGTGCTGTAACATTAAAAAGATGAGATGGCACTCAATATTGATATTTTTTTAAAAACTGCATCCTCCATAAGGACCATTGCCGTAGCAAAATCATTTTTTTCATAGCAACTGAAAAGCAAAGCAAGTCTGTCAGTTTATTTATGTTTGTCAATATTTAAAAACATTTTGTGTGATGTAATATTGTAAAATGCTTTTCACTAGTCAGATTGCAGAAGCATGACCATTGTCCCTTCAAGCAATTATCTCATAATGAGGCATGACTGCTGCCCACCTACATGTTAGGAAGCACTCTCAACAATTTGCTTTAACCGTAATACAGATTTTCAATTTGTAATCTTCCTTTTCTCAGTAGTATATGCCATAACTAGTCATGAATAATGCCAAATCAGTTAAGATAAAGAATTATTTTGCCTGGTATTTATGGAAAATCTACTGAGTGACACTTATCGCCAAATCATGCCTTGCTTTGTCATCTTACTATTCTGGCGTTTTCTCCTTTTGAGCATTTCATCTTGTTCCAATGCTCTTATCTTTTGTTCTCAACCACCCACCCAAGTACCACGCCAAGATTCTTAGAGATATGTTCGCTGCTTTCCTCCATCATCCTTTGCACCGAATGACTTGTCATCTTTGGTTTTTAACCTTGATCTCACTTTATTATGCTCTCCTTCCATTAAGTTCACTTCCTTCCTCTCCTCCCTTAATGTCTGCCACGATATAAATGTCTATAGCCATATTCACAGCCAATCCCTGAACCTTTCCATCTCATGTGACTCCTCTAAGCCCACCCTTTCAATCACAGATAAAGCTATCTCAGTTGTATTGCTCTCCACCCACAAACCACCACCCCCTCTCCAAATCCTACTTCACTTATCTTGCAGGGGGTTGGGAGGAAGAATTGTCCCTAAATAATTTCTCAATGCACTTTCAAATTCCCAACTGGTTAGCCTTGACCTTCTGTTCACCACTACTTTTCTGTAGTTACCAATATGCCTGTTCACACTCTATCCTCTCCCAAATTCAAATCTTTGTCTAATTTCTCTTCTATTCCCCACTTATGTCACCTGGATTCATCATGTCCATGAGGCCCAACTCCTGCTCCCTTTACCCTATTCCTACAAACTGTGGACCATCTGCTTTCTCTATCTGGCCCTCATGTTAGTTAATATTGTTAATTTGATCCCTCTTGTCAGGTGCTGTACCCTAACCCTAAAACTCTTCAAATCTACCAACAATGCCCTTCCTCAAAATATGTGTTTATACTTCAATCAGGTTTTTGTTTTTGCCACTGAAAGGGCCTTATCAAATGACATCCTGTGTGATTTTGGCAGTGATAAACTCTTCATCCTTCTTGAGTTGCGTGGAGCCTTCAACATGGTTAACCAAATCACCTTTTAATGCCTCTCCTTCACTGTTCAGCTGGGTGGCATATCCACCCATGCTTCCATCCTTAGCTATGGGGCTGCAGCCAGACAATGACTTTTCTTCTTGTAGTGTGACCTCTGAAGTCCCCCAAGAATCTGTCCATGACCACCTAGCTACTTTATCTAAATGGACACTGCTTGTCCAACAACCATTGGACAGATTTTTGATCTATAAGGGTGTTGAAAGCCATGGCGGAGGGCAGGCAGGGAAGTAGAGTCATAGAGTTTGCAGCATGGGGGAACAGGCCCTTCAGGCCAACTTGTCCATGTGCCCTTTTTTAAAAAAACAATAAGTTAGTCCTAATTGCTCGTGTTTGGCTCGTATCCCTCGATGCCCATCTTACCCATGTAACTGTCTAAATGCTTTTTAAAAGACAAAATTATACCTGCCTCTACTATTACCTCTGGCAGCTTGTTACAGACACCCACCACTCTCTGGGTGAAAAAACTGCCCTCTGGACCCTTTTGTATCTCTCCCCTCTCACTGTAAACCTATGCTCTCTAGTTTTAGACTCCCCTACCTTTGGGAAAAAATGTTAACTATCTAGCTAATCTATGTCCCTCATTTTATAGACCTCTATAAGATCGCCCTTAAGTCTCCTACATTCTTGGGAAAATAGTCCCAGTCTATCCAGCCTCTCCTTATACCTCAAACTTTCAAGTCCCAGAGGCACCTAGTAAATCTTTTCTGCACTCTTTCTTGTTTAATATCTTTTCTATAATAGTGACCAGAACTGTTAAGGCCACAGTCATTTCAACCAGATCCTATTGAACGGTGAGACAACTGGCCGCCTCCTGCTCCTATTTCTTTTGATATCTTTTACTGGATGAGCAGAAACTTTCTCCAAATAAATATTGGGATCTTGGAAGCCATTGTCTCAATCCTCACCAGCAAAGTCAATTTTTGCTCTCTGGCAACAGTCTGAGCCTTGACAAGACTATTTATAACTTGGGTGTCGTATTTCCGTCTTCACCCAAGAGAATGAGGATGATGATATAGAAGTCAGTGAGAGAGATTGCGAGGTTCTTGAGCAAACTGACATAGGGAGTGACAAAGTATTGGAGGTGTTGGCAGGCTTAAAAGTGGATACGTCTCCAGGTCCAGATGAATTGTGTCCCAGGCTGCTGTGGGAGGCCAGGGAGGAGATTCCAGGGGCTCAGACCCGAATTTTTAATTCCTCTCTGGCCACCGGGGAGGTATCAGTGGACTCGAGAACAGCTAATGTGGTTCTGCTATTTATGAAGAATTCTAAAAATAAGCCAGGGAACTACAGATCAGCGAGTCGCATATAAGTGGTAGGGAAACAATTGGAGAAAATTCTGAAGGAGAGAATTTATCTCCACTTGGAGAGCCAAGGTTTAATCAGGGATAGTCTGCAGGGCTTTGTTCAGACGGAGATTATGCCTAACAAATTTGATTGAATCTTTTGAGGAGGTGACCAAATGTGTAGATGAGGGTAGTGCAGTTGATGTAGTGTACATGGATTTCAACAAAGCCTTTGACAGGGTCCCACATGGGAGACTGATAAAGAAGATAAAAGTACATGGCAACCAGGGTAACTTGGCAAGTTGAATTGAAAACTGGCTCAGTTGTAGGAGACGGAGGGTGATGATAGAAGTCTGCTTCGATTACTGGATAGCAGTGTCCAGTGGCGAACAACAGGGATCTGTGCTGGGTCCACAATTGTTGGGTCATGTATATAAACAACATAGATAACTATGTGGCTGGTAGGATTAGTAAGTTTGCGGAAGACAGAAAGATTGGCTAGGTGGTCAAAAGTGAGGTTCAGTGCCTTGTGCTACAGGACGATATAGACGGGATGGCCAAATGGGCAGGTAAGTAGCAGATGGAATTTAACCCTGAAAAGTGTGAGGTGAAGCACTTTGGAAGGAGTAATTTGACAAGGGAGTAGCGAATGAATGGCAAGGCACCAGAAAGTTCTGAGGAACAGTGGGATCTTGGCGTGTTTGTCCATGTATCTCTGAAGGCAGAAGGGCATTTTAGTGGGGTGGTGAAAAAGACATACAAGACAATTGCCTTTATCAGTGTGGGCATAGATTACAAAATCAGGGATATCATGTTGGAGTTGTATAGAACTTTGGTGAGGCCACAGCTAGAGTACTGTGTGCAGTTCTGGTTGCCACATTAAAACATTTTTTTAATTATTGTCACAGGTAGGCTTACATTAACACCGCAATGATGTTACTTTGAAAATCCCCTAGTCACCACACCCCGGTGTCTGTTGAGGTAAGCTAGTGAGGATGTGATTTCACTGGAGGGGTTGCAGAGGAGATTCATTAGGATGTTGTTTGGGATGGAACATTTAAGTTATGAAGAGAGGTTGGATTGGTTTGGGTTGTTTCTGTTGGAGCAGAGAAAACTGAGGGGAGACCTGATCGAGGTGTACAAGATTAAGAGGGGCATGGATAGGAAGCAGCTGTTCCTCTTAGTTGAAGGGCCAATAATGAGAGGGCACAAGTTTAAGATGAGGGGCAGGATGTTTAGGGGGAATGCAAGAAAAAACTTTTTACCCCAGAGGTGGTGACAGTCTGGAATGCGCTGCCTGGGAGGAGGGTAGAGGCAGGTTGCCTCACATCCTTTAAAAAGTACCTAGCTGAGCACTAGGCACAACATAACATTCAAGACTATGCACCAAGTGCTGGTAAATGGGATTAGGTAGGTAGGTCAGGTGTTTCTCTCATGCTGATACAGGCTCGATGGGCCGAAGGGCACTGTGTGATTCTGTGATTTAGTCCTGAGCTGAGCTTCCAACTACATATATGGTCCATTATCAAGACTCCCTACTTCCATCTCTGTAATATTGCCTAACCCTGCCCTGCCTCAGCTGATCTGTTGCTGAAACCCTCATCCCTGCATTTGTTACTTCTAGACTTGACTTTATCACTCCTCTCCTGGCCAGTACTTAAATTTGAGCTCATCCAAAGCTCTGTTGTCTGTATCCTCAACTATCTCTTTTGCAACTGAATTACAACAATGAAAGGCAAGGTATTGCTTATCGTGATGTCAGCCTAGAAACTAGAAGCAGGAGTAGGCCATTTGGCCCTTCAAGCCTGCTCTGCCATTCATTTTGATAACGGCTGATCATTGAATTCAATATCCTGATATCCCCTCTTTCCGCTGTATCCCTTGATTCCTTTAGCCCCTAGAGCTATATCTAATTTCTTCTTGAAATCAACTACATTCTGTGGTAGTGAATTCCACACATTCAGCACCCTCTGGGTGAAGAAATTTTTCCTCGCCTCAGTTTTAAAAGGTTTACCCCTTATCCTCAAACTATGACCTCTAGCTCTAGACTCCCCCACCATTGGGAACATTCTTCTGAATCTATCCTGTCTAGCCCTGTTAGATTTTTATAGGTTTCTACGAGATCCCCTCTCACTCTTCTAAACTCCAGTGAATATAATCCTAACCGACCTAGTTTCTCCTCGTATGACAGACCTGCCATCCCCGGAATCAGCCTACCTGCAGTACCGGTATTATTCTTTTTATTATAGTATTTGATGTTGCGATATTTAGCAGCTGAAGTGCTGATAATGACAGGTTTTGTGAGATCACTGCCATGTTAACATCGAATATCCCAGTATCTCCTACAAAGGATTTTGTTGTAGGCGGACAGAGAAATGTCTGTTCATTTTGTCAAACATGATGTTCTCAGCAGATCTGTGTTTGTAATGTTAACTTTTAATTTAGTGATTTTTTCAGCAGAATTTGGTTGAAAGAATGTGTATGTTTGATCAATATGTACAAAGGTACAAATTTAAGTATATTTAAGTCATGTTGAATTTTGTTATTTTATAAGAATAAGTTCCTTTAATCATTCCAAATTTAAAACTAAAATAATGTAATGAATATAATTCAAATCTTCTGATTTTAAAAATCTGCTTTGGAAAGTTTTGGAGAATGGATCTGTCAATCTCCCTTTTGGTGGAACAACCAGAAAGTGGAGCTGTGTAATTGAAATGCAGATTTAAGAGAACATCACTCCCTGGGGTTAAGGGATTGGCTGATGATTGATTGACTCTCAGCGTAATCAGATTTAAAATTCTGAAGTAATGTGATGAACAATCACTAGATCCTGTAGAATGTAGTGCTTTGTGTGCTTTAGATCAGATTGTTAAACCACATTAGCAATTGGAACTTTAATCATTGATCATCTTTGTACGTATATGAGAGGAAATGACAAATTAGGCAGATGATCAAGAATGCATTTTTATTATTTTGTTGAAGATATTTGCTTTCTTTGTCATGGCAGTTAGTGTGCTAGAATGTGATTTTTCATAATATGTGGTGGTGCTAATCACTGCTAATATCCCTGGTAATTTGGATTTATATCTATTGTATTTGTATTTCAACAAGCTATTTTAGATACAGCATTGTGAAATGCTGCAAGATTAATTGTTGATTTTCAGTAAGGAAACATGGGGAGGAATGACAACATGATAGAAAATTTGGCCTTGAGTTAAGCCTGAAAATCATCTCTTAAACCTAAATAAAGCAAGCTACCTAGGTATGAGGGCCAAGTTAGCTATGGTAAATTGGGAAACTAGATTTAAAGTGATGACAGTATATAAATATGGTTAACATTTAAAGGATTAATTCATAATTAATTCCTTGAAGGAATAAAACCCCCACAGAAAAAATGGTCCAACTGTGGATGACCAGAGAAGTTAAAGAAATAAAAACTGAAAATGCTGGAAAACTTGGGTTCGGTAGCATCTGTGGAGTTAATATTTCATGTCCATCTGACTCTTATTCAGAGCTAAAGAGAGGGATAAATTAGATTCTGCATACAGAATTCTTGGAGGGCTTAACAGAGTAGATGCGGGAAGGATGTTGTCCCTGGCTGGGGGCACATAGTCTCAATGAAAAATAGGCATTTTAGGATATAGGTGACAAGAAATTCCTTCAGTGAGATGGTAATGAATCTTTGGAATTCTCTACCCCAAAGGGCTGTAGAGGATCACGTATTGAGTATACTAAAGGCAGTGATTGCTAGATTTCTAGATATCAAAAATATCAACGGATATGGGGGTAGTGCGGCAAAATGGCATTGAGGTAGAAGATCAGCCATGATCTAATTGACTGGCAGAGCAAGCTTGAGAGACCGAGTGGTATACCACCCCCTGTATTTCCTGTGTTTCTTCCTATTTGACAAGGTGCCACATAAAGAAGTTGTGTAAAATTAGTACTTGTGGGATTGGGGTTGATAAATTAGCACAGATTTGAGGGTTGGTTAATGGATAGAAAACAACAAAGAAAATTACAGCACAGGAACAGGCCCTTCAGCCCGCCAAGCCTGCACCAACTAACTTAACTAAAACCCCTTACCCTTCCGGGGGCAATATCCCTCTATTCCCATCCTATTCATGTATTTGTCAAGACGCCCCTTAAAAGTCACAACCGTATCTGCTTCCACTACCTCCTCTGGCAGAGAGTTCCAGGCACCCACCACCCTCTGTGTAAAAAGTCTGCCTCATACATTTCCTTTAAACCTTACCTCTCGCACCTTAAACCTGTGCCCCCTAGTAATTGACTCTTCCACCCTGGGAAAAAGCTTCTATCCACTCTGTCCATGCCTCTCATAATCTTGTAGACTTCTATCAAGTCGCCCTTCAACCTCCAGTGAGAACAAACCAAGTTTCTCCAACCTCTCCTCATAGCTCATACCCTCCATTCCAGGCAACATCCTGGTAAATCATTTCTGTCCCCTCTCCAAAGCCTCCACATCCTTCTGGTAGTGTGGCGACCAGAATTGAACACTATATTCCAAGTGCGGCCTAACTAAGGTTCTATAAAGTTGCAATCCATTAACAAGTAGGTTAATGGATAGAAACAGCAGGTAGGAATAGACTAGTTATTTAAGGTTGGGCAGGCTGTAACTGGTGGGGAACTGCAAGATCCACTCTGGCCCTTGGCTATTTATAATCTAAATCAAAGACTTTCATGAGAGTCAGAGTTAACATAACCAGGCTTGTTAAAGCTGGATGAGAACATAAGCAATAAGGAAACACAGAATCTGCAAATGGACTTGGGTTAAATGAATGGGAAAGAATGTGACAGATGGAATATAATAAATCAAATATAAACTTCAACAAGAAGCGCAAGGAGCTCATTAATGCCTTTGTCACTAAGATTGAGGTCAATAATTGGCTGCCTTTGCTACTTCCCCCACTTTCCCATCAACAAGGTCAAGTTTTCTGGAAGATTCCTCATCCACCCTGGCCTTGAACTTGCATCGTTCTCTAGTCTCTCTCCTACCTCCCTTTCTGCCTTCTGAGTTCATTTTGTCCACAAAACTTGCCTTCTGCTTCCTCAAACCAATTCCCACTCACTGCTAACCTTCAGCTTCTCTTTCTGGTTCACATATTAACTGATAATGGTTTTCTCTCTCCAACCACTGTCACCCTCTCCTTCAAATCCACTTTTATTACACTTTTTCCTCCAAAGAAATCAAATCGTTTCCCCTCTCTTCTAGCAAACTACTGCTTAATCACCACCCACCTTTCCTCTAAAATTCCTTGAATGTCTTTTTGCCTTCCAAATTCGTATCCATCTTTCATGGAACTCCATGTTTGGATTCCTCCAATCATGTTTCTACCCATGTTTCAGTTCCAAAACTGTTCTTATCAAAGTCACAAATGACATCCTATGTGACTGTTACAAATTGTATTATAATCCTTATCAACTAGTATGCAGCCTTTGACCTGGTTGAAAACACCATCCTCCAATGCATCTCCACCATCATATTCATGGGACTGCACACCCTTAGTTCCATTCTTAGCTATCTAATTCTAGCTTGTGGATTACCTCCAGTGGCTTCTGTTTTTGCTCCTGCACCATTACCGCTGGTGGCCCTAAGAACCTATGTTTTGTTCCTTTTTCATCCACATGCTCTCCTTGTTAACATAATCTGAAAACACATGTAAGCTGATGACTCCCAGCTCTACCTCACCGCCTCTTACCCCCTCCCCGGCTCTAAGTTATCACACTGCTTTGTCTGACATACTGTACTGGATAAAGAGAATTTTTCTCCAATTAAGCAGTGTGAAGGCTAAATCCGTTACCTTGGGCCCCCACCAAAAACTCTGTTTGCTAGCCACTGATTTCCAGCCCTCTCCCTGGCAATTGTCTGCGGCTGAATCAGACTGTTTGTAATCTTGGTCTCATATTTGACCTTGAGATGAGCTTCGAATGGAAAGCTACTGGCCCGGATGGGGTACCCGGGCGAGCACTCAGATCCTGCGCAGACCAGTTGGCAGGGGTATTCGCAGACATCTTTAACCTCTCTTTACAACAATCTGAGGTACCTATCTGCTGCAAGAAGAAGACCATCATCCCGGTACCAAAGAAAAGCCAGGCAGTGTGCCTTAATGACTATCGTTCGGTGGCTCTGACATCCATCATTATCAAGTGCTTCAAAAGGTTAGCCATGGCACAAATCAATTTTGGCCTCCCAGATTGCCTGGATCCACTACAGTTCACCTATTTCCACAACAGATGGCATCTCCCTGGCCCTGCACTCAACTCTGAAACACCTAGATAACAAAGATAACCTATGTCAGACTCCTATTTTTCGACTACAGTTCAGCCTTCAACACTATTATTCCTACAAAACTCATTTCCAAACACCGTCACCTGGGGCTTGGCTCCTTCCTCTGCGACTGGATCCTGAACTTCCTAACCCACAGACCGCAATCAGTAAGGATAGGCAAACATCCCTGCTCCACGATCATCCTCAACACCGGTGCCCCACAAGGCTGTGTCCTCAGCCCCCTACTATACTCCTTATACACCTATGACTGTGTGGCCAAATTCCACTCCAACTCGATTTTCACGTTTGCTGATGACACCACTGTAGTGGGTCGGATCTCAAACAATGGCAAGACGGAGTACAGGAAAGAGATAGAGAATAGGGTGAACAGGTGCAATG
Organism: Mustelus asterias; assembly: GCF_964213995.1. Classification (NCBI taxonomy): domain Eukaryota; kingdom Metazoa; phylum Chordata; class Chondrichthyes; order Carcharhiniformes; family Triakidae; genus Mustelus; species Mustelus asterias. Next base: position 118,676,601 of record NC_135802.1, read on the forward strand.
ACAATAAACTCTCCTTCAGTGTCAACAGAATGAAGCAGATAGTCATTGACTTCAGGAAGTGTAGTGGAAGACATGCCCCTGTCTACATCAATGGGGATGAAGTAGAAATAGTCGAGCGCTTCAGTTTTTTTAGGTACGTGTCCTCAGACTTTTGTCTGAAGTCAACATCCTAGTCCCTCCATGACAACGTTAAAGTTAAGAAAGTCCACCAACGCTTCTACTTTCTCAGAAGACTAAGGAAATTTGGCATATCTGCTGCGACTCTCTCCAACTTTTACAGATGCACCATAGAAAGCATTCTTTCTGGTTGGATCACAGCTTGGTATGGCTCCTGCTCTGTTCAAGACTGTAAGAAACTACCAAGGGTCGTGAACGAAGCCCAGTCCATCTCTCAAACCAGCCTCCTACCCATTGACACTGTCTTCACCTCCCTGCTCCTTCGTCAGATGGAGTGGATATCTGCTCCTGGAGCAGATGGAGCAGATATCCACTCCATCTGATGAAGGAGCAGGGCTCCGAAAGCTAATGGCATTTGCTACCAAATAAACCTGTTGGACTTTAACCTGGTGTTGTTAAAACTCTTACTGTATTAAATAGTAGACCCCTTACTTTTAAGCAGTACAACTTAGTTCTAGCCTTTCTCATAAGAGGAAACATCCTCTGAGCATCCACCCTGTCAAGCCCCATCACGCTCTTCTATGTTTCAAAAAGATAACCTCTCACTTTTCTAAACTCCGGTGGATAAAGGCTTAACCTGCCCATCCTTTCCTCATAAAAGAAAATCCCTTCATCCAAAAATTCAGTTAAGTGAACCTACTCTGAACAGTTTTGAATCTCTTCTTAAGCTAATCTCAGTAATAGTGACCATGAAACCATTGTTGATTGTCATTAAAAACCCATTTGGTTCAGGAAATCTGCCATCCTTACCTGGTCTGACCTCCATATACATTGGCACAGTGATTAGCAGTGTTGCCTCACAGCGCCAGAGACCTGGGTTTGATTTCCGGCTTGGGTCACTGTCTGTGTGGAGTTTGCACGTTGTCTGTGTGGGTTTTCTCCGGGTGCTCCGGTTTCCTCCCACAGTCTGAAAGATGTGCTGGTTAGGTTCATTGACCCGAACAGGTGCCGGAGTGTGGTGACTGGGGGAATTTCACAGTAACTTCATTGCAGTGTTAATGTAAGCCTTACTTGTGACAAATAAATAAACTATGACTCCAGACCCAGAGCAATGTGGTTGACTCTTAACTGCCCTCTGAAATGATGTGACAAGCCAGTTGGGAATGGGCAACAAATGCCAGCTTTGCCAGTGATGAAAGTAAGGAGGTGTGGGATAGAGGGAAAGTTGGCTGATTGGATAGGTAACTGGCTATCTGATCGAAGACAGAGGGTGGTGGTGGATGGAAAATTTTTGGACTGGAGGCAGGTTGCTGACGGAGTGCCACAGGGATCAGTGCTTGGTCCTCTGCTCTTTGTGATTTTTATTAATGACTTAGAGGAGGGGGCTGAAGGGTGGATCAGTAAATTTGCTGATGACACCAAGATTGGTGGAGTAGTGGATGAGGTGGAGGGCTGTTGTAGGCTGCAAAGAGACATAGATAGGGTGCAAAGCTGGGCTGAAAAATGGCAAATGGAGTTTAACCCTGATAAATGTGAGGTGATTCATTTTGGTAAGACTAATTTAAATGTGGATTACAGGGTCAAAGGTAGGGTTCTGAAGACTGTGGAGGAACAGAGAGATCTTGGGGTCCATATCCACAGATCTCTAAAGGTTGCCACTCAAGTGGATAGGGCTGTGAAGAAGGCCTATAGTGTGTTAGCTTTTATTAACGGGGTTGGAGTTTAAGAGCCGTGGGGTTATGCTGCAACTGTACAGGACCTTGGTGAGACCGCATTTGGAATATTGTGTGCAGTTCTGGTCACCTCACTATAAGAAGGATGTGGAAGTGCTGGAAAGAGTGCAGAGGAGATTTACCAGGATGCTGCCTGGTTTGGAGGGTAGGTCTTATGAGGAATGGTTGCGGGAGCTAGGGCTGTTCGCTCTGGAGCGGAGGAGGCTGAGGGGAGACTTAATAGAGGTTTATAAAATGATGAAGGGGATAGATAGAGTGAACGTTCAAAGACTATTTCCTTGGGTGGATGGAGCTATTACAAGGGGGCATAACTATAGGGTTCATGGTGGGAGATATAGGAAGGATATCAGAGGTAGGTTCTTTACGCAGAGAGTGGTTGGGGTGTGGAATGGACTGCCTGCAGTGATAGTGGAGTCAGACACTTTAGGAACATTTAAGCGGTTATTGGATAGGCACATGGAGCACACCAGGATGATAGGGAGTGGGATAGCTTGATCTTGGTTTCAGATAAAGCTCGGCACAACACCGTGGGCCGACGGGCCTGTTCTGTGCTGTACTGTTCTATGTTCTATCACATTGCTTATGTATTGAGACCTTGTCCCAGAGCTTGGAGCCTGGAATTAGAACATAGAACAGGCCCTTCCAAAAGATGTGAGACCAATTACTTCTCTATTGGGCCCTGGCCAGCAGAGATGGCCACCAGCAACGGCTTGGTCCTGTTGCCACCATTCTCATTCTGCTGTAGGTCTCATTAAAATTACGGTCAATAGCAATGAACGCTGGCACTAAACACTTTTGTGAGTGGTAGTGACTTGTCTATACTTGCAACCTGTACCCGAACACTCAAAATCTGGGAATCAGTCTGGGACTCCATTTCCATGATCCTTCAGAGCAGAAGCAGTTTATGGAAGATACACTTTTGAACATCTGTGGAAAAAAATACCAAGATTTCAGAACTCTCGCAAACTCATGAGTGAAGGTAAAGGTACATTTTATTGGGAAATTATCCATTGCAATAAATTTGCAAGAATTGGCACGTCTGGTTTTGCCTGGGGTAAACAGAGTGGGTTAGTAATGTTTGTGAAATTTATACAGGAACCAACGCATTTTTTAATGTCACCATGTCGGATATTAAAGTTGTTACCACCGGATTTAAAAAAAAATTATAGCTAAGAAGTTGTTCAAAATGTAGAAGGAGTTAATGTATTCGCTGACATTGTGCGCTTGTCATCTTGACTAGGTGAATTTAGGCTGGGAAATCCTGTGCCTAGCAGTTCTTTAAGTTACTGGATGCCCATGTGATTTTAAAATTAAGCTCTGTCTCGTCAGTCTATCCAGACACAGTTGATCTCTATTCAAATGTGTGTTTTAATGTTTAAATAGAAGAGGAATATAAAACTGAAGAGTGTTAATGGTGTACTCACTACAGCAGTGGCATCAGTGTAAAGTGCTTTCAGCTGAATGAAGGGTGGGAAATTGGTGTCCTGTAGTTCCATTGACCTGACCAGAATAATGTACCAGTGTTTTCTTTTGTATTTCACTTGACCTCCCTGCCGACACTCGCTTTCAAAACATAAAATGTTCTAGATATTTTTAGCTTTTCATTTAATTTGTATATGATAATTACCTATCTTGCCGAAGCAGTTTATGTTTATTAATAAGATGTAGTTAATGTGATCACCAGTTTTCTGTAGAAAATTTTAAAGTTGCCTAATTACTCAGTAAGTTTCTCTGAGTTACTGGGCTATCCAGATGACAATGACCAGTAAATGCTTATTATGGTGCTGACCTATTGCAGAAAACATTTGGAGGTGTTGAAATTGTTGAATAGATACAGGATGCTATGAAAGAGTTCAGAATCTTAGTGGCATATGCATTGGGCAAGAATTTGAACATTAACAGAACCAAATTACCTGCACAGGTTCTAAATCAGTGAAGTTTATCATCCTGTCATCTGTAACCTGGCAGAACATTATCGAAGGGCTGTATGGTCTAATGTTACTCTTAATTCCTATGAATTGATGTTTGAGACTCATAGCAATAACATGAGTCAGAAAACATGGCAGTATTGTGAAAACTTTACTTAAAACATTTGTAGGTTGTAGATGTTCCAACATTGAGCATATTGAAGGTCAAGAGAGACAGATTTTTGAGTTCTCAGAAAGACAGTATATGGGAAGGTGGAGTGGAGGCAGCAGATTAGCCATGATCGTAATGAATCATGGAACAGGCTTGAGAAACAGTATAGTCTACTCACTTCCCCATTTCTTATGTGAGCTTATTTTGCTATAAAACTTTTCAGAAAATTTGACATGTAAGCAATTTTAAAAATAATGAACCAAAGTTCTTTGAAAGTTTAATGTTTATTATAGGCTTACATTAACACTGCAATGACGTTACTGTGAAAATCCCCTAGTTGCCACAGTCCGGCGCCAGTTCGGGTACACTGAGGGAGAATTTAACATGGCCAATGCACCTAACCAGCATATCTTTTGGACTATGGAAGGAAACCCACGCAAACATGGAGAGAACGTGCAGACTCTGTACAGACAGTGACCCAGGCCGGGAATTGAACCTAGGTCCCTGGCACTGTGAGGCAGCAGTGCTACCCCCTGTGCCACCGTGCTTACAGATTTAAGCAGGGATGTGGACTTTTATGATATAGCTGTTGAACACAATCTGCCTGAAATACTAATTTTCTTTGTAAACTATACTTTGTAAAAAAAAGCAATTGCCCTTCGATGCAGGCATGTACACTGTTGCAAATTAGATTTTAAAAAATTCTACAATGGCAATTAATGGATAATCTTTTGAAATGCATAACTATTTCTCTCCCGTGCTGTTATTTCTTGCACATTGTCCTCTGTCATAGGTTGTGGTTGCTTTAAGAGGAGGCTGATGGGTTGAAGAGATATTTTTCAGTACCTAATACTTTGAAAATGCCAAATGGTTTTGGATGACTTGGGTGAAAACTGTTTACATTATTTTGGTATCTCCACAGAATTAGGATTCAACAAAAGAGATGGATTTTGCCATAGAAGTATCTATAGTTTTGTATGCACATATACTTTTATTATTTAAAAGAGAGACAATATATATGTATTTGTTGAATGTACAGTGGTTATGGTGCAATGATAGGAATTTGGAATCAGTAAAGGCTGAATTATGGATATGAGGCATCTCAGCAATGATATATTGCAGACTATATTTTGATGAAGCTTGAAAATAATCGCTGGAGTTGGTGAGAAATCACATATATACCTCAAAATAGAATACTGAATTTTCTGAACAATTCTTGCGTCTTGTGCATGAGTGCGAGTCTGAGAAGAGACAGCTGTTGAAAATGTTGCATTTAGTGTTCACTGCTAATACCACCCTTTAATAGGACAAAATGCCAGCCTGATTTATCTTTCTGATTGCCTTAGTGTTTAGAGCAAAGCATTTTGCTCATGAAGCAGTTGATAATTTTGTTACCTGAATTTGTCATCTCCGATTTTGCCAAGGGCAAGGTTTTAGTACCAATTAAAAATAATAACTTTGTTTAAAGAATATTTTTATTGAGGGTTTTGTATTTTACCTCAAGACATAATAAATCCCCCAAATCCACTCCAGTACAAAGTGATCATTATTCCACATATACAGAAAAGACTAGCAAATACTCAGACAGATGGTTTAGATTATCAGTCATTATGATTATTGTAGTTGGCATCTCCTTTTATATAGTAAGTAGTCTCACAACACCAGGTTAAAGTCCAACAGGTTTATTTGGTAGCACGAGCTTTTGGAGCATTGCCCCTTCATCAGGTGGGTGAAGAGTTCGGTTCACAAACAGGGCATATATAGACACAAACTCAATTACAAGATAATGTTTGGAATGCGAGTCTCAACAGGTAATCAAGTCTTTACAGGTGCAGACAATGTGAGTGGAGAGAGGGTTAAGCACAGGTTAAAGAGGATTTTGCAAGCCCAGGCAAGTCATGGGGGTTATAGATAGTGTGACAAGAACCCAAGATCCCGATTGAGGCCGTCCTCATGTGTGCAGAACTTGGCTATCAGCTTCTGCTCAGTGATTCTGCGTTGTCGTGTGTCGTGAAAGCTGCCTTGGCGAACACTTACCCGAAGATCAGAGGCTGAATGCCTTTTATATGGATAATAAAAATATATCAAAAAGAATGGAGGATCTCAGGCTAATAGAATAAAGCAATGAGCACATGGCACTGTGGTGCATGCTCTCCTCCACAGGATAATAAAGACAGCTACGCAATAAACAGGATCCCTTATGGGGTTAAACACAACCAGTCGGGGCCTAACTCAGCATCCCAAGGCCTCGAATCAATGAAATTACTCAGGCAACCATTAACTGTTGCACTTTCAAATGTGTAAAAATCTTAATGTGGAGATGCCAGCGTTGGACTGGGGTAAACACAGTAAGAAGTTTCACAACACCAGGTTAGAGTCCAACAGGTTTATTTGGCAGCAAAAGCCACTAGCTTTCGGAGCACTGCTCCTTCTCGCATGAGAACACCATCCGCCAGGTACACGGTACATACTCTTGCAACTCGGCCAACGTTGTCTACCTGATACGCTGCAGGAAAGGATGTCCCGAGGCATGGTACATTGGGGAGACCATGCAGACGCTACGACAACGGATGAATGAACACCGCTCGACAATCACCAGGCAAGACTGTTCTCTTCCTGTTGGGAAACACTTCAGCGGTCACGGGCATTCGGCCTCTGATCTTCGGGTAAGCGTTCTCCAAGGCGGCCTTCACGACTAACCCCCATGACTTGCCTGGGCTTGCAAAATCTCACTAACTGTCCCGGCTGGAGACAATACACAGCTCTTTAACCTGTGCTTAACCCTCTCTCCACTCACATTGTCTGTACCTTTAAGACTTGATTACCTGTAAAGACTCGCATTCCAACCATTATTTTGTAAATTGAGTGTGTGTCTTTATATGTCCTGTTTGTGAACAGAACTCCCACTTACCTGACGGAGGAGCAGCTCTCCTCCGAAAGCTGGTGGCTTTTGCTACCAAACAAACCTGTTGGACTTTAACCTAGCGTTGTGAGACTTCTTACTGTGTACACTCTTGTATACAGGAGCCAGTAAGCCAAGGATTCTTGCACCACGCCAAGACTTGCAACACAAAAACCTCACTGCTTTCCAGCCATATCAGAGGCAATGTTCCAACCCCATCGTCAGAAAACTTGAACCATTTTTCACAAGGAAACTCTACCGGCAAGGAGAAGAAAAGTCGTGAAGACACCCGTCAATGAGATGTCTTGGGGAGAGATATAATTTTCCTCCTCCCAATAAGATAAAGAAAACCCACTAGAATTAAATATAACAACTCAGAGTTAGAACATGGAGCAGTACAGCACAGGAACAAGCCCTTTGGCCCACAATGTTTTGCCGAACATGACGCCAAATTATACTAATCCCTTCTGCCTGCCCTTGGTCCATATCCCTCAATTCCTTGCATATTCATCTACTTAGCTAAAAGCCCCTTAAAACACCCCTATCGTATCTGCCTGCACCACCACCTCTGGCAGCACTTTCCAAGCATCTACCACTCTGTGTAAAAAAAAAACACTTGCCCCTCACATCTCCTTTGAACATTCCCTAAAGTGCATGCCCCCTAGTATTAGACATTTCAACTCTGGGACAAAAAAATTCTGAATGTCAACCCTATCTATGCCTATTAAACTTCTATCAGGTCTCCCCTCAGCCTCTGCTGCTCTAGAGAAAACAATGCTAATTTGTCCAGCCTCTCCTTATAACTCATACCCTCTAATCCAGGCAGCATCCTGGTAAACCTCTTCTGCACCCTCTCCAAAGCCTCTACATCCTTCCTGTAATGTGGCGGCCAGAATTGAACGCAATACTCCCAAGTGCGGCCTAACCAAAGTTTTATAAAGCTGCGACATGACATCCTGATTCCTGTACTCAATGTCCCAACTAATAAATGCAAGCATGGAATACGCTGCCTTTACCAGCCTATTTACTTGTGTATGGACTTGAACCCCTCTGTACACCAGTGTGGCTCAGGGTCCCTCAATTAACTTTATACTTTTAACATTTGATCTCCCAAAGTGTAGCACCTTACATTTCTCTGCCCATATCTGCAACTGAACTATATCCCATTGTATCCTTTGACAGCCTTCTACACTGTCCACAACTCCACCTATGTTTGTGTTGTCTGCAAACTTACCCACCCATCTATGTTTTAATCCAAGTAATTTATATATATCACAAACAGCAGAGGTCCTAGCATGGAACCCTGCAGAACACCACTCGTTACGGACCTCCAGCCAGAAAAACACCCTTCCACCACTACTCTGTGACTTCTATGGGCAAGCCAATTCTGAATCCAGCAGTTAAGTCACCATGGATCTCATGCATCTTAATCTTCTGGATGAGCCTACCATAAAGGACTTTGTTGAAAGCATTACCAAAGTCCATGCTGACAACATCCACTGCTCTAGCTTCATAGATCATCTTTGTCACCTCCTTGAAAAAAAATCAATCAAGTTAGTAAGACATGACCTGCCCTGTACAAAGCCATGCTGAACTTTCCCTAATTAGGCCATCTTTTCCAAATACGTGTAAATCCTATCCCAAAAATCCTCTTCAATAGTTTCCCAAACACCGATGTGAGATTCATCAGTCTACAATTTTCTAGATGATCCCTTTTTCATTTCTTGAACAGAGGAACAACATTAGTTACTTGCCAGGTTTCCAGGACACCTCCAGCAGCTAGCAAAGATCTTTTTCAGGACCCCAGCAATCTCCTCTTCTTGCCTCCCTTAACAACCTAGGGTAGATCCCATCGGGCTATGGGGACTTATTCACCTTAATGCTCTTCAAGAGACCCAACACCACTTCTTTCTTGATCTCAAAATGCCCTAGCATATTAGCATGCTCCACACTGATCTCACTATCATCCATATCCTTCTCCTTGGTGAATACCGATGCAAAGTACTCATTTAGATTCTCACCCATATCCTCTGCCTCCTTTATCTCTGAGTGATCCTATCCTCTCCCTAATTGGGATTCTCTTTAACCCTATTTGCCAAGGTCATTTCATGGCCCCTCCTTGCTCTCCTAATTCCCTGCTCCAGTTCTTTCCTGCTTTCTTTATATTCCTCATGGGCTCTGTTCCGTTTTAACTTCCTAAACCTTACATATACTTCTGTTTTGCCTTTTGACTAAATTCACAACCTCCCTCATTATCAAAGGGTCCCTTATCTAACCATCCTTGTCCATCCTCCTTACTGGAACATGCCGGTTCTGAACTCTGATCAGTAAGTCTTTAAAGATCCCACATGTCAAATGTGGACTTGCCTGATATTAGCTGCTACCAATTAACTGTCCCTAGCTCCTGCCTAATACTGTCATAATTTGCCCTCCCCCAACTTAGTGCCTTCTCACAAGGTCCTGACTTAACCTTATTCATAGCTACCATAAAACTTAAGGAGTTGTGATCACTGTTTCCAAAATGCTCTCCCACTGAAAGGTCAGTCACCTGCCAGGTTCATTAGCCAATGCAAAGTCCAGTTGGCCCTTCCTCCACTTGGACTGTCCACATACTATTTCAAGAAACCTCTTAGGTGCACCTAACAAATTCTGCCCTGTCTAAGCCTCTTGCTCTAAGGATGTCCCAGTCAATATTGGGGAAATTAAAGTTACCCACTATGACAACCTAGAGCACATTGTTCCAGGAAACTGTCCCAAATACACTCTCTGAATTCTTCCTTCATGTCAAGTTAAATTCCATCTGCCACTTATATGCCCATTTGACCATTCTGTCTATATCTTCTTGTAGCCCAAGACACTCAGCCTCGCTGTTAACCACCCAGCCAATCTTTGTGTCATCCACAAACTTACTAATTCTATCCCCCACATAATCATCAATGTTATTTATATAAATGGTGAATAATAGGGGACCCAACACAGTTCTCTGTGGTACGCCACTGGATACTCGCTTCCAGTCACTAAAGCAGCCTTCTATCTTCACCCTCTGTCTCCTACTACTGAGCCAATTTTGAATCCACTTCATCTCAAAGGCTTTACTGAAATCCATATAAACTATATCAACTGCACTACCCTCATCTACACACCTGGTCACCTCCTCAAAAAATTCAGTCAAATTAGAGGTGACATGGTGGCATAGTGGTTAGCACTGCTGGCTCAGCGCCAAGAACCAGGTTCAATTCCGGCCTCGAGTCACTCTCTGGAGTTTGCACATTCTCCCTGTGTCTGCGTGGGTTTCCTCTGGGTGCTCCAGTTTCCTTCCAAAGATGTGCGGGTTAGATTGATTGGCCATGTTCAATTGACCCTAGTGTCAGGGGGATTAGGGTAAATAGATGGGGTTACGGGAGTAGGGCCTGGGTGGGATTGTGGTCGGTGAAGGCTCCATGGGTCAAATAGCCTCTTTCTGCACTGTAAGGATTCTATGATTTGTTAGGCCTGACCTGCCTCTGACAAAGCCATGCTGATTATCCCTGATCAAGTCTTGCCTTTCCCTAAGTGCAGATAGATGCTCTCTTTCAGAAGTTTCTCCAATAGTTTCCTTACCACTAACGTGAGACTCACTGGCTCTGTAGTTCCCTGGCTAATCTCTACAACCCTTCTTAAATAGTGGAACCACATTACTTGTTCTCCAGTTGTCTGGCACCGTCCCGTGGACAGAGCAGAATTGAAACTTTGTGTGTCAAAGCCCCTGAAATCTCCTATCTTGCCTCCCACAGCAGCCTAAGGCATAATTCATCCAGACCTGGAGATTTATCCATGTTTAAGGCTGCCAACATCTCCAATACCTTGTCCTTCCGTATGTCAGTTTGCTCAAGAACCTCACAGTTTCTCTCCCTCTGAATTCCATACCTTCATTTCTTTTCCCTTGACCAAAGACAGATGTGAAGTATTCGTTCAAAACTCTACCCACAGATTGTCCCCTTGGTCCCTAATGGGCCCCACTCTTTCCCTGGTCATCCTCTTCCCATTGATATACTTATAGAATATCTTGGGATTTTTCCTACTTTTACTAGCCAGAGCTTTCTCATACCCCTCTTAATTGCCAGTGTGATCAGCTGTGATCACATTGGATGGTGGAGTAGGCTCAATGGGCTGAATGGCCTACTCCTGCCCTTATTTTCTATGGACTACTCCCACCAGTGTCTTCTTCCCCTTGTTTTGTTTTCCACCCATATGGATTCTACATCACCTGATCAAAGATCAGTTTTTGCTATTGTACTTGTTACATCTCGTACTAACAAAGCAACCCCACCACCTTTCCTTCCTGCCTGTCCTTGGGGAAAGTCTCATACCCTGAATATTTAATTCCCAGCTTTGATCCTGGCACAGGAACATGCCTTTTGGCCCTCCCCTTGTAATCATGTCTCTGTAATGGCTTTTGTGCCATTAAAGCATTTATTTTGTGCTTATTATTATGTGCATTTAAGTACAAAGCCATTAATTTTGCTGTTTTTTTTGCCATTTTCCTTCTTTCTGACTCCATTCTCTGCTTTTTAAAAAATATTTGTACACCCTGTGCTTTCCTGTCACCCTCTGAATGCCATCACCTAAATAACTGCCTTGCAAAGCTACCTTTTATTTGTTAGCCTACATATCCCCTCTGCAAAATCTCCCATTTAGTTTAAAGCTTTCTCTACTTCCCTCGTTATGTGATTTGCAAGAACATTTGCAAGAACAGCACGGTTCAGATCTAGGTCATCTCAATGGTACAACCCCCACTTTGCCCATTACTGATGCAGTGCCCCACAAACTGAAACCCACTTCTCGCACACCAATCTTTGAGGCATGTATTCATCTCTCTCATTTTATATAACCTATGCCAATTTGATTGTGGCTCAGGTCATAATCCAGATAACCTTCGAGATTTTGTGTTTTAATTTCGTGCCTATCTCCTCCTTTACACAGTAAACTCCCAAAAGCAGCAATGTGATAATGACTTAATCATCATTTTTTGTGATGTTGATTGAGGGATAAGTATTTGCCAGGACACCTTGGCTAACTCCCATGCGCTTCTAAAGAGAATAGTGCCACGGGATGTTTTACATCCACCTGAACAGGCAGACAGGGCCTCCACACAATGTCTCATCCGAAAGGTGGTAACTCTGACAGTGCAGCACTCCCTCAGGACTGCACTGTGGTTAATTTTTGTGCTCAGGTCCTCAAATAGGACTTGAACGCAGAGCCTTGTGATTCAGAGGCAAGTACTTTAAGCACCTGAATACAATTGACCCCCCAGCTTATATGCAGTCAATAAATTTGTTTGACCTTTTCTCATAGCTGCATCGTTGGTAAATCAACTTCGGAGTACCTGCAGGTTCAAATCCATGTTTCGCCAATGGATGGAATGGTCTTCCAACATATGAAACTACCTGGGGCTCGTAGACTTTTGATTTGTATAGCTTTAGTTAAGTGGGTTAATTGCATTTTTGTGATTTTGTAATTATATTTTTAGGCTATCATAAAGGTGATTGCCGTGAGCTATTAATAACTACTCATATTTAGAAGGTGTGTGGGGAAATCAGTATTACAAAATGATGTGACCACTGTAGGCTGATTGTCATTTAATTGGAGTGTTCTATGATCACACCAGGACTAACTACTGCAACACAAATTACCAATTTATTATGATAAATAACATAGTCCTTCAGTAAAAGTGATTATCTGAGATGAAATGGAATATTTCCAGTATAAGGGCTGTAGGAATTTTGAGAGATGGGACTTGAAGCTGTATACAAGAACATAAGAACACAAGAACTAGGAGCATGAGTGGGCCATCTGGCCCCTCAAGCCTTCTCCGCCACTCAACAAGATCATGGCTGATCTTTTTGTGGACTCAGCTCCACTTACCCGCCTGCTCACCATAACCCTTGATTCCTTTACTGTTCAAAAATCTATCTATCCTTGCCTTAAAAATATTAAATGAGGTAGCCTCAAATGCTTCACTGGGCAGGGAGTTGCATAGATTCACAACCCTTTGGGTGAAGAAGTTTCTCCTCAACTCAGTCCTAAATCTGCTCCGCCTTATTTTGAGGCCATGCCCCCTAGTTTCACCTGCCAGTGGAAACAGCCTCCCTGCTTCTATCTTATCTATTCCCTTCTTAATCTTATATGTTTCTATAAGATCTCCCCTCATTCTTCTGAATTGCAATGAGTATAGTCCCATATACATTAAGTCTCTTCTCATAAGCCAATCTTCTCAACTCCGGAATCAACCTAGTGAATCTCCTCTGCACCCCCTCCAGTGCCAGTATATCCTTTCTCAAGTAAGGAGACCAAAACTGTACACAGTACTCCAGGTGTGGCCTCACCAGTACTTTATACAGCTGCAACATAACCTCCCTGTTTTTAAACTCCATCCCTCTAGCAATAAAGGACACAATTCCATTTGCCGCCTCAATTACCTGCTGTATCTGGAAACCAACTTTTTATGATTCATAAATGTGTATAGCACTGACAATGGCAGAGATGTAAAGGTGCAATCTGGTAATCGCACCTGAAACTAGATTTACCCGAAATATAAGTCAATGCACTGCAGATATTATTGGGGATCCATATGAATTTAAAAACTTGCTTTTGATTTGCCACAAATTTGGCATTTTAACCATAAGACCATAAGACCATAAGACATAGGAGCGGAAGTAAGGCCATTCGGCCCATCGAGTCCACTCCACCATTCAATCATGGTTGATTTCAACTCCATTTACCCGCTCTCTCCCCATAGCCCTTAATTCCTCGAGAAATCAAGAATTTATCAATTTCTGTCTTGAAGACGCTCAACGTCTCGGCCTCCACAGCCCTCTGTGGCAATGAATTCCACAGACCCACCACTCTCTGGCTGAAGAAATTTCTCCTCATCTCTGTTCTAAAGTGACTCCCTTTTATTCTAAGGCTGTGCCCCCGCGTCCTAGTCTCCCCTGTTAATGGAAACAACTTCCCTACGTCCATCCTATCTAAGCCGTTCATTATCTTGTAAGTTTCTATCAGATCTCCCCTCAACCTCCTAAACTCCAATGAATATAATCCCACGATCCTCAGACGTTCATCGTATGTCAGGCCTACCAATACCTCTGCTATCATGTTATAAAATTGATCTTGTATGGAAATCCTCTGAGGGTTTTGAAAACAGGGTTGGTTAGAAAATTATGTTAGCAGGATGACTCAAAAGTGGATATTCTGCTGGAAATAACAATTACAATATAAAACTGGATATATTTGGAAGCTGTAGATGTAACATTCATTTGGGCTCATCAGAAATTATGCCGTAAATGGGACATGTGAAAGCCACTTGGAAAATGAGAAATGTTTTGTCCAATGATCAACAGTCAGACCTGTGATGAAGCAAAGTTGTATGCTGTTTGGCCAAGCCATCATGATACTGTCAATAGTTTTGAAAGTAAGTAGTGGGGAGCTGCTAATGGTGTAGGCATTCTATCTATGATGTACTTTGTCAAATTTTATGTTTATTTCTTCAGTTTGTTGTTTGTCATCAGAAATGGAGAGACCCTAAAATAATTGATTAATGCAGATTGTTAGAATATAACTCGTGACAAATTTATATTGGATATAATGTGACCAATGGGAACAAGATGAAAGGGTCAGCTGACTCAGTAAAACATGGAAGCAACCACAGAGTGATGAAATAGTCAGCTGACCAACTGATTCACTATAAATAAGGAACTATGTAGAGAGCTTGGATTGGCCCAGCGCAAGGCCCCAAGTTTGGAGTAATGCTGTTTCTTTATTAAACCCTTTCTTTGATTTATAAGTTGGAGTAAATTTTGTTGTTATTTCATTAGCTGCATTTTGAAGAGTTCCCCCTGAAGAAACACAGATCGCCGCACAAATTGTATTGGAATTGATACGATGGGTTACATTTTTCTTCATTGAGAATTAATAAATCTTTAGTCTGTTGTTAGTCCCTATCAGTGCATTAAGTTAACTGGTAGAAGGCTAAGAACCTAAATAGCAAAATACTAGACCATCAAAATGATGACCGTGGAGAGCAGTAATTTCCTGCATAGAACATAGAACAGTACAGCACAGTACAGGCCCTTGATGTTGTGCCGAGCTTTGTCCGAAACCAAGATCAAGCTATCCCACTCCCTATTATTCTGGTATGCTCCATGTGCCTATCCAATAACCGCTTGAAAGTTCCTAAAGTGTCCGACTCCACTATCACAGCAGGAGGTCCATTCCGCACCCCAACCACTCTGAGTAAAGAACCTACCTCGGACATCCCTCCTATATCTCTCACCATGAACCTTATAGTTATGCCCCCGAGTAACAGCTACATTCACCCGAGGAAATAGTCTCTGAACGTCCACTCTATCCACCTTATCATCTTATAAACCTCTATTAAGTCGCCTCTCATCCTCCTCCGCTCCAGAGAGAACAGCCCTAGCTCCCTCAACCTTTCCTCATAAGACCTACCCTCCAAACCAGGCAGCATCCTGGTAAATCTCCTCTGCACTCTCTCCAATGCTTCCACATCCTTCTTAAAGTGAGGTGACCAGAATTGCACACAATATTCCAAATGTGGTCTCACCAAAGTCCTGTACAGTTGCAGCATAACCCCACGGCTCTTAAACTCAAACCCCCTGTTAATAAATGCTAACACACTATCGGCCTTCTTCACGGCTCTATCCACTTGAGTGGCAACCTTCAGACATCTGTGGATATCAACCCCAAGATCTCTGTTCCTCCAAATTCCTCAGAACCCTGCCATTTACCCTGTAATCCGCATTCAAATTTGTCCTACCAAAATGAATCACCTTGCACTTATCAGGGTTAAACTCCATCTGCCATTTTTCGGCCCAACTCTGCATCCTATCAATGTTTCTTTGCAGCCTACAACAGCCCTCCACCTCATCCACTACTCCACCAATCTTGGTGTCATCAGCAAATTTACTGAGCCACCCTTCAGCCCCCTCCTCCAAGTCATTGATAAAAATCACAAAGAGCAGAGGACCCAGCACTGATCCCTGTGGTACACTGCTGGTAACTGGTCTCCAGTCTGAAAATTTTCCATCCACCACCACCCTCTGTCTTCTGAGATAGCCAGTTACTTCTCCAATCGGCCAAATTTCCCTCTATCCCACACCTCCTTACTTTCTTCATGAGCCTACCATGGGAAACCTTATAAAACGCCTTACTAAAATCCATGTATATGACATCAACTGCTCTACCTTCATCTACACACTTAGTTACCCCCTCAAAGAATTCGATCAAATTTGTGAGGCAAGACTTACCCTTCAGGAATCCGTGCTGACTATCATGGATTAAGCTGCATCTTTCCAAATGGTCATAAATCCTATCCCTCAGGACCTTTTCCATTAACTTACCGACCACCGAAGTAAGACTAACCGGCCTATAATTACCAGGGTCATTCCTATTTTCTTTCTTGAACAGAGGAACAACATTCGCCACTCTCCAGTCCTCTAGCACTATCCCCGTGGACAGTGAGGACCCATCTGGCCCAGGGGACTTATCGACCCTCAGCTTTTTCAAAATTGCTAATACACCTTCCCTCAAAACATCTACCTCCTCCAGCCTATCAGCCTGTATCTCTCACACACCTCAAAAACATGGCCCCTCTCCTTGGTGAACACTGAAGAAAAGTATTCATTCATCGCCTCTCCTATCTCTTCTGACTCCATGCACAAGTTCCCACTACTATCCTTGACCGGCCCTAACCTCACCCTGGTCATTCTTTTATTTCTCTCATAAGAGTAAAAAGAATAGTAAAAATAGTAAAAATAATATGCATGAATAGAATCTGAGGATAAGTCCCTCTAAGATACTTGTGTGGCTCTGTTCTAGTGCCAGTTGTAGAGTGGCATTGATAAGATTTGTATTTAGTTCACTGCAAATCTTATTTTGGGAATGTTGTATTTGTGGTGGGCAGAAACACACCTGAAGAATTTGTGAAAATATTCCTCCTCCTTGAACTAGCACTTGAAATGTTATTGTCTATTATTGAAAAACGCTATAAGGTATTAGTGTAATTTTTTTATTCAGAGCATGTAAACATTTTATTTTCCCCATGTGTGTTTGTGACTAGCTAAGAGGATGGGTGTGCCATCTGATCCCAGGCCCTTAACTGTACTACAATGGACTGGTGGAAGGAATTGCATAAAAGCAAATGATTGCCTTTGGTTTCCTTCTCCCTTGTGGTGAGTCACCTAGTTTCTGCACCCCAGCTTCTCACATCAGTGTGATTGAGGTTGGAAACTTGGTGGAATGTCTGATTACTCTCTGATATTATGCGATTCTGCTCCAAAATGCTGAACTAAGATGGATAAAAGTTCGACCTCTAGCTGAAACTGTACCAGTGCCAGGCGATCTCATTCACAAAATGCTCCCTTGGTACAGAAAAATTCATTCATTGACCTTGAGAGGAATTATGATGAAAAGGAGGTTGTTTGAAGCTGATCTTCTAGCTATCACTTCATTTGTGCAGTGTGTTGCAGAGGATGTTATGCCAGTAACAAATTTTGGGGAAATCTTTGAATCTCTGTTTTCAAATATATAGACTTCGGGTTGTTGAGTTGATATTTTATGCAAAGCTCTTTGTTCACTCTGAGGGATTGGCTATTCAAATTACCAGATGTTCATTTCCAGATGTACAAATTAGAGCTTCCTCTGAACAAAAGCCAATTGGCTATAGGCCATTGCAAAAAGCACATGATCCTCCTTGTTCAAAAAAATGTTTTTTTGCAGGTTTGACAGCTACATTGATCTGTTGAAGGTGAAGGAATTTTTAATTTTATATTAATAATTGCTTCATGCTTTTGTATTTTCAACATTTTCTATTGTGTATGTACCATTTTGAAAACTAAACAATTTAGTGGGAGAAGAAGATTTGGAAAGATCAAAAACTTGATAGTCATTGACACCAACCAACACGGCCATGAATAGACAGGTACCCAAGCCTAAGTACTCTGAGAACCCAGGGCAACTGCCTTGCCTCCGATTTGCATGGCTCCTGGCTGTGTCGATGCATTTCTTTAGGAGGCACAGTGCAGTCAGAATGCCATCAATTCATAAACTATGAATGGAAATGGAAACTTTCATAAAACATGTACAGTTGTATAGCCACATATATTATGACTACCTAAGAAAGTGACTGCACCCTTAATTGTATGTATGCTATATTACTGTGCACGAATGGCCTCATACAATATATGTATAAATTTTATATCTGCATGTGTAATGGCTAAATAAAACATGAGTATACATTCCTGCAGCTCAATTCAAAAAAAGTTTCTGTAGTTCAGTTAATTGAAAATTGAATGACTTCGCCGAAATGTACCTCATTTTAAATTCAGTTGCTTTGATAACAAGTATTTTGGCAATCTCTTTACTGCAGGTGAAACATTCAGGGTATTCTTTTTAAAGAAGAATCATTCATCATTTGAGCATAATTGCACTCCAGTGTCATTTTACTGTCAGGCATGGGAGTAACCTCATGGGCCAAAGAAGTTTTCTTGTGATTGCCTTGTCAGGTAATGCTGAGAATTCACCTCACCCCTATTGTACTGTGAAAAGTAAAGTTTATTTATTAGTCACAAGTAAGGCTTATATTAACACTGCAACAAGGTTACTGTGAAATTCCCCATGCCGCCTCATTCTGGCACCTGTTCGAGTCACCACCTAACCAACACATCTTTCAGAATGTGTGAGGAAACCGGAAGACCCGAAGGAAATTCACGCTGACACGAGGAGAACGTGCAAACTCCACACAGACAATGACCCAAGCCGGGAATTAAACTCGGGTCCCTGGCACTGTGAGGCAGCAGTGCTTGCTACTGTGCTGCCCCTGGGAGTTAATTCATAGCAGCAACAAAGAGTTGTGTACTTGAACATTTGGTTTCAATTTGCAGTTTGAAATTTTACAATTTTTTAATTCCGTCGTGGAGCATGGGTGTCAGTGGCCGGCCCGCATTTATTGCCCATCCCATTAAGTAAAATACTGTGGAAATAAAATCCAGTGTTCTGAATGGAGAGTTTTAAAAAAAATTGGAATAGTCACTCAAAAAATAAAATTTTAGACGAACACTTTGAGAAGAAAACACTTTTTTGATCAAATGTTGGATGATCTGATGAATTGTCCACATCTCTATGTAAAATCATTGGCTACCCTGATGACTTTTCAATTTTTTTCGCGCAATTGGGTCCATACACTCTCCCAGGATTGTATAGAAATGTAAGGGGACTTTATACCAGTTAAATC
This sequence comes from Mustelus asterias, assembly GCF_964213995.1. Classification (NCBI taxonomy): domain Eukaryota; kingdom Metazoa; phylum Chordata; class Chondrichthyes; order Carcharhiniformes; family Triakidae; genus Mustelus; species Mustelus asterias. The sequence continues at coordinate 118,695,721 of NC_135802.1, forward strand.
TTTAGATATCCCATGCTGCTGTAGTTGGAAACATACAGGAACCAATATTTACTTTGAATTTAACGTAATTCCAAAAATTTCGAAAACTTAAATGTGTGTGAAATAGAAATCCATAAGAGTAATGATCTGTCCATTTCAGTTTCCCTAATCCAATGTTGTGAGTCACCTGGCTTTGACTTGCTAACCTCCACAGCACTAAGTTAGGTTACATTTGTGTCCTTACCAAGTGCATAATTGGTTGAAGTAGTTATTTCTCCTTTGGGGAACACATTTGATTCTGCCAACCTTGATTTCTGTTGATTGATTAAGCAAAATGATCAAAATAGGAAGGTTGTCAGAAACATTGCATTTGTAGAAGAAGGTCAAATTAAAAAAAATTAAAAGTAGAATGAAAATGTGTTCTGTAATTGAGGGAGTTCAGAGAGCATTTTTTACCATTAATTTTAGGGATTACGGATCCTATCTTTGGTGTACTGGCAGGAAGATTTCTGATAGCCTCGTGCTATTCAGGGATATGATTGCCTACGTGCAGAACAGAAAGGTGGACGCCTGCCTCATCAGCCTGGTAAGAAGTCTCACAACACCAGGTTAAAGTCCAACAGGTTTATTTGGTAGCAAAAGCCACTAGCTTTCGGAGCACTGCCCCTTTGTCAGGTGAGTGGGAGTTCTGTTCACAAACAGGGCATATAAAGACACAAACTCGATTTACAAAATAATGGTTGGAATGTGAGTCTTTACAGGTAATCAATGTGCGGGTTAGGTTGATTGGCCATGCTAAAATTGCCCTTAGTGTCCTGAGATGTGTAGGTTAGAGGGATAGTGGGTAAATATGTAGGGATATGGGGGTAGGGCCTGGGTGGGATTGTGGTCAGTGCAGACTCGATGGGCCGAATGGCCTCTTTCTGTACTGTAGCGTTTCTATGATTTCTATGGTTAAAACAGCTGTTTAAGAGAACACCGTGACTTGGTCTAGTTACTTGAAGGGTAAAGTTGTGATCAGTTAAAAGGCTGACATCAAAGCCCTCAACAATTTGCATTCCTTTATTATGATGTTTCAACTTTATCGGTTTGGCTGGTTTGAGTGATGGACTGGGTTGTGAATGAAGCCCATCCAGCACTCAAACCAGCCTTCTTTCCATTGTCACTGTCTACACTTGTCGCTGCCTCGGAAAAGCAGCCAGCATAATCGAGGACTCCACACACCCTGGACATACTCTCTTCCACTTTCCGTCGGGAAAAAGATACAAAAATCTGAGATCACGTACCAACCGACTCAAAAACAGTTTAATCCCTGCTGCCATCAGATTTTTGAATGGATCTACCTCGCATTAAGTTGATCTTTCTCTACACCCTAGCTATGACCGTAACACTACATTCTGCACTCTCTCCTTTCCTTCCCTATAGTATGCTTTGTCTGTTTGGTGCGCAACAGACAATACTTTTCACTGTATAGTAATACATGTGACAAATCAAATTAAATCAAACATAATATTCAGTAAATGATAGAGAGGTTTTAGCTGCACTGCCGTAACCTGTAGTAAACATCAGATAGTGTATGTTGCAAACGGTTTTAGGAGTTTTACTTCAGTATGTTAAGTCATTCAATTTTCACTCGGTAGATGTAGCCTGTTGCACTATTGTAATGTGCATAATATCAAAGTAATTCAGTTTTGTAATCCGAGTTCTTTCGGTTTCCCAGATTAGGTTTTGCACGTTGTCTTTAAAAATGTTGGACTATTTTGATTGATTAGTTTAGTGTTTCTTTGATACAGATTGGTGCCCTTTTTATTTGTCCACAAAGGTCACTGCATTCATTGCATGAAGCACATTGAGAGAGTTTTTGAAGAGATGTAGTGCTACCTGAATGCAAGTATCAAATACCACTACTTCTGCAATCAAGCAGGGCAGGCAAACATATTTTGTGATTCCTGTAGCTTTGTTCATAGAGATCTTGAAAATCCTTTGTACAAATACTCCAGTTAACCTGAATTCTCAGGATTTCTTTTGATCTTGGGTGAAAATGTCTGTGCTCAAATTATTTTGATGTGTAATACAGTGTATTAATATGTTTCTCATTGGAATACTAACATCTGGGTTTTCAGTTTGAATACCAATGTGGTAGGTTCTTGACCTTAGTCAAGGCAAGGTGGCTCCTTGGAGAATTGGAGAATCTGGGCCACCCGCATTGCTCTTGTCAATCATGTAGTGGCTGATTATACACAGCATTGATGAAGGCCTTGATTTGATGCAGTGTGTGAAAGAGAATGTGTTTTATTTAGGAGAAGCAAGAACTAGTTGCTCCCAAAGATAGGTAAATAACCTACATGCTTATCGAATCGTAGATTCATAGAATCCCTACAATGCAGAAGGAGGCCATTAGGCCCATCAAGTCTGCACCGACCGCATAGAACGTAGAACATAGAACATTACAGCGCAGTACATGCCCTTCAGCCCTCGATGTTGCGCCGACCAGTGAAATCAATCTAAAGCCCATCTAACCTACACTATTCCAATATCATCCATATGTTTATCCAATGACCATTTAAATGCCCTTAATGTTGGCGAGTCCACTACTGCTGCAGGCAGGGCATTCCAGGCCCTTACTACTAAGGGGGGGGACTGTGCAGACTCCGCACAGACAGTGAGCCAAGCCGGGAACTGAACTCGGGTCCTGGGTGCTGTGAGGTAGCAGTGCTAACCACTGTGCCACCATGCTGCCCTGGTACTTTCACATGGAAAGGGAGCAATTTTGACCAAAACTGTTGATAACGAATTGGTTGAAGTTGGACAATTTTAGTCACTAGCTCTTTTTTGAGGTGATGACATCTCATATTGAACTTTGCTAAAGTTAAAGAGAAGACCTTTTCTGCCACTTCAGGCAGCTCTCTGTGGCCTCTCATCATTCTCCTAGTCATGCTCAATTCCAGAGAGAGTCCTACCAGCCCACCCATGTCTGGAAGCAAAAACAGGAAATTCTGGATCAACTCGGCAAGTCCTACAGCATCCGTGGAGAGAGTTTGTTCCTGTCCTCACAGATTCTGCCAGACCTGCCGAGTTCATCCAGTATCTTCTGTTTCTATCTTGAGATTTCCAGCATGCTTGTACGTGTCTGGATGCAAGTTGTTTCAGTACCAGCTTTTAAATGAACAAAGAAGCATTTCAACTCCAGCCAACCCATTCCATGTCGACTTTTCACACTTTAACCAAATGTAGGAAAGATCCAGAAGAACATATACATGCACCAGCAGATAGAAAAAATAATCCAGCAACAACTTCTCAGTAATTCCTTTAACTAGACCACAATCCCATCCAGGCCCTATTCTCATAACCCCGCATATTTACCCTGCTAATCCCCTGACTAACCTAACCATGATGTGATTAGCTTGATTAGCATTCCAATCATTATTCTGCAAATTGGGTTTGTGTCTCTGTATGCCCTGTTTGTGAGCACATCTCCCACTCCACCTGACGAAGGGGCAGCGCTCCGAAAGCCAGTGGCATTTGCTACCAAATAAATCTGTTGGACTTTAACCTGGTGTTGTAAGACTTCTTACTGTGTAACCTTACTTGCATATCTTTAGATTCTCAATCCAATCTCGTACTCTACCCCAATCCCCTGCGATATCACCTTCTGAATCACTCGTATGTGGCACATTGTCAAAAGTCTTCTTGAAGTCTAGATATACCACATCATAGGTTCCCCATTATCCACCTTGCTGGCTAAGTCCTCAAATAACTCAAGCAAGTTTGTCCAGCATGACTTACCCTTCATAAAACCATGCTGACAATGGTGGCTTGAGCTTTCTCTCTCCTTTTTGAATAGGGGTGTCACATTAGTGCATTTCCAATCCACTGCTTATACTTACTCTTTTGACGATTGATGCTTTGAGATTTCACATTTTTGCAGAAGTTTGCAAAATTGTCTTAAACTTTAATTTGGGAGCAAATATAAGGATATATTCAAACAAATGTTATGATGTAACTTGTAACATGATGTAACAGGTTTTTAAGTAATTACTTTAAAAATATTTGGGTGTGGTTTGGTGTAGTGCAGACATTGTTAAAGTTTGCATGAATGCTTGTCAATAGTTAAGTTGTTAGCCAGGAACAGCAGAGGCAAGGTCGTTAATGCTGCTTTGATTTCATGGTTGTCGCATATGTGTTTAAGTCCACTTGGCCCCCATCCAACTCAATAGAAATATTTATCTCACCACTGCTGGGATTTGCACACTAATGTTACACTAGCAGATAGAAATGTTATCTACATGTGGATGTTACACTAATAGCAATGTGTGTAGAAGCCGAAATTGAGAAACTCAGCAAAGAGAACGTATTTTGGGTACTTGCCTTTCTTTCGGGCTAGGAAAATCTGGCCCCCAGTTTTTCTCGTTGGTTTAAAATGACATCATGCTGATGTTAGCCTGCTTGCTTTGTCATGCTAAATATGGCCACAAGGAAGCATTAATTTCAGAAGTAATTTGCACAGTTCCTCACACAAGCAATCTGTTTGACATGCTCTTTAAGTGAAATTCCAAAAATTGACCAGAAATTTAAAACCTCAAGATTTCTGCATTATGAATGTGTCTTGACAGGCATATATGATCGAGGCTGTAGCGTATTTGTAGCATATGCTGCCCTTTGTCTACGCTTTCTTAGTCATTTAAAAAAAAATCAGTTAGTCAAGCATTAACTTCCTATATTCACTGATTAAAGTAACCCATGTCGCTGAATGAATAAACCTCTCTGCAGCCCACATCTCATGCTTTTTTAAAAGCAGCCAGTGATTCATATGATGGGACACAGTTCCACCAAAGCCCTGCAGTATCAAATTCAAGTTAGTGTTTTATTCTGTAGTCCAGACAAGTGTACTTGTCTGAGTGGGTATTTAACCAACTTGCATTCACGTTCTTTCCAGCAGGGATACTTCATTCCCTCCGAGTGACCAGATATTGAGGTTTTTGGATCGCCTCCATCACCATCCTCGGTCTGAGATAGATGAGCACAATAAGTGAGCACAGACTTTCTAGTTTGCATGGCTGAATATCACAAACTACTGGCCATTAGGAGAACTTGTTAAGTGGTATAGGATTACATACAAAATCTAAATTGATCTCATAAAATCATACAGTGCATAAGAGGCCCTTTAGCCCATTGAGTCTGCACCGACACACAAGAAACATCTTGTCTTATTTACCAGCACTTGGCACATTGCCTTGAATGTTATGACATGCCAAGTGCTCATTCAGATACTTTTTAAAGGATGTCAGAAACCCACCTCTACCACCTTTCCAGGCAGTGCATTCCAGACCACCATCACCCTCACATCTCCTCCCTGAATCTATGTTCCCTCTTGACCGACCCTTCGACTAAGGGGAACAGGGTCTCCTTATCCACTCTTCCATGCCCCTCATAATTTTGTACACCTCAATCAGCCCCCCCCCCCCCCCCCACACACCTCAGTCTTCTCTGCTCCAACAAAAATAAACCAAGCCTATTGAACCTTCTTCGTAACTTAAATATTCCATCCCAGGCAGCATCCTGGCGAATCTCCTCTGGACACCTTCCAGTGATCTCCAATTAATGATCTGTCGTCATTAATTTGCAAATATCTCAAGCTGTAAATATTAGCTTATCCAAGTGCTTGATTTAGATTTATCCGTAACATCGGGATTCAGGACCGGCACATTCCTGTAAGGATGAAGGATAAGTATGGCAGGTTTTGGGAACCTTGGATAACGAGAGATATTGTGAGCCTAGTCAAAGAGAAAAAGGAAGCATTTGTCAAAGCTAGGAGGCTGGGAACACATAGAAACATAGAACAGTACAGCACAGTACAGGCCCTTCGGCCCTCGATGTTGTGCCGAGCTTAGTCCGAAACCAAGATCAAGCTATCCCACTCCCTATCATTCTGGTGTGCTCCATGTGCCTATCCAATAACTGCTTGAAAGTTCCTAAAGTGTCCGACTCCACTATCTCAGCAGGCAGTCCATTCCACACCCCAACCACTCTGAGTAAAGAACCTACCTCGGACATCCCTCCTATATCTCCCACCATGAACCTTATAGTTATGCCCCCTAGTAACAGCTACATCCACCCGAGGAAATAGCCTCTGAACGTCCACTCTATCTATCCCCTTCATCATCTTATAAACCTCTATTAAGTCGCCTCTCATCCTCCTCCGCTCTAAAGAGAAAAGTCCTAGCTCCCTCAACCTTTCCTCATACGACCTACCCTCCAAACCAGGCAGCATCCTGGTAAATTTCCTCTGCACTCTCTCCAATGCTTCTACATCCTTCTTATAGTGAGGTGACCAGAACTGCACACAATATTCCAAATGTGGTCTCACCAAGGTCCTGTACAGTTGCAGCATAACCCCATGGCTCTTAAACTCAAACCCCCTGTTAATAAATGCTAACACACTATCGGCCTTCTTCACGGCTCTATCCACTTGAGTGGCAACCTTCAGACATCTGTGGATATGAACCCCAAGATCTCTGTTCCTCCAAATTCCTCAGAACCCTGCCATTTACCCTGTAATCCGCATTCAAATTTGTCCTACCAAAATGAATCACCTTGCACTTATCAGGGTTAAACTCCATCTGCCATTTTTCGGCCCAACTCTGCATCCTATCAATGTTTCTTTGCAGCCTACAACAGCCCTCCACCTCATCCACTACTCCACCAATCTTGGTGTCATCAGCAAATTTACTGACCCACCCTTCAACCCCCTCCTCCAAGTCATTGATAAAAATCGCAAATAGCAGAGGACCCAGCACTGGTTCCTGTGGTACACTGCTAGTAACTGGTCTCCAGTCTGAAATTTTTCCATCCACCACCACCCTCTTCTATGCACACACGAAGCAAGTGTGGAATACAAGGAAAGTAGAAAGAATCTTAAGCAAGGAGTAAGAAGACCTAAAAGGGGTAATGAGAAAGCATTGACCGGCAGGATTAAGGAAAATCCCAAAGCTTTTTACACATATATAAAGAGCAAGAGGGTAGCCAGGGAGAGGGTTGGCCCACTCAAGGACAAGGGGGGAAATCTATGTGTGGAGCCAGAGGAAATGGGTGAGGTATTAAATGAGTACTTTGTGTCAGTATTCACCAAAGAGAAGGATTTGGTGGATGATGAGTCTGGGAAAGGATGTGTAGATAGTTTGAGTCATGTTGAGATCAAAAAGGAGGAGGTATTGGGGTTCTTGAAAAACATCAAGGTAGACGAGCCTTCAGGGCCTGATGGGATATACCCCAGAATACTGAGAGAGGCAAGAGAGGAAATTGCTGTGGCCTTGAGAGAAATCTTTGTATCCTCACTGGCTACAGGGGAGGTCACTGTAAGAGTTTTAACAACACCAGGTTAAAGTTAACCTGGCTTTAACCTGGTGTTGTTAAAACTCTTACTGTGTTCACCCCAGTCCAACGCCGGCATCTCCACAGGGGAGGTCCCAGAGGATTGGAGAATAGCCAATGTTCCTTTGTTTAAGAAGGGTAGCAAGAATAACCCAGGTAATTACAGGCCGGTGAGCCTTACATCAGTGGTATGGAAATCATTGGAGAGGCTTCTTCGAGATTTATTCCCACTTGGAAATAAGTAGACGTATTAGTGAGAGGCAACATGGTTTTGTGAAGGGGAGGTCATGTCTCACGGACTTGATCGAGTTTTTCGAGGTAGTGATGAAGATGATTAATGAGGGTAGGGCAGTGGATGTTGTCTACATGGACTTCAGTAAGGCCTTTGACAAGGTCCCTCGTGGCAGACTGGTGCAGAAGGTGAAGTCGCATGGGATCAGAGGTGAGCTGGCAAGGTGGATACAAAACTGGCTTGGTCAAAGAAGACAGAGGGTAGCAGTGGAATGGTGCGTTTCTGAATGGAGGGCTGTGACAAGTGGTGGTCCTCAGGGACCAGTGCTGGGACCTTTGCTGTTTGTAATATACATAAATGATTTGGAGGAAAATGTAACTGGATTGATTAGTAAGTTTGCGGATGACAGAAAGGTTGGTGGATTTGCGGATAGCGATGAGGACCATCAGAGGATACAGCAGGATATAGATCAGTTGGAGACTTGGGTGGAGAGATGGCAGATGGAGTTTATTCCGGACAAATGTGAGGTAATGCATTTTGGAAGGTCTAATACAGATAGGAAATATACAGTAAATGGCAGAACCCTTAGGAGTATTGATAGGCAAAGGGATCTGGGTGTACAGGTACACAAGTCGCTGAAAGTGGCAATGCAGGTGGAAAAGATAGTCAAGAAGGCATACGGCATGCTTGCCTTCATTGGCTGGGGTATTGAGTTTAAAAATTGGCAAGTCGTGTTGTCGCTTTATAGAACCTCAGGCTGCACTTGGAATATAGTGTTCAATTCTGGTTGCCACACTACCAGAGGGATGAGGAGACTTTGGAGAGGGTACAGAAAAGATTTACCAGGATGTTGCCTGGTATGGAGGGCATTAGCTATGAGGAGACGTTGGAGAAACTTGGCTTGTTCTTACTGGAGCGACGGAGGTTGAGGGGAGACCTCATAGAAGTCTACAAGATTATGAGAGGCATGGACAGAGTGGATAGTCAGAAGCTTTTTCCAGGTGGAAGAGTCAATTACTTGGGGGCATAGGTTTAAGGTGCGAGGGGCAAGTTTTAAAAGAGATGTACGAGGCAGATTTTTTACAGAGTGGTGGGTGCCTGGAACTCGTTGCCGGGGGAGGTAGTGGAAGCGAATACGGTAGTGACTTTTAAGGGGCGTCTTGACAAGTACATGAATGAGATGGGCATAGAGGGATATGGTCCCCGGAAGCGTAGGGGGTTTTAGTTAAGTCGGGCAGCATGGTCGGTGCAGGCTTGGAGGGCCGAAGGGCCTGTTCCTGTGCTGTAATTTTCTTTGTTCTTTGAGGCAACTGTGTTTTATGAAAAAACACCAAAAATTCAAACAGAACAAATACAATATATCACTGGAATTGGCATCCATTGGCTTTAAGGGCGTGAGAACCACAAATGATACTGGATATCTTTGCTCTCTATTCCTCTTCATTTTTTAAATTCAGCAGCAAGTGTTTAAGTGGCATTTGACATTTTAATTTGAGTACTTTTTTAAAAAAAACCTCAAGGTTGGTGATTTTGGTGAGTATCTATACATATATAAATGCATATATATGGAAGGACAGATTGTGACAAATATTTTCTATCTGATGCACCTCATCCAAGATCATATTTTTGGCACTATTGCTTTGTGTTAACCAGGTTGTGGTAATTGCCAAGGCAGAATTGAATTATTTTAGTTCTCTGAGTGATGTATAAAGATGAATTCCTGTGCAACATATATGAACAGTGAGTTCAGTGAGAAAAGGGCTGCAGTCTATGAAGAGCGTGATTGCTATTTGAACTTGACATCTTTTTCTGAGCTTGATATTTTTAAAAGGACTACTGAAATTACTCATTTGTTTCAAAATAATTTGTTGTGAATATCTAGTTCATGGTTCATGTTCATATTTTAGAAGTAATTTTTAATACTGGGAAGATTAACGTTTAACAGTAGTAAATGGGGTAAGTGCAATTAGAGCAACTTAAAGTCTCTATCCTTAAACTGTTGAGGCATGATTGTCTTAAGGGGTTCACAGCTGGAAAGGAAAGATCGTAAAACAGCAGTTGGGCTTACTGAACTGGAGATGTGGTGTCTGCACTGCTTGCAAAGTAGTTTGTTTTGGGAGTTAGAACTAATTTAGTTTAAAAACATTGTGAGCCCTGAAAAGTTGCATTGTCATCAAGATGATTGGAGCTTACGATGGTACTCTGCTGGGGAAGGGAAGGTTCTGCAGCAGGGGAATAGGTTACTGAAAAGGGGCTGCTGTTTTTTTTTCATTGCTAAAACAAGATTTATCAGATGCTTATACTTGTGCAGGTTGTAAGGCTCAGAGAAGTCTCAGGGAACTGAGAAGGTGACAGATCATCACTGGCTCATGCTACAGAGGGTTCAGGCTCAGTCAGTCAGGAGACGAGTTTGGAGAAATCTGGGGTAGTGACCACTTAGAGAAGTTAGTGGTCTGTGAAAGAAACCGAAGTACAGCTTTGTGAATCCATGAAACAGTCTCAGGAGGAGATATTGAAAAATTGGGAGGTGAGCAGTAGTTGTGGCAGTCTGAGTGGGAGCGTCTTTTGAGGGAATTCAGAGGCTAGATCTTCGGCAGTGAAGAGTTGAAATCCATCCTGAGCAAAATAGAGTCTTACTGAGACTTTGTGACTTACAGTAGTTACTAACATCTGTCATTTAATGTATTTGATTTATTATTGTCACATGTATTAGTATACAGTGAAACATATTGTTTCTTGCTGCTATACAGACAAAGCATACCGTTCATAGAGAAGGAAATGAGAGAGTGCAGAATGTAATGTCACAGTCATAGCTAGGGTGCGAGGTAGGTCATTCAAAAATCTGATGGCAGCAAGGAGGAAGTTGTTTTTGAGTCGGTTGGTACGTGACCTCAGACTTTTGTATCTTTTTCCCGCCGGAAGAAGGTGAAAGAGAGAATGTTCGTGCTGCTTGGGGCCCTTGATTATAGTGGCTGCTTTTCTGAGGCAGCGAGAAGTGTACAAAGAACAGTACAGCACAGGAAACAGGCCCTTCGGCCCTCTAAGCCTGTGCTGCTCCTTCGTCCAACTAGACCAATCGTTTGTATCCCTCCATTCCCAGGCTGTTCATGTGACTATCCAGGTAAGTCTTAAACGATGTCAGCGTGCCTGCCTCCACCACCCTACTCGGCAGCGCATTCCAGGCCCCCACCACCCTCTGTGTAAAAAACGTCCCTCTGATGTCCGAGTTATACTTCGCCCCTCTCAGCTTGAGCCCGTGACCCCTCATGATCGTCACCTCCGACCTGGGAAAAAACTTCCCACTGTTCACCCTATCTATACCCTTCATAATCTTGTATACCTCTATTAGATCTCCCCTCATTCTCCGTCTTTCCAAGGAGAACAACCCCAGTCTACCCAATCTCTCCTCATAGCTAAGACCCTCCATACCAGGCAACATCCTGGTAAACCTTCTCTGCACTCTCTCCAATGCCTCCACGTCCTTCTGGTAGTGCGGCGACCAGAACTGGACGCAGTACTCCAAATGTGGCCTAACCAGCGTTCTATACAGCTGCATCATCAGACTCCAGCTTTTATACTCTATACCCCGTCCTATAAAGGCAAGCATGCTATATGCCTTCTTCACCACCTTCTCCACCTGTGTTGCCACCTTCAAGGATTTGTGGACTTGCACACCGAGGTCCCTCTGTGTTTCTATACTCCTGATGACTCTGCCATTTATTGTATAACTCCTCCCTACATTATTTCTTCCAAAATGCATCACTTCGCATTTATCCGGATTAAATTCCATCCGCCACCTCTCTGCCCAATTTTCCAGCCTATCTATATCCTGCTGTATTGCCCGACAATGCTCTTCGCTATCCGCAATTCCAGCCATCTTCGTGTCATCCGCAAACTTGCTGATTACACCAGTTACACCTTCTTCCAAATCATTTATATATATCACAAATAGCAGAGGTCCTAGTACAGAGCCCTGCGGAACACCACTGGTCACAGACCTCCAGCCGGAAAAAGACCCTTCGACCACTACCCTCTGTCTCCTATGGCCAAGCCAGTTCTCCACCCATTGAGCCACTTCTCCTTGTATCCCATGAGCCTTAACCTTCTTAACCAACCTGCCATGTGGGACTTTGTCAAATGCCTTACTGAAATCCATATAGACGACATCCACGGCCCTTCCTTCATCAACCGTTTTTGTCACTTCCTCAAAAAACTCCACCAAATTTGTAGATAGAGTCAGTGGATCTAGGAGGCTGGTTCAACTGCAGTTTACCTGTTGTTTCATATTTACTTCTTGTTAATTCTGAATGTAAAAGTATAAAATAGATATTGTAAATAGTTTACTTTCTTGACTTTGTTTGGTAAAATTTATTTTGTTTGTTTAAGGCTGTGGAAACTTTTGACTTTATTCTCCTAATGGAAAACTGGGATTTTAAACTTTGTCCATAACTAGATCAAAGCTAATTTCAGAAAGTTGGCACACATTCCACCACATATCAGTGCACGCATGTTCCACAGTTACAGATTTGCAGTGAATGAACAAACTGGAGCCAGTAACAATGTGCAGTTGGTGCAATTTGAATTCATGCTGTTTTCCAGTGTTCTCCTGTCCTGTTTTTAGTTGTGAGATCTGTAACAATTTGCTAAAAGTGCATTTGGCTATAAAATGAACCCAAAATTGTTGGGATCTGAAGTAAGATCAAAAGATGCAGGAAAAATACAGAAGAGCTGGCAGCATGTGTGGAGAAGAGAAACAGACTCTGAACCTGAGTTTCAAAGAAGCCGGCTCATGGATGTTAATGAGCACATTGCTGAGGAAATTAAGCAAGCTGAAAGTTAGAGCTCATTTGTTGAGACAACAGGGATGACTGGTGCAAGATGTGCTGTTTATGAATTTGTGCTTGAGGCATCTTTCAAAAGTAGAGGGGCTTTTGTTTTGTATCTGACAGTGTCCCCGAAATGATGTTTCCTTCCTCAGCAAAAATATCTCTCATCTTGAAGAACACAAAGAAGGAAGTTCAGAAGGAAACTGGGATATGAAGTGGAAAATCTGTGAATATTGATGTTCTGTGATTTGTAAGAAGTTATTGGTGCTGCAGTAGATGGTCTGGAACTTGCTCATATAGCTCATAGTCTGTCTCCTGTATGTACTGATTCGAAACACAATGAGCTAAGAATTTTGTGGTTGTAGATTTCAAAAATTGTAGTGTGATGAAGTGGTTGCATTGAAACATGTAGTTAGTTGCAAGGATTTGTTTTTCATTTTCTTTTTCTATCGAAGCTTTGAAATGTTTAGCTTACATCACTTTTCAAATGACAACATTATAATGTTAGTATTGTTACTGCAGCTGAGCCTTCTATATTACAGTCACTCTAAGTACTGGATTTTTAATTGTAAATTTAAATAAATGATTGCACAGCTGTCAAGGAGGTGTGATAACCATGTTTATGTCAATAAATTCTAAACTTATGCTCAAGTTAAATTCAAGAGATGAGAGTGTACATCTATACTTATCAATTAATGAACATTAACTGTCAGGAGGTAAAATGGCAAAGGATTATAGTGTATGGATGGCTGCCCCTTCCTACAGTAAATTAAACTGGCTTTATTTTTATTGTTGCATGCGAAGAGTCAGTAAAAAGTTGCAAAATACTGCTCATTCTGGACATGTTGCAACTAGTTATCATTGATACCTTTCTGTGGGTACATGCAAGTTAGTGCTCTGCAAGTTTTGTACGCTCAAAGTCGAACTCATGTAAAGTCAACCCTGTGACCTTTGGGTAAAAAGCTATGATTTTTAATTTACTGTTTTTTCAAAGACTAACTACGTTGTAAATATTAAGCAATTAGTGGTAATTACTATGGTTTAGAAATTTAAAGGGGACCTTTAAATTTTTCCTCCACCTATTCTAGTGGCAATTTTTCAGCCAAATGACAAGATGTGTACCATATGACCTATCGTAATGCCTTCAAGAAAGAATAACATAAAAAATAGAAGCAGGGGAAGGCCCCCCATGCTCTTTTCTCCCCCCCCCCCCCCACCCCCAAAATGTGCCTTGATCCCTATTACACATCCCAATTTAAATTGGGGGAAAACTGACTGGATTAATGAGCATTGACAAAATGATCACAGAGTCTTAGAGGTTTACAGCATGGAAGCAGGCCATTTGACCCAACTTGTCCATGCACCCAGTTTTTAACCATTAAACTCGATCCAATTGCCTGCTTTTGGCCCATATCCCTGTATACCAATTTTACCCATGTAACTGTCTCAATGCTTTTTAAAAGACAAAATTGTGCCCGCCTCGACTACTGCCTCTGGCAGCTTGTTCCAGGCACTCACCACTCCCTGTGTGAAAAAAATTGCCTCTCTGGACCCTTTCGTATCTCTCCCCTCTCACCTTAAACCTATGCCCTCTAGCTTTAGATTCTCCTACCGTTGGGAAAAGATGTTGACTATCTACCTTATTTATGCCCCTCATTATTTTATAGACTTCTGTAAGATCTCCCCTAAGCCTCCTGCGCTCCAGGAAAGAAGTCCCAGTCTATCCAGCCTCTCCTTATAACTCAAACTCAAACCTGGTAGCATCCTAATAAATCTTTTCTGCATTTTTTCTAGTTTAATAATATCCTTTCTATAATAGGGTGACCAGAATTGAACACAGTATTCCAAGTGCGGCCATACTAATGTATTGTACAACTTCAACAAGACGTCCCAAATCCTGTATTCAATGTTCTGACCAATGAAACTAAGCATGCTGAATGCCTTTTTCACCACCCTGTCCACCTGTGACTCCACTTTCAAAGGATTATGAACCTAGATCTTTGTTCTATAACTCCCCAACGCTCTACCATTAACTGAGTAAGTCCTGCCCTGATTCGATCTACCAAAATGCATTACCTCACGTTTATCTAAATTAAACTCCATCTGCCATTTTTCAACCCACTGGCCCAATTGATCAAGATCCTGTTGCAATCCTAGATAACCTTCTTCACTGTCCACCATGCCATAAATCTGCAAACTTACTTACCATGCCTCATATTGTCACTCTCGGAGTCATTTGACTCTATGCCCTCAGAGAACTGAAGAAAGATGGTTTTCCAGAATTCATGCCCAGTGTTGGGTGGTGCACAAAAAATACACGATTTAGTACTTAATCAGAAAATGAAATTCTGACACTGTCTGCCACCTGAATCCGATGATAAATCATTAAATTCCACCATTTTCTCATTCAACTTTGAGAGAAGAATGCATATCAATTGGCTTGCATTGGAAATATGTTTGAACCACCAATGAACTTTGACATAAACATAACTGTTCCCAACATTAGTTTAAATGTACTTGTAAAGACAACTGGCCACAAGAAATCGTGATTCACAGTTGTTCTATCTTGTATATTGGATGGCACAAAATAAAAGCCGATGGTGATGTTCAGGCAAAAAAATCTCCTCAAAAGAGAAATTTCAGAAAGACGTTGTCATCCATGTTCACGAAAAAGGCTGGATGGATGAAGGCGTTTGAAGATGTGGACCAAAAATGTGTAGAATTTGAGGCCTGGAGGACTACTTGGGCACAAATCAAGTAAGTCCGACAACCTCTAAAACATTGCCTATATAAAAGCCAACCCCATAACTTTTGGCCCAAAAAATACATCTAAAAAACTGGCTTTTACATGAGTATTTGTAGGAGTGCTCTTTGAACTTGTATCCTTTGTGCATTGTCAAACAAGTGAACAAAGATTTGGACAAAACCTGTTATATAGAGGACAGATGAATAATAGTTGGTTTGTCTCTAGCTAATCAAGAGATTCTGGCGATGTAGACTGGGAGCAAAGCCTGACTTGACCAAGACATTTGAATTAAGAAGTCCCAGTCAACATCTCCTCCCCCCCTCCCCCCAAAACCTTGTTCCCCCCCCCCCCCCCCCCCCCAGACAAATATACTCCCCCATCTACCAAGAAAAAATTAACATAAGTAATATAAAAAAAAGGAAAAGGCCCAGGAGACAAGAAGACAACAAGCCCACAATATAAGGGCAATGCATCATGGGGGCAACAAGGGTTGGACGTGAGCCAAAAGGAAAGAGGTAGAGCATGAAGAAAAGGGGACATGTTCTCTGTCTGACTCCAAAAACTTTACCAAGACATTTGAGTTTCTAAGTTAGCCTTTTAACTGGAGTATTGTGTTCAAATCTGGGCACCATAGTTTAGGAAGGATATGAAGACATTGGTGAGGGTGCAGAAAGGATCTAAGAGAATGGCTGTATTGACAGAGATGTGAGCCTTCAGTTATGTGGATAGATTGGTAAAGCTAGGTGTTGTCCTTAGAGAAGAGAAGGCTCAGAGAAGATTTGATAAAGATGTTCAAGCTCATGAGGGTTTAGATAGAGTACATTGGGCAAAACTGTTCCCATTGGTAGAAGGATCGAGAATGGTAGGTGGAAAGCTTAATGATGCATTTACTGCATTAACTTATGCTGCTGGATTTGTTTTTTCTCACAATTCTTGTGGGGTGGTGGATGATGTAAGGGTGTCAATACAGCCCAACATTCTGAGCAGGCGCGTTTTGTGGTGTAGAGTTGATTTTGTAGTCTTGAAAGATGTAATAATGCAACAGTCATATTACTTTCCTTGATAGTTAACTATTCAGGCTGTTTCTTAATGAATGCCAGACTTTCTTTATTTTGGTTTGCTTTCTGTTTTTTTAACTGATGTTTAACAATTGCATTACATTAATGTCTTTCTGTGGTGCTAAAACTGGGCCTGGAATTTATTTAATGATTGTGACCATTGATCGAGCAATTAATTTTGCTAGCTTAACTTGGAAAAAGTGTTTAGATTTTGTTCAAACTTTAATGAATGATCTCTAAACAGATCCTGGGTTCCTTTCTGAAAAGGTCCCGCTGAGAACTGTCTGTTCATACATCTGTGAATATTTAGAGCTCTAATCCAAGCATTAGCGGTGCTAAACATATTGCATTCCTGTACATTTAGTTTGGATAAGGGTTAACAACCTGGTTGAGCTGGAAAATTGTAAATCAATTATAAACCCTCCCCTGTCCCCAAAATTACACAGATTCCAATATGTTTGTCTAACATGCGGACGAGTAACATTCATGGTTTTTGGCAAATGGTATTACAAATTTCAGAATGTTAAACATGAATGACTTGATAAGCTATGAAGGCACATTTTGAATGTCTTTTGGGTTTTGTTAGCATAGATGGGCAATAATGTAATTTCAGGCTGACCTCATTGCATGTAAGCCTGTTTATAGGGCCATTTGTATTGGGAGTTTTAGAATCTTACAATGACGAGAGCAGAGCCGGAGGCCATTTGGCCTGTTGTGTTTGTGTTGGTTCTCTGACGAGCAGCTCAGCTATTCCCACTCCGCTGCCTTTTCCCCATTGCCCTGCAAATATTTTACCCAGATAATTTTCCAATCCTCTTTTGAAAGTCATGATTGAATTTGCCTCTCTCTCTCAGGCACTGAATTCCAGATCCTAATCATGTGCTGTGCAATAAAAACTTTCCTCCTATCTTCTTTTGTCAGTCACCTTTGATTTGTGTCCTCTAGTTCTTAATCATTCCGCCAACTGAATCAGTTTCTCTTTAGCTATTCTGTCCGGATCCCTCATGATTTTGAAAACTTTTTTTCACTGAGGAGAACCAAACCTAGTTTCTCCAATCTGTCTGCACACCTGAAATTCCTCAAACCCATGTGCCATTGTTGTAAATCTTTTCTGCAGTTCCTCTAATGGCATCTTCGTATCTTTCCCAGATTGGAGACACTGCTCCATATGAGGCTGAGCTAGTGTTTTACAAAGATCCATCATCATTTCCTTGCTTATGTATTTTATGCCCCTATCATGATTCTGTATGCTTTCTCAACATTTTTCTGTATTAACTTTAATCTACCACATATCTATCCATTCTACCAGCCTGTCTATGTCTTTCTGGAGTTTATCACTGTCCTCCTCACAGTTCACAATGCTTTCAAGTTTTCTGCCACCATCAAATTCTGCCCAGACACATCCAAGTCTAAGTCGTTAATTTAGACCAAGAAGAGCAGTGGTCCTAACATCAACCCCTGAAGACCCTACGATATTCCTCCAGTTTGAAAAACAACCATTTTCTAGTTCTCTATAACTCTGAACTTTGTATTCATGCTGCCACTTTTATTACCCAGGCTTTAATTTTGCTGGCCTACCTGTTTCGGATTATCCCGGATTAAGACTATGCTCTTATTAGATGTCATGAGCACATTTTGAGATGAGACATGCATGGACTATGCGTATGTTCAAATCATTTGTGAGCTGAGGAAAATATAGGCCTCATGGGGATGCCACTGACTCCGTGATCTTAAAACAATCCAACTGATTTCATGTTCTCGTCTGTTCTTCAGTTGTTCCTCTATCCATGCTGCCACCTTGCCTCTAATCTCATGGATTTGAACATGCGTAACAAATCTCTGTGTGGCACTTTGTCAAATACTTTTTTGAAATGTAGATATATCCACTTCATTTCCTTTGTCCATCCATTCAATTGTTTTGTTGAAGAATTCAATTAAATTAGTCAAGCATTTCTTGATCTTTTTTAGTTCCATGTTAACAGTTTTGATTAATCCATACCTTTTTAAGTGCTCCTTAACATTTTCTCTTGTTATGATTTCTAACTGTTTTACTGCTACCCGTATGATGAAGCTGGCCTGTTTATTCTTTAGAGAAATAGGGATGTAATGTTCACTTCTTCCAATATCTTGGTTGAATTTCTGTTTGCAGTGAATTTTGGAAAATTATGATTTACTACCATTATTATTTACATGTAAACTTTACTCAGTTTAATGCTGAGCACTCAATTTGGGCTCCCTAATTTAATAAACTTAACTCACTTAACAGTGTTTAGTTTTCTTGTATTAAAGCTAAACCCATACCTTTTATGTTTTCCAAAATGCTTCACAGCCAATTAATTACTTTTGATGTTCAATCATTATTTGTTTGCACACAATCAGCAAATGAGGTACATTGACAAGATAATCTTTCTTCAGGAGACATTTTGGCTATGATACGATTGCCTTGTATTTCTTTGAATGGTGTCATGGGATCTTTTGTGCCCATCTGTTCAGGTGAACTAAGGACTTTAACTTTTCATCTGAAATATGTCACCTCTAACAATATAATACTTTGTATTCCACTGATGTATCAGTCTAGAGTTTGGAATTTGCCCATCTGGGATGATTTGATTCGATTTGATTTATTATCACATGTATTAGTATACATTGGAAAGTATTGTTTCTTGCGTGTAATACAGACAAAGTATACTGTACATAGGGAAGGAAAAGAGAGTGCAGAATGTAGTGTTACAGTCATAGCTAGGGCGTAGAGAAAAATCAACTTAATGCAAGGTAGGTGCATTCAAATTTCTGATGGCAGCAGGGAAGAAGCTGTTCTTGAGTTGGTTGAGCTCAGACTTTTGTATCGTTTTCCTGACGGAAGAAGGTTGAAGAGAGTATGTCCAGGGTGTGTGCGGGTCCTTGATTATGCTGGCTGCTTTTCGGAGGCAGCGGGAAGTATAGGTAATGTTAATTAATTGGAGGCTGATTTGAGAGGTGGACTGGGCTACATTTACGTCCCTTTGTAGTTTCTTACGGTCTTGGACAGCAGGAGCCATACCAAGCTGTGATACAACCAGAAAGAATGCTTTCTATGGTGCATCTGTAGAAGTTGGTGAGAGTTGTTGCTGACATGCCAAATTTCCTTAGTCTTTTGAGAAAGTAGAGGCGTGGTGGGCTTTCTTAACTGTAGTGTCAGCATGGGGAGACCAGGACAGGTTGTTGGTGATCTGGACACCTGAAAACTTGAAGCTCTCGAGCATTTCTACTTCATCCCCATTGATGTAGAAAGGGGCATATTCTCCTCTAAGCTTCCTGAAGTTGATGACTATCTCCTTCATTTTGTTGACATTGAGTGAGAGATTATTGTTGTCGTACCAGTTCACCAGATTCTCTATCTCTTTCCTGTACTCTGTCTCGTCATTGTTTGAGATCTGACCCACAACGGTGGTGTCATCAGCAAACTTGAAAATCGAGTTGGAGGGGGATTTGCCATATAGTCAAAGGTGTATAAGATGATTGTTCAATTGCTAAGACTAGCTGTGGCAAAGCAATGGCGTAGACTTTGTGATTATCAGCGAACGAACGGCACCTGACATTCATGATGTTGACAGCTGCTCATAATGTTTGGTGGGAATTTGAATGGAGACTTGTGTTTGATCCAGTGTGGTGCCATCTACAGGGTATTGCGGGCATGTGTGAGCAGGGCTGTTGAACCAGTTAGGTTGAAGAATCCTCTTTGAGACAAGGTATGATTTTGAGTTTCTGCTAGGACTGGGAACAGAGGCAGATGGGAGTTAAATATGACCCTGTCAGATGGTTTACTGTTTCCTTAGCTCCGTCTCACCTCTGAGCCAATTTTGAGGAGGCAAGCTGCAGGGAACAGCAGGGCAACTCATCGATGCACCAGATGTGTGCTGCAACTCTTTAAGAGCCTATTGAGACCAATTAAAAGTGGCCAACTGTGGCTATCCTGAGGTGGCAGTAGCCAGTTTAAGTGTCTGGTGGTGGCCTCCCTCTGGCAGATCCAGCATTCCAGGCTGACCTAGAGGCCCTCGCTGCCTACTTTGGTACAGAAACAGCCAAAAGTCACCATGTATAGGGTCGCTGTGCACCCCCCAACACAGTGAATAACCGGGCGGCACAGTAGTTAGAACTGTTGCCCCTGAATCAATTCCGGCCTCGAGTGACTGCCCGTGTGTTCTCCCCGTGTGCCTGGGTGCTCTGATTTCCTCCCACAGTCCATAGATGTGCAGCTTAGGTTAAGGTTTGGTCGCACATTCTGTGGAGGTGCATGGTAACTCAAACCACCATTTCTGGATTTCCTTCTTTAACTGTGCATCTGTTATTTGATTTACTCCATAATAATGGTGAGTGCTACTAGCCTGATTGATTATTAATGCAAAATCTGGATCAATTAGTAACAGATCTCCTCTGGCAAAATATAGGAGAAGCTGGGGGTTGCTGTTCTTAGTAAAACTCGCTTTATTTGAGCATTCTGATCCTCTTCCAAGTTCTCAAAAATCAACTTCTCAAAAATTAAGTATCTGCTTTTGCTCATACAGGAACACAACGGTTTTCATTACCTCTAACAATTTTGGGGTGTGATTTGCGCGTGCTCTCTCTCTCTATTTCTAAATAATATAGAATTATATTCTATATAATATAGTATATATAATATATATTAAAGTGACATGCAACATATTGTCATGGGAATGATCAGGCTAGAATACGATTTTAAAATACCACGATTATCTGATACTACACTCTAACTCTCTCTAATTAGTGCCAACTGTCTTGCCCTGGAAACCTTCAGTGATGACCACACTAATCCACCATCCATGAAAGTCTTCCTGTGATGTTTTCAGCCAATAAGTTATGTGTAAAAGACAAGTTAACTGATGCCTTAAAAAACCCCACCAAAATACTGAACAAAGTCTTATCTCCTTGTTTTCTCAGTGCAACTCTCAAAAACGTTGTCGATACTCACAAAAGGCTTTTTTCTCAACTAATCATTTGAGTGGCTTCAACACGGTGTAGTGTACTTGAATGGTTCAGATGCTATAAACAGCGTAGACTTCCCTTTTGTGATTGACCTGCACTTCTGACTGGCTTTCTTTCCTGATTGTACTTCCTCTGTATCAATTAATATGTACTTGTGAAATGATTCCTTAATTGTGAATGCATTACTGCTTTATAAAAGAGTTCCTCTGTTTCATTATTTTCAATTGTCAGGGCATTTTATGAATTTAAATATCTGTTGCTATGTTTCCCTGTAAAGGATACTGTCACTCTGCCATATATTTTAATGTATTATTGAGCATGACGTTCAACAAAATGTTTGCTTTGACATTTTAAATTGAGTGACAGTTGAGGTGGATTCCTCACCACTGTGATTGACAGGGCCCTTAACCGTGTCTGTTCTGTCTTTTGCACTTCTGTGCTTCCCCAACTTTCTTCCGGGGAGGCAATGGTGTTGTGGTATTGTCACTGGGCTAGTATCTCAGAGACCCAAGGTAATGTTCTGGGGTCACAGGTTTGAATCCCACAATGGCAGATGGTGAACTTTGAATTGACCATGAAAGCATTTTCGATTATCATAAAAACCTATCTGATTCACTAGAATCATAGAAACCCTACAGTGCAGAAAGAGGCCATTTGGCCCATCGAGTCTGTACCAACCACAATCCCACCCAGGCCCTACCCCCATATCCCTACATATTTACCCACTAATCCCTCTAACCTACGCATCTCAGGACACTAAGGGCAATTTTAGCATGGCCAATCAACCTAACTCACACATCTTTGGACTGTGGGAGGAAACCAGAACACCCAGAGAGCACCCAAGCCGGGAATCGAACCCAGGTCCCTGGAGCTGTGAAGCAGCAGTGCTAACCACTGTGCCGCCCCACAATATTTTTAGTAAATGGTGGATGATGTCTTCCTGTATAAATCCCCATTGGTGTCTTACCTTTTCTTCAGTTGGCTAATCCTTGACAACCACCTGAAGGTAACTACTTATTAATACAACTTGCCCATAGCTGTTTCATCCAATTTAAGGTGTAAATTGAATATTTTAATCCTCATATTGTAGTTTAATATTTCAGATTTTACATTATTGCTATTATTGATTTAGCTTTGAAATTCATGGTAGCTATTGAGCCAAACTTCCTTCTTTGTTTCCACAGCTGAATAATCATTAAGATTGTGTGAGCCATCCTTTGTGAATATTCATCCTCTGTATGATGTAAGGTAATAATAGTTGAAGAGTGTTTTGCAGTTCTGCAGTTTTACACTTAGTTTCTCATTGTAGGTCATTCCTTCAGTTTATTCCACCCCTCCCCCAAATTTTTGAACTGTTTAAAAGCTCATGTTGCGTGCAGGAAAATTGCCATGCTGTCTGTGAAATCTGCCTAAAACGAATGCATTTATATCATTGTAAACATTGCAGCTGGCAGGAAATCACACCGCTACATGTCAAGCTTGCAAAGCTGGCTGGCATTGTCAGTAGCAAATTGCGTCAGTTGTGCCAGGAAGGGTAGGATTTGTTTGTGATAATGCTGGATATTGGACCCACCTAAAGTCTAGCAGCTGTTCAAGGAAATAGATTCCTAAATGGATTGTAAATATACATTTTTTTTTGTTTCTGAAATTAAAATTTGTCTTGAGCAATGTTTAGGATGCTAGATAGATAGTGAAGTATAAAACCTGTAAATAATTTAGCAATAAAAAATGTAAATCAGCTATATTGTATGCGCAAAGCTAGCTTCGTTAAAATAAATTAGTTAGAAATAACTCTGCATTTAGAAGTGGTTCTGAAGCTTCCACAATCTCACCTAATTTGCTGTCCTCTCAGGTTGGGTATATAGAAGTCCTAGAAAAGGTTCAAAAGAGGGCCATTACTTTGAACCTAGGTTTAAGGGCCCTGAACTATAAGGGCAAAGACCTAGGTGCTCGCTCGGAAGTACTTCTTTCACAGAGAATCTCCACCCTCATTTAGTATAAATTCACACAAATCTTTACTCAACTGTCTTTGATTTTTGCTTCATATCAGCACCTTATCCCTTCTAAACAGATTTTGTATTTATTTTTATTTGATGCATCAAACTTGGATGAATAGTTACAATTCAAGTTACTTCAGGTGAGGATTCCGTTTTAAATCTTCCAATTCCACCATTCAAATCTTGATTGATGAGGTGAGCTATTGTAGGAAATCACTGATTGGAGGGTTAAACCCTTGTTGACTTCAGTTATTTGATCCCACAGATCAACACACAAACTCTGTGCTTTCTTTTCAGTTCTTTATGCCTTCCTTTTAGAACAGATTTTCTTGTAATGTTGTCAGAGACAGATTTTTGGAATTAAGATCCAGTGTTAGAGCCTAATTTCATACCAAACCACGATGCACACAAAATGGCAGAAGCTGGAATTGACAAACTACCCTTTGAGCATTGAAGGAACCAGAGGAACTTAATAAAATAGATTGCAAAACCTAACTATGAAAATCTTCATGTTACTGTTGCTTTAAAAAAAAAGGGGTACTGCTGGTGGTAAGTCTGCCAGAAAGTCTCTCTTGTTCATCCTTCACTTTCATTGAAGCATAGAAACATAGAAGATAGGAGCAGGAGGAGGCCATTTGGCCCTTCGAGCCTGTTCTGCCATTCATTACGATCATGGCTGATCATCCAACTCAATAGTCCAATCCTGCTTTCTTTCCATAATCTGTGATCCCATTCGCCCCAAGTGCTGTATCTAGTCGCCTCTTGAATACATTCAATATTTTGAAATCAACTACTTCCTGTGGTAATGAATTCCATAGGCTCACCACTCTTTGGGTGAGGAAATATCTCCTCACCCCTGTCCTAAATGGTCTACCCGGAATCCTCAGCCTGTGACCCCTGGTTCTGGACTCCTCCACCATCCAGAACATCCTCCCTGCATCTACCCTGTCTAGTCCTGTTAGAATTTTATAAGTCTCTATGAGATCCTCCTTCATTCGTCTGAACTTCAGTGAAAACAATCCTAGCCTAGTCAATCTCTCCTCATACATCAGTCCTGCCATCCCTGGAATCAACCTGGTGAACCTTCGCCACACTCCCTCGAGAGCAAGAACACCCTTCCTCAGAAAAGGAGACCAAAACTGCACACAATACTCTAGATGTGGCCTCACCAAAGCCCTATATAATTGCAACAATACATCCCTGCTCCTGTACTCAACCACTCCAAATGAAGGCCTTCTGCCTTCTTTACCGCCTGCTACACCTGCGTGCTTACCTTCAGCGATTGGTGCACAAAGACACCCAGGTCCTGCTGCACACTTTCCCCCCTCCCAATTTACAGCCATTCAGGTAGTAATCTGCCGCCTTGTTTTTGCTTCCAAAGTGAATAACTTCACATTTATCCAAATTATATTGCATCTGCCATTGCTTTGCCCACTCACCGAACCTGTCCAGATCATGCTGAAGGATCTCTGCATCCTCATCACAGTTCACCCTCCCACCCAACTTGGTATCAGCTGCAAACTTTGAGATGTTACATTTTGTTCCCTCATCCAAATCATTAAGATATATTGTGAATAGCTGAGGTCCCAGCACCGACCCCTGTGGCACCCCATTAGTTACTGCCTGCCAATTTGAAAAGGACCCATTAATTCCTACTCTTTGTTTCCTCTCTGCCAACCAGTTTTCTATCCATCTTATACACTTCCCCCAATCCCATGCGCTTTAATCCTGCATGATAATCTCTCATGGAGGACTTTGCCAAATGCTTTCAGAAGATCCAAATATACCGCATCAACTGGCTCCCCCTTGTCAACCCTACTAGTTACATCTTCAAAGAATTCCAACAGATTTGTCAAGCATGATTTCCCCTTCATAAATCGATGCTGACTCTGTCTGATCCTGTCACTGTTTTCTAAATGCTTTGCTATAAAGTCCTTGATAATGGATTTGAGAATTTTCCCCACTACCGATGTTAGGCTTACTGGCTTATAATTCCCTGTTTTCCCTACCTCCCTTTTTGAATATTGGGAATGACATTAGCTACCCTCCAATCTACAGGGACCGTTCCAGAGTCTATAGAATCCTGGAAGATGGCCACCAATGCATCCACTATTTCTAGAGCCACTTTCTTAAGTAGTCTGGGATGTAGATTATCAGACTCTGGGGATTTATGTGCCTTCAATCCCATCAATTTTCCCAGCACCATTTCTCTGCTAAAATTGATTTCCCTCAGTTCTTCCCTCTCACTAAATCTTGCATTCTCCAACATTTCTGGTATCTGATTTGTGTCCTCTTTTGTGAAGACAGAACCAAAGTATGTATTCAGTTGCTCGGCCATTTCTTTGTCCCCTATTATACATTCCCTGTTTCTGTCTGTAGGAGACCTGCATTTGTCTTCACCAACCTCTTCTCTTGTTTCTTATCCTGTCCTCCTCTTTCATTTCATGCAGATCTCTTTCTCCTTTGCCATCACTTCTCCTTTTTGCCTTCTGTCCATCTAAGATGGTTCTGAGTTCAGGTTCACTCCAGAACTTGAACATAAAAATCAAGGCTGGCATGCCAGAGTAATGACACTACTGAGAGGGTGTCGCACTGTCGGGGGTGCCATTCTTCAGATGAATTTAGTCATTACTACATTTTGGTTTGTGTGAGCTTGCTCTTGGAAATTGACTGCTGCGTTTTCTGCATTACAAGAGTGACTACTCTTCAATGTACTTCATTGGCTGGAAAGCATTTTGCTTGTCAGGTGGTCATGAAAAAGCATTATGTAAATGCATTTCTTTTCTTTCTGACTCCTTCCTTTCTTGTTCTTTTTACTTTACTTTTCCCCTCTGCTCTATTTTGCTATCTTCAACTTCTCTGGCTGAGAGAGACTTTATCGGCTAGAGAGTACTTTTGGTTGCAGAATCAAGCTGGCAGAGCAGTCAAGAGTCACTTGGAGTAACAAACAGAAGGATTATTCTGAGTGTGCAAATAAATCAAGGAGTGGGCAAGAAACCTGCCCATTCTGGCAGATTATTTCACCTCTGACTGGTGGAGTGAGCCTTGATGGATTATGTTCGCTAAGCAAATAAGCTGCTGTTTAGTTGTTTGGCAATAACTAAATTGAATAATTTACCTAGTTTAGATCTGTTATTTGTTCAGGTGTTTTTTTAAGGAGTATTGGCTGCAAGCATGAATTGGTTACTTTGTATTCCTACAGTGATTTGTTAAGAACATGTTAAAGTGCAATTTTACATTTTTGATGTGCATATATTTGTTTTATGCTGGTATATAGAATGCAGCAGTTCTGGGTGATATTACATGGATAGTGGAAGAGCAGTTGCTCTGTACTGTGCAGGGACTGTGGGAGGAGGCATTGTGGTGTTGGAGCAGTTCACGTTAGGTTGGAGGGGAAAGGAATTTCATAATGTCCTAGTATTTTTCTGCACCCTGTTAGATGATCACTGAATTCTGTTATCTGCCAGTGGTTTTAGTGAATGAGTGTACAATTCACTGAACACTTTTTTTGTTGCCACATCTCATGGTAATGTATAAAGGTTGCATGTGGAGAATATCATTAACCAAAACAAGAAGTTCTCTTGATCTAATTTTATCGAATGATGATTATTTCTATTAAGAACAGTTTAAAAAGGTGCATGTTTACTGTCCTTTATAGAAGGTTATTTCAAGCTTTCTTTAAAGCAGAGTATTGGAAAAGAGAAACTGACTGATCTTCAGTGTTCAATCTGGTGTCAGTGTGTGACCATTAAACCAATTTGGTACTTTCCTTTGAGAAACTGGAAATGAGAAAATGTTGCTCATTGTTGCCTCCAAGAGCTATGTAACCAAGACCGACTGTTAGAATGAATGAATAACTGCATACATTTACATAGTCTCTGGCGATGCCATCTGTGGCATGTCACTAAAGGGGGAGGTGGGGTGCTTAAGTGCAACCAGTTGTCTAGGCACTTTGCCTATGCTTTGTTCCGTGCTGCAGTTGATGATCCAGCTGAGATCAACCATTTACTGTCTGGGGGGGGAAGTGAGTCCAAGTGATAATTAAGCCTGGGATTAGAATGGAGTCAGCTAGTCTGTGGAACAAAGCAGCAAAGTAATGCTCTTGACAAAATTTATAAATTTGCAACATTTTTAATAGCTTGAGGCTGAAAATATAGTAGGGAGATGTGCAGTGGTGGGGACGGGTTGGGGAGATGCAAAGAAAATCAGTTAATGCTGCCCTAAAAATTGCTCATCGACTATAATACATTATGAAACATATCGATTCATATGATGTGACCATAGAAATGTTAATTGTGCCAAGTAACTTGCCAAGCTTAAATAAAAATGGCAGTGATTTAATGATTATGGAGTTTTGGTTGATTGTCTTTGGAGCTTTGGGAGACACCTTTGCAGATCATTTATGTAGTTGATATGAAAAATTGAGAGATAGAATGGATGATTGTCAGTTTGCACTAGAAGTAATTTTGATGGCTGCATTGATTTTTCTCACTTCATACTTATGTATATTCTCCTTTCCACAGTTATTGTTCATGCATCCATACATTCTTGCCACTGTCAAGATTTTTTTCAAGGCAGCACTGATTTCCATTTCCAATTTAATGTAAGGTCATAGATCTGAAATTTTAATGCTTTGAACATTTTCAGTTTTTATTGCTGATTTCCATATCCTTGGTCTGTCTCCGAATTTTTTAAAACTCCCCTGTTTCCAACAATTTATTTCCCTTCCATCTTTATTTTTAAAGCTGCTAACTCCTTGATGGGTTGCAGTTCAATCTGCATTGGTAAATGCCCATTACCTCACTCAAGTGCTTGCTTCTTCCATCATTTAGCTTGGAGAGTGAACATTGTACACGACAGTAACTGACTTCATTAGTAAGTGTGTAGAAGATTGTGTGCCAAAGAAGCAAATCCGTGCGGTTTCCCAACCGAAAATCATGGATGAACAGGGATATCCGCTGCTTCCTGAAGTCTAGGTCTGAGGCGTTCAAGTCAGGCAACCCTGACCTATACAAGAAGGCCAGATATGATCTAAAGAGATCCATCAAAGATGCCAAAAGACAGTACCAGACCAAGCTAGAGTCCCAGGCTAGCCACATGCTGACTATGGTACGGTCTGCAAGACATAAGCTATAAGATGAAAGCATGTAAAATCACCAGCTCCAACGCACCCCTCCCTGATGAGCCCAATGCATACTAAGCTTATTTTGAGCAAGAGGTCAGTGAGAGCATGTCCTCCACCCTGGAAGCCTCGGATGAACATGTATCTGAGGTCACCATCGCAGATGTCAGAGCAGCCTTCTCGAAGATCAACCCACGGAAAGCGACTGGCTCGGATGGGGTACCCGGGCGAGCACTCAGATCCTGCGCAGATCAGCTGTCAGGGGTATTCGCAGACATCATCAACCTCTCTTTACAACAATCTGAGGTCCCTATCTGCTTCAAGAAGACGACCTTCATCCCGGTACCAAAGAAAAGCCAAGCAGCGTGCCTTAATGACTATCATCCGGTGGCTCTGATATCCATCATTATGAAGTGCTTTGAAAGGCTAATCATGGCACGAATCAATTCCAGCCTGCCAGATTGTCTGGATCCACTACATTTTGCCTACCATCGCAACAGGTCCACAGCAGCCGCCATCTCCCTGGCCCTGCACTCAACCCTGGAGCACCTAGATAACAAAGAAATGTCAGACTCCTATTTATTGACTACAGCTCAGCCGTCAACACCGTTATTCCTACGAAACTCATCTCCAAACTCTAGCCTGGGGCTCGGCTCCTCCTCCTGTGATTGGATCCTGAACTTCCTAACCCATGGACCACAATCAGGATAGGCAACAACACCTTCTCCATGATCATCCTCAACATTGGTGGCCCACAAGCTATGCCCTCAGCCCGTTACTATGCTCCTTATACACCTATGACTGTGTGGCCGAATTCCCCTCCAACTCTATTTTCAAATTTGGTAATGACACCACTGTAGTGGGTCGAATCTCAAAACAATGATGAGACAGAGTACAGGAATGAGGTAGAGAATCTGGTGAACTGGTGCGATGACAATCTCTCCCTCAATGTCAACAAAATGAAGGAGATAGTTATTGACTTCAGGAAGCATAGTGAAGAGCATGCCCCTCTCTAAATCAATGGGATGAAGTAGAAATGCTCGAGAACTTCAGGTTTTTAGGTGTCCAGATCACCAACAACCTATCCTGGTCTCCCCATGCTGACACTTTGTTAAGAAAGCCCACCACTGCCTCTACTTTCTCAGAAGACTAAGGAAATTTGGCATGTCAGCTACGACTCTCACCAACTTTTACAGATGCACCATAGAAAGCACTCTTTCCAGTTGTATCACAGCTTGGTATGGTTCCTGCTTTGCCCAAGACTGCAAAAAACTGCAAAAGGTTGTGAATGTAGCCCAATCTATCATGCAAACCAGCCTGCCCATCCATTGACTCTGTCTACACTTTCTGTTGCCTCGGCAAAGCATCCAGCAAAGCATTAAGGACCCCCCGCATCCCGGACATTCTCTCTTCCACCTTCTTCCGTCGGGAAAAAGATACAAAAGTCTGAGGTCACATCCCTGCTGCCGTCAGACTTTTGAATGGACCTACCTTGCATTAAGCTGATCTTTCTCTACACCCTAGCTAAGATTGTAATACTACATTCCGCACTCTCTCCTCTATGAACGGTATGCTTCTGTATAACGTGCAAGAATCAATACTTTTCACTGTATGCTAATACATGTGGCAATAATAAATCAAATCATTGATAGACTGAATGCAGTAATGCTATTGGTGAGCTATTGCCCCACTCACACTTTTTGAGCAGAGATTGGTGACCAGGGATCCTCGCTGATATTTTTCTTCCCAACTTGGGATATTTAGCCTTGTTGTAGTGGCCATGGTTTTTGCGGCATTCTACATCTACACACAAATTTGTTGGGGTGATTCTATTGTGTGTCTATTTCATAAATGCAAGAGCAGAATTTTGTACCATTTTAGAATTATAGATTTTGGAAGAATGTACAGATAGGGAAACTTCCATGAAATCTGATTATTAATAATAGCTGTTCTGTATCTAACTTACAACCTAAATTTGTTCTAAGTTAGTGTTGCGCTAAGTTTTCAGCCTGCTGATTGCTTCCAGTTTCAGTGATTAGGCCACTGGTCAGTCTCGTCAGCTCAAATGACCTCAGCTGTGTGCGCCGCACCGCATTGATCAGTGAGCTGGGAAATTTTATTAACAATAAATACCTCAAGGGAGACCTCTGTTTGTCACAGCTGTGCTTTGATGGCGAAGGTGGAGTCGGACTGTCTCCATGTTTGGCACAGACTAAGCTGTTTGACAACTGGAGACTGCTGTCCAATGGGTGAAATCTGACCTTTGACTGCAGATGAAATGTTGTGGCCTACTAGCAGTCCTATTTTTTTTTGTTTATGAAGGGAAGGGGTAATAAAAACAAACATTATAGTATCTCTAATATAATCATCTCAAGATCTTTCCTGCAAGATAGTTAATTTATATGCTAAATCTGGAGCTCATCTTCTGAACAGTACCTTATCCATTGGGGCCAAGTTTTGGTCAATTCAAATTATTAGGAGAGGAATATCAATTTCTTGGATTATAGACTCAAATATAAAAGAAATGTAAGTGAATCAAATGCATGGAACAGATGTGATGAGTGGCATGACATTTTATCATTCCATCTGCCAGAAGAATTAACGTGAATTAGTTTTACAATCAGATATTTGGTCTTCATGATATTTCAAAGACCTGGAAAGCTAAAAAATCTAGAAAGCCATATGAATTTGCACCGAATGAGCAGCCAAACAGAAGAGTGGTTATTCAGTAGTTCCAAGAATTCTGTAAATAAAGAAACGTTTCACAGCTGATTTAATATACCATACACAGGATTGAGAATTTCCTGTTCTTCTGCTGCATGTTGCAGTAAGAACTGTTGTGCCCAATCAATTCCTGCTAGCACATAAAATGCTAGAAATGATCTTAAAGCCTGTTAAATATCAACATTTCTATTATCTAAATTCCTGTTTATTATATTTTGGTCTTGTATTTTCAGGAAGTGGTTGATAATTACATATTATAATGGAGAAAAAAT
This sequence comes from Mustelus asterias, assembly GCF_964213995.1. Lineage (NCBI taxonomy): Eukaryota > Metazoa > Chordata > Chondrichthyes > Carcharhiniformes > Triakidae > Mustelus > Mustelus asterias. Next base: position 118,727,031 of record NC_135802.1, read on the forward strand.
AAATATAAGAAGTATAGGATAGTTGTACTGGGAGGGATTTGTTAGGACAACCTATGAAACCAGGCCAGCTGCCTCACATGCACTGTAAATGATGATTTTTAAAAAATTGACCCAGCTATTCTATTAGCGTTAAAGTGTATATATTTTAATGTGGGAACTCGCATTGCACCTCTTGTCTCCCCAGTAATTTGCAGTCTTTTCCACAACCCTCCGAATGCGCCTGTCTCTGTTCAGCCACTATATCTATGGCATCTGAATTGCACTGGGCAAAGAAGACATCCACTCACAAACCAAGTTGAAAAGCAATGTAACAATGTCTGTTATGAAAGACTTTTTCAATTCTGGATTAATTGGAGCAGCATGATCTATAAATTATATCCCATTTGGACTGTAATCCGACTATGAATTTTCGATGATGTTGTAAACTAAACTTTATAGCTGTCATGAATTTTAAAATGAAATTGTAATATTATTTTCTCCAGTCTACAGTGACTTTAAAAAAAATAGATTGGTACTGCATAGCATTGTTTTAATGGTATTTTTCCCTCTAGGCTTTTAATATGGAGCTGCTGCGCGGTTATTGGCGCTTGAAGGCAGCCACATGAAAGAATTAATATTTCTGTAGGTTTAAGGACAAATCTTTTTGAACTGACCAACTCTGGTTCAGTGTTTCTTTCTTAAAACAACATGTTTGAATGCAGTGCTCATCCTGGTAGAATAATTTACGGTTCAAGTGAAACAAGATTGGTCTGTTCAGCAAAAACTGCAAGTGCTTGTACCGTGCAGAGATAATGTTCTTACAATACAGAAATGTTCCTCAAGGTTACCTAATAAAGGATAATATAGAAGATTTGGAAATATATTTTAGTTCTATTCGGGCAACGTAACTGTAATTGCAGATCCCAAGTTACTTCACAGGAGCATTATCAAACATGTGAGATTTTAGACTTGGATGACCAAAAGCTTAGTTAAAGAGGTAGGATTTAGGAGCACCTTTGTTTTAGCAAGGTCATTCTAGACATGGTGCCTTAACAGCTGAACTCTCAGCCAACAATGTTGGAGTGATCAAAATCAGGGACATGCAAGAGGTCAGAATTGAAGATGGGAAGCAGGTATCTTGGAGGGTTGTAGGAGTGGAGGAGGTTACAGAGATAGGCCAAGGAGGGATCTGAAAACAAGGATGGGAATTTCAAATTCAAAACATTGCTCAACTAGAAGCACAAATATTTATGGACTAATGAGATTTGGTGGTAATTAGGCTAGTCATAGAATCATAGAATCCCTACAGTGCAGAAAGAGGCCATTCGGCCCATCGAGTCTGCACCGACCACAAGCCCACCCAGGCCCTATCCCCGTATCCCTACATATTTACCCGCTAATCCCGCTAACCTATGCTTCCCAGGACACTAAGGGGCAATTTAACATGGCCAATCAACCTAACCCGCACATCTTTGGACTGTGGGAGGAAACCGGAGCACCCGGAGGAAACCCATGCAGACATGGGGAGAATGTGCAAACTCCACTCAGTGACCCGAGGCCAGAATTGAACCCTGGTCCCCAGCACTGTGATGCAGCAGTGCTAACCACTCTGCTACCGTGTCGCCCCTTCTGACAGAGTTGAGAAATTTTCACTCCCTGGTGTCCCTGTCTCCAGCCAAACTAAAACTTAAAAGTTTTTCTACTCTTAAAAGGGTCTCTGAGTGCTAAGCAACACCTGCTTTTCTTCTTCTTTGGCATTCCCTCAGGGTTGACAATGACATGGAAGCAATGCCTGCATACTTCTGCTGGTCTACTTATTCTTCATGCTATAGCCCTCTCTAAGCATAACAGATTGGAATTGAAACTGATCCCCACACAAACAAAGATCTTTGTCCAACATGAATCTAACTTTTGGATTTACCCCTCCAGGCATTAAATTAACATTAACATAAAGAAACGTTAAATTAAATCCACTCAAAATTATACCTTATTTTTAATATTTACCAATACAAATATAAATCCCTTCAAACTACCTTTGTTTTCCGAACACAAGCCTGGGTGAGATCATGCTTGGAGTATTGTGTGTAGTTTTGGTCTCCTTGTCTAAGGAAAGGTATACTTGCCATAGAGGGAGTGCAGTGAAGGTTCACTAGACTTATTCCTGGGATGACAGGATTGTTGTAGTGTGTCAACTGGACCTCTATTCACAAGGATTTAGAAAAATCAGGGGGGATTTAAGTGAAATGTATAAAATTCTGACAGGGCTGGACATACTGGATGTAGGGATGTTATTTTTTCTGGCTGGGTGGTTATCTAGAACCATGGGGCATAGTCTCAGGATACGGGTAGGCCATTTAGGACAGAGATCAAGAGAAACTTTTTCACTCGAGACCGGTGAACCTGTGGGATTCTCTACTACAGAAGGCCAGGTCCCTAAATATATTTAAGAAGGGAATAGATTTCTGGACTCTAAAGGTGTTAAGGGGTAGGGGAAAGTGATTCAGACAATTAAGGAACTTGCTAAATTGAGTTTGACTGGCAGAACCTCAACATTAAGTGTGTAAAAGGTTATTGAGGTAGAAGGCACAGTGGTTAACACTGCTTCCTCACAGCTCCAGGGATCTGGGTTCGATTCCCAGCTTGGGTCACTGTCTGTCTGTGCAGATTTTGCACATTCTCTCCATGTCTGTGTGGGTTTCCTCCAGGTGCTCCGATTTCCTCCCACAGTCCAAAGATGTGCAGGTTAGGTTGATTGGCCATGCTAAATTGCCCCTTAATGTCCTGGGATGTGTAGGATCGAGGGATTAGCCGGGTAAATATGTGGGGTGATGGAGATTGGGCCTGGGTGGGATTGTTGTCACTGCAGACTCAGTGGGCTGAATGGCCTCCTCCCCCACTATAGGGATTCTATGAAGATTGTGAGCTTAGTGAAAAAGGAGGAGGCATACATAAATTTCAGGAAATTGAAAATGGCTAAGGCTGTTGAGGAATACAAAGATAGCAGGAGAGAGCTTAAGTAGGGAGTTAGGAGGACTAAAAGAGACCATGAAATGTCCTTGGCAGGCAGGATTAAGAAGAATCCCAAGGCTTTTTATATGTATACAAGGACGAAGAGGGTAGATGAGGAAAGGATAGGCCCACTCAAAGACAGTGGAAGGAATTTGTGTGGGGAACCTAATGAAGTGGGTGAGGTCTTTAATGAGTACTTTGCATCAGTATTCACAAAGAAGAAGGATGTGGTGGAAAGTGAGCGGAGAAAGGACGTTATTGACGTTCTAGGAAATGTTGAGATTAAAAAGGGAGGAGGTATTGGACGTTTTGAAAAACATTAAAGTGGACAAGTCCCCAAGGCCAGATAGGGTCTATCCCAGAATACTGAGAGAGGCAAGGGAAGAATTGCTGAGCTTGACCAAAATCTTTGTATCCTCTTTAGCCACGGGTGAGGTACCAGAGACTTGGAGAGTAGCTAACATTGTTCCTCTGTTTAAGGGCAGAAGAGACAATCCGTGAAATTACAGACCTGTGAGCCTTATATCAGTGGTGGGGAAATTATTGGAGTAGATTCTTAGGGACAGGATGTACTCACATCTGGAAGAGAATAGGCTTATTAGCGATAGGCAGCATGGTTTTGTGAAGGGAAGGTTGTGTCTCACAAACTTGATTGAGTTCTTTGAGGAAGAAACAAGAAAAATTGGGCAATGGATTTGTATACATGGACTTTAGTAAAGCCTTTGGTAAGGTTCCTCATGGCAGGCTGATACAGACAGAGGTGAAGTCATATGGGATCCAAGGTGAAGTCATATGGAATCCGAGGTGAGCTGGTAAGATGGATACAAAACTGGCTTGGGCATAGATTGCAGACATGTAGCAGTGGAAGGGTACTTTTCTAACTGGAGGTCTGTGACAAGCAGTGTTCCACAAGGTTCAGTGCTGGGGCCTCTGTTGTTTGTAATATATATATATTATATATATACACAAATGATTTGGAGGAAAATGTGACCTGATTAGTAAATTTTCAAATGATACAAAAATGGGGGGAGTAGCGAATAGTGAGGATTGTCAGATGATATAGCAGGATACGAATCGGCTAGAGACCTGGGCCGAAAGATGGCAGATGGAATTGAACCCGGGCAAATGTGAGGTGATACAATTTGTAAAGTCTACTGCAGAAGGAAAGTATACAGTAAATGGTAGAGCCCTTAGAAATATTGGCATATAGAGGGATCTAGGTGTGCAGACGCACAGTTCACTGAAGGTGGCAACTCAGGTGGACAAGGTGACCATGAAGGCGTATGGCATGCTGTCTTTCATCGGTCAGGGCATTGAGTATAGGAATTGAAAAATCATGTTGCAGTTGTATAAGACTTTGGTTAGGCTGCATTTGGAGTATTGTGCACAATTCTGGTCGCCACACTACCGGAAGGATGTTGATGCATTGGAAAGAGTGCGGAAGAGATTTACCAGGATGTTGCCTGGCTTGGAAGATATGGACTATGAAGAAAGGTTGAACAAAATTGGATTGTTTTCATTGGAGCATCGGAGGATGAGGGGGGACTTGATAGAGGTTTACAAGATTATGACAGGCTTGGATAGAGTAGATAGTCAGAATCTTTTTCCTCGGGTAGAAGGATTAATTGCTCAAGGGCAGAGAGGGGCAAGTTTTTCACACAGAGGGTGATGAATCACTGGGACACGCTGCCAGAGAAGGTGGTGGAAGCAGATTCTATAATAACATTCAAACCGCATCTGGATAGATACATCCAGGGAACAGAGGGATATAGACCACATAGAGGCAAGAAAATATTAGATTAGAGAGGCATCTGTGTCGGCATAGACTTGGTGGGCCAAAGGGCCTGTTCCTGTGCTGTACTGTTCTTTGTTCTTAGTTAAGATTGCCATTATCATATTGAATGTTGGAGCAGGCTCGGAGGGCCTACTCTTGTTCCTATTTTCTATGTTTCATGCACAAATAGGCTACTTAGGTAAGTTACTGGAGGGGAACCAAAATTCATCAATTTCTTGCATAACTTGAAGATGAAGGGAATTTACTGAAGTGAAAGAAATTGTACCCTTGCTCAGATTCCACACAAGGGAACCAAACCATTTCCTTAAAGTTGACATGAGAAATGGTCTAAATCTGAATGCATTCTCTTTTGGAGACGAGAGAAAGGGATACACTGCTAACCTAATGCAACTCAGTTGTGTAGCAAATCCCTTCTATAAAGCCAGGTCTTACCATATATTTAATGCACGTGCCATGTATCCAAAACCACATTTCTGAATGCCTGAATTTTTTGCTCTGCTAGATTCCTTCATAGTGTGCTCTTTATGTCAGAACATAGCCATAATTCTTAGTTTCACAGTGGACATTTTATTCCTCCAACTGTCTGTCTGAAAATGCAGCAAATCTAGAATCCCAGAAATATGACCTAACATTAAACGTTTTGCTGCAAATGGTTTTAATGTCAGAATTGAAAGTACAATATGCATATCAGTCATTCCATCTGCAGTTCTTTAATCTCTAGTGGAATTTATTTATGAATCAGATTTGAGCATGGCACTGTAGGGTTCTATGATTCTGTATTTCATGGGGTCATGGATGTGCTGCATTGTGCAAAATTATTTGGACAATTGGTGAACTTTCTAAACATGATGAACAGAACCTGGAAATTACATGTATGAAATGTATGTAATATTGTAAAAAAAAAAGATGCTCTTCTTTGCAATTCATATTGCAAAGAATGTTTTTGTTTGAATCTAGCTATGCTCATCTATATTCTGGAAGTAAGGTATTTAATGAAGTGTTCTGTAGGGAGGAGTGGAGTAAATATTTGTCAGTCAAGCAACAGGCCATTGAACCAGTAAATTCAATGTGCTAGTAATTCCGTCTGTCTCACAAATGGACAGAAGTAATGTTTTCACCTCTGTTAGTCTGCTTATCTGTAAACAATATATCTCAAAAGACTAATGGACGGATTTCAACAAAGCTTGATACACAAATAACATATGGCCCAGAGAAGCACTGGTCAGTTTTTGGTGAAGATGTGGATCTAATTCTAAAACTCCATCCATTTACATTTGGCGATAGGACTAATTGACTTTTTCTTATAGAATGTTGTGGGACATTTGATTTAGAATGTTATTGATTATTTTAAACTATTGTTGATTGCCTCAGCTGTTGTGATGAAATTTGTCACAGCTGTCAAGATGTGGGCAGACTTCAGAGCAGATTGTTTGATATGGATTGGCCTGAAGCCAACTGAATGAGATGGAAGGTCTTGATAAAAAGATTTATTTCCAACTACTTTGTAGTTACAGAGCATCAACCAGGCAGGGAAAAGCCTCAAGGAAGAGCTGCGTAAATTGTATTAATATTGAGTTAACACAATGTGGCAGAGGTATGTGCTCTATTCCATGTCATCTTCACTTGTTCGGAACTGTTTTCAGTTAGAAGTGAGACCAGTTTCAGATCCCTGCCATAGTTTGCAGGTAATATCTTAAATTTGACAAACTTGTTGCATTAGTGGCTGAGTAATTTGCAGACGTCAAGCATCAGTTATCTATGTTTGTTCAGAAAATATAGTTGCTGTTTGTAGACGTCAAACTGAGTGCCTATACTTTCCTGGGAAGTATGCAACTTTTTGATCCTTTCTTTAAAATAACATTGTTATTTTCAGCAATTGTGTCATGTTCTGCTCAATTTCTGGAAGGAAGGTATTTCTGCTGCTCCTGTTTTAAAATTTGTTCTCTCTCTCTCTCTCTCTCTCTCTTGATTTTCCCCAGGGAATTTGCAGGATCAGGTTTTTATTGGTGCTGTCTCATGGCATGATTTCACAAGCCTTCACCAACAGGGGAAAGTATCACCAGCTGGCACTCTTGTTTTGGAAGTTCAACTAGAAATAGTGAACAGCATGAACACCTAAATTTCCAAAGTGCACCAACAGGCAAGGCTCCCATCAGCAGTGTAGAGAAATAAAATTTGTTGCATGGGGTGACTCACGCCAAGCAGATCTATCTTTTTAACCTATAGTCTATCTCGAACCAAGCCACAAATAAAATCTATTGTGATGCTTTAGGTGGTTTCGCAAACAACTATGTGAAGTTAAACTTGGGGGAGGTGATGACATAGTGGTATTATCGCTGGACTATTAATCCAGAAACTCAGTTAATGTTCTGGGGATCCGGGTTCAAATCCTGCCGTGGCAGATGGTGGAAATTGAATTCATTTAAAAAATATCTGGAATTAAGAATCTACTGATGTCCATGAAATCATTGTGCATTGTTGGAAGAACCCATCTGGTTCACTAATGTCCTTTAGGGAAGGAAATCTGCCATCCTTGCCTAGTCTTGCCAACATGTGACAGCAACATGGTTGACTCTCAACTGCCCTCCAGGGGCAACTAAGGATGGGCAATAAATGCTGGCCAGCCAGCGACTCCCATGTCCCACGAATGAATTTTTAAAAATGGTATAATCATATGAGAATGTAGCCACAGTTGCTGTTTGAAAAAGTATCAAATGGCAAACTTGTTTTTAGAACATAGAACATAGAAAAACTGCAGCACAAACAGGCCCTTCGGCCCACAAGTTGCGCCGGGCATGTCCCTACCTACCTAGGCCTATATATAGGCTTACCTATAACCCTCAATCCTATTAAGTCCCATGTACTCATCCAGAAGTCTCTTAAAAGACCCTATCGAGTTTGCCTCCACCACCATTGACGGCAGCCGATTCCACTCACCCACCACCCTCTGAGTGAAAAACTTACCCTTGACATCTCCTCTGTACCTACTCCCCAGCACCTTAAACCTGTGTCCTCTTGTAGCAGCCATTTCAGCCCTAGGAAAAAGCCTCTGACAATCCACCCGATCTATACCTTTTAGCATCTTGTACACCTCTATCAGGTCACCTCTCATCCTTCATCTCTCCAAGGAGAAAAGACCGAGCTCCCTCAACCTATCCTCATAAGGCATGCCACCCAATCCAGGCAACATCCTTGTAAATCTTCTCTGCACCCTTTCAATAATTTCTACATCCTTCCTGTAATGAGACGACCAGAACTGAGCACAGTACTCCAAGTGGGGTCTGACGAGGGTCTTATAAAGCTGAATCATTATCTCCCGACTCCTAAACTCAATCCCTCGATTGATGAAGGCCAGCATACCATACGCCTTCTTAACCACCTCCTCTACCTGCGAGGCTGATTTTAGAGTCCTATGGACCCGGACCCCAAGGTCCTTCTGATCCTCTACACTGCTGAGAGTCTTACCCTTGACATTATACTCCTTCATCCCATTTGACTTGCCAAAATGTACCACTACACATTTATCCAGGTTGAAGTCCATCTGCCACTTGTCCGCCCAGTCTTGCATCCTATCTATGTCACGCTGCAGCTTCTGACATCCCTCCAAACTATCCACAACACCACCAACCTTTGTGTTGTCGGCAAACTTACCAACCCATCCCTCCACATCCTCATCCAGGTCATTTATGAAAATGACAAACAGCAAGGGTCCCAGAACAGATCCCTGGGGCACTCCACTGGTGACCGACCTCCATTCAGAAAAAGACCCGTCTACAACCACACTCTGCCTTCTGCAGGCAAGCCAGTTCTGGATCCACAAGGCAACAGCCCCTTGGATCCCATGCCCTCTCACTTTCTCGAGAAGTCTTGCATGGGGGACCTTATTGAACGCCTTACTAAAGACCATGTAAACCACATCTACCGCTTTTCCTTCGTCAGTGTGTTTAGTTACATTTTCAAAGAACTCCACCAGGCTCGTAAGGCACGATTTGCCTTTGACAAAGCCATGCTGACTACTTTTGAGCATAGTAAACTTCTCTAAATGTTCATAAATCCTGTCCCTCAGGATCTTCTCCATCAACTTACCAACCACTGAGGTTAGACTCACCTGTCAGTAATTTCCTGGGCTATCCCTATTCCCTTTCTTGAATATAGGAACCACATCCGCAATCCTCCGGAACCTCTCCCGTTTCCATCGACGACGCAAAGATCATCGCCAGAGGCTCTGCAATCTCTTCCCTCGCCTCCCACAGTAACCTGGGGTACATCCCATCCGGTCCCGGCGACTTATCTATCTTGACGCTATTCAAAATTTCCAACACATCCTCTTTCTTAATGTCGACAAACTCAATCTTCTCAGTCCGCCGCAATCCTGTAGTACAACCACCCACGTCTTTTTCCACCGTGAATACCGAGGTAAAGTATTCATTAAGCGCCTCTGCTATTTCTTCTGGTTCCGTACAGACTTTCTCACCTTCACGTTTTATAGGTCCTATTCCTTCACATCTCATCCTTTTACACTTCACATATTTATAGAACGCCTTAGGGTTCTCCTTAATCTTACCTGCCAAGGCCTTCTCGTGACCCCTTCTGGCTCTCCTAATTTTCTTCTTAAGTCCCTTCCTACAAGCCGTATACTCATCTAGATCCCCATCATCGCCTAGCTCTCTGAACCTATTGTACGCTTTCCTCTTCGTTTTGACTAGGTTCAGCACAGCTTTTGTGCACCACGGTTCCCGTAACCTACCAAAACCTCCCTGTCTCATCGGAACGTTGTCATGTAGAACTCCAGACAAACTATCATTGAAAATCTGCCACCTTCCTTCGGTACTTTCCCTCGAGAATACCTCCTTCCAATTTACGCCTCTAATCTCCTGCCTGATAGCTTCATATTTCCCCTTACTCCAGATAAACACTTTCCTAGCTTGCCTGATCCTATCTCTTTCCAATACTAGCGTAAAGGAGATAGAGTTATGATCACTATCCCCAAGATGCTCCCCCACTGAGAGATCCAACACCTGTCCAGGCTCATTAGCCAGTACCAGATCGAGTACAGCCTCTCCTCTTGTAGGTTTATCCACATGCTGTGTCAGGGAACCCTCCTGAACACACCTCACAAACTCCTCCCCATCCAAACCCCTTACCCTAGGGATATTCCAATCGATGTTTGGGAAATTAAAGTCTCCCATCAAGACAACCCTGTTATTACTACATCTCTCCAGGATCTGTTTCCCTATCTGCTCCTCAACAGCTCTGATACTATTGGGCGACCTATAGAAAACACCCAGCAAAGTTATCGACCCCTTCCCGCTCCAAACTTCCCACAGAGACTCCGTAGACAACCCCTCCACGGCGTCCACCTTCTCTACAGCTGTGACACTATCCCTGATCAGTAGTGCCATTCCCCCCCTCTTCTGTCTCCCTCTCTGTCCTTTCTGAAACATCTGAAACCCGACAACTGAAGTATCCAGTCCTGTCCCTGTCCCCAAGTCTCCGTAATGGCCACCACATCTCACTTCCAAGCATCGATCCACACTCTAAGCTCATCCACTTTATTTACTACACTCCTGGCATTAAAATAGACACATCTCAAACCATTGGTCTGAGCTCTCCCCTTCTCCATCACCCGTCTATTCTCCCTCTTACGCTGTCTACAATCCCTCTCTATTTGTGGGCTACCCTCCTCGCTCCCAGTCACCTCATCTCGATTCCCTCCCCCCAACCTTTCTAGTTTAAAGTCTCTCCAGTTGCCTTAGTCAACCTTCCTGCCAGGATATTGGTCCCCCTGGGATTCAAGTGCCACCCGTCTTCTTTATACAGGTTACACCTGCCCCTAAAGAGGTCCCAATGATCCAGGAACCGAATCCCTGCCCCCTGCTCCAGTCCCTCAGCCACGCATTCATCCTCCACCTCTCTCCATTCCTGCTCTCACTTTCCCGTGGCACAGGCAGTAATCCTGAGATTACTACCTTTGCGTTCCTCCTTCTCAACTGTCTATCTAACTCCCTATATTCTCTTTTCATGACCACTTCCCTCTTCCTACCTACGTCGGCGGTACCAACATGTACCACGACCTCTGGCTCCTCTCCCTCCCCCCTCAGGATTTCTGGGACGCGATCAGAGACATCCCAGATCCCGGTGCCTGGCAGGCAGACCACCATCCGAGACTCCCGTCTGCCTCCACAAAAACGCCTGTCCGACCCCCTTACTGTTGAGTCCACGATTAATACTGCCTTCCTCCTCCTTTCTTTAGCCCTCTGAGTTACAGGGCCGGAATCTGCTCCAGAGACACAGCCACTGCTGCTGTATGTTTTATTAGTGGGTGTCATATATAGACCCCCAAACTGCAGAGATGATGTTGGGAATGGCATTAAACACAAAATTAGAGATGCATGTGATAAGGGAATATCAGTGATCATGGGTGATTTTAATCTGCACATAGATTGGGCAAATCAAATTAATGCCATAGAGGAGGAATTCCTGGAGTGTCTAAGGGATGGTTTTCTTGACCAATATGTGCAGGAACCAACTAGAGAGGAGGCCATCTTAGACTGGGTACTTTGTAACGAGAAGGAAATCATTGCCAATCTAGCTGTTTGAGTTCACTTGGGAATGAGTGACGATAACATGATAGAATTTTTTTTTATCAAGATGGAGAGTGAAGTAGTTCATTCGGAGACTAGGGTGCTGAATCTTAATAAAGGAAACTGAGGATATGAGGCGTGAGTTGGCCTTGATAGATTAGGGAGAGTTACTTAAAGGGATGACAGTGGATAGGCAATGGCAAACATTCAAGGAGCACATGGAGGAACTGCAGCAACTGTTTATTCCTGTCTGGCACAAAAGCAAAATGAGTAAAGAGGGCCAATCCATGGCTTACAAGGAAATTAGAGTATCCGATCTAAGGAAGAAGCATATAGATTGGCCAAGAAAAATAACAGGTCTGAGGATTGGGAGCAGTTTAGAATTCAGCAAAGAAGGACCAAAGGATTGATTAAAAAGGGGAAAATACGGTACGAAAGTAAGCTTGCAGGGAACATAAAGACTGACACTAAGAGTTTCTATAGATGTGTGAAGAGAAAGAGGTTGGTGAAGACAAATGTAGGTCCCCTAAGGGTTCTGTCTTCACAATAGAGGACACAAATCAGATACCAGAAATGTTGGAGAATGAATGATTTAGTGAGAGGGAAGAACTGAGGGAGATCAATATTAGTAGAGAAATGGTGCTGGGAAAATTGATGGGATTGAAGGTGGAAAAGACCCTAGAGCCTGATGATCTACATCCCAGACTACTTTAGGAAGTGGCTCTAGAAATAGTGGATGCATTGGTGGTCATCTTCCAGGATTCTATAGACTCTGGAACAGTCCCTGCAGATTGGAGGGTAGCTAATGTCACTCCAATATTCAAAAAGGGATATAGAGAGAAAACAGGGAATTATAGGCCTGTAAGCTTAACATCAGTAGTGGGGAAAATTCTCAAATTTATTATTAAGGACTTTATAGCAGAGCATTTAGAAAGCAGTGGCAGGATCAGACATAGATTTATGAAGGGGAAATCATGCTTGACAAATCTGTTGGAATTCTTTGAAGATATAACTAGTAGAGTTGACAAGGGGGAACCAGTAGATGTTGTATATTTGGACTTTCAGAAAGCGTTTGCCAAAATCCCGCATAAGAGATTATCGTGCAAGATTAAAGCGCATGGTATTGGGGGCAGTGCATTGAGATGGATATAAAACTGGTAAGACAGAGAGGAAACAGGAATTAATGGGTCATTTTCAAATTGGCAGGCAGTAACTAGTGGAATACCACAGGGATCGGTGCTGGGACCTCAGCTATTCACAATATATCTTAATGATTTGGATGAGGGAACAAAATGTAACATCTCAAAGTTTACAGATGATACCAAATTGGGTGGGAGGGTGAACTGTGATAAGGATGCAGAGATCCTTCAGCATGATCTGGACAGGTTGGGTGAGTGGGCAAATCAATGGCGGATGTAGTATAATTTGGATAAATGTGAGATTATTCACTTTGGAAGCGAAAACAAGAAGGCAGATGAATGGCAGTAAATTGGCAGAGGACAGTGTGCAGTGGGACCTGGGTGTCCTTGTGAAACAATCACTGAAGGTTAGCATGCAGGTGTAGCAGGCGGTAAAGAAGGCAAATGGCATGTTGGCCTTCATTGCAAGATGTTTCTAGTACAGGAGCAGGGGTGTGTTGTTGCAATTATATAGGGCCTTGGTGAAGTCACACCTCAAGTATTGTGTTCAGTATTGGTCTCTTTTTCTGAGGATGTTCTTGCTCTCAAAGGAGTGCAGCAAAGGTTCACCAGGCTGATTCCGGGAATGGTGGGACTGGTGGATGAGGAGAGATTGACTAGGTTAGGATTGCTTTCGCTGGAGTTCAGATGAATGACGGGGGAACTCAAAGAGACTTATAAAATTCTAACAGGACTAGATTGGGTAGGTGCAGGGAGGATATTCCCAATGGTGGTGGAGTCCAGAACCAGGGGTCACAGTCTGAAGATTCAGGGTAGACCATTTAGGATGGAGGTGAGGAGACATTTCTTCACCCAAAGAGTGGCGAGCCTGTGGAATTCATTACTACAGGAAGTAGTTGATGACAAAACATTGAATGTATTCAACAGGCGGCTAGATATAGCACTTGGGGCGAATGGGATCAAAGGTTATGGGGAAAAAGCAGGATTAGGCTATTGTGTTGGATGATCAGCCATGATTGTAATAAATGGCGGAGCAGGCTCGAAGGACCAAATGGTCACCTCCTGCTCCTATCCTCTATGTTTCTATAGTTATTACCCATAAATGACTAATAATGAACAGATTAAAAGATAGCCGACAGTGATAAATGAACTACTCCTCTCTCTGTGCTTTTCACATTGATGTGTGGTTTTAAAAGCTTGTACATAAATGGAAATCTTTAAGCTAACTTTCCATGTACACCTTTGTGATATGCAGTTCTTTGAATATACAGAACATTTTAACAATTGAATAATGCTTCACGGCAGAATTTTGCAATAACTGGTGGCTGCTGTCCATGTCACAGTGTTGAGACATGGTGGTGTTGGATGGTGTGTGAGCAGTTGACATTCCTCAAATTCAAAACTGTAGCAAGCAATTTAATTAGAATTTTGGAGTGTGCAATGGAGTGCAAACTGTGGAGGTTATTTCTACATTGCGTTGGTAATGTACCTTCCACAAAGCAAGATGTGAATGAGAAGCAAATGACTCCCAATCACAGTTGCACTTATAAGACTTCACTGAAGTTTGCTATTAGTCTAGTACTCAAACTTACTGTTTATGTGCCATGGGCATAGTGCCATGATGGCACAGTGGTTAGCATTGCTGCCTCACAGTACTAGGGACCTGGGTTTGATTCCCGGCTTGGTTCACTGTCTGTGTGAAGTTTGCACATTCTCCCAGTGTCTGCGTGGGTTTCCTCCGGGTGCTCCGGTTTCCTCCCAAGATTCCGAAAGACGTGCTGGTTAAGTGCATTGGCCATGCTAAATTCCCCCTCAGTGTACCCGAACTGGCGGTGGTGTGTGGCGATAAGGGGATCTTCACAGTAACTTCATTGCAGTGTTAATGTAAGCCTACTTGTGACACTAATAAATAAACTTCTAAACTTTATTAAGATGGGGATTGAGCAGTTTTGGAAAGTTATGCTGTTGATTGATTGTGGACCTTTGTTCAGCTCCTTTGGACTTGTATGGCTGAAAGGTAATTTTTTTAAAGTACTTGAGTAGCTGTATGAAAATGCATGACTGATATAATCATGGCATTTTGATATGGAAGTACTCAAACCTCTGAATGCAGAATTGATGAACAGCAGTCTCTTGTCATTTACAAGAGTTGCATTTCAATCATTCAGGATGTTTGGGATAAGATCTCAAAGTATTTTTCTCCAATTAAGTTTTATGGTTTTGAATGACTTTGGCAGGGAGGGGGCTACTGCACTATGTGCATGTAAGAAGTTTAACAACACCAGGTTAAAGTCCAACAGGTTTATTTGGTAGCAAAAGCCGCACAAGCTACCAAATAAATAGCTATTTGCTACCAAATAAACCTGTTGGACTTTAACCTGGTGTTGTTAAACTTCTTACTGTGTTTATCCCAGTTCAACGCCGGCATCTCCACATCATGACTATATGCATGTGCCATAACCACAGAGTGAAGCTAACAAGTTAAAAGAATCCCCTGAGTCAAGTATATAGTTAGAATTCTGTGTGACTAATGATGTGCATATGTTTATAGTTTGCACCTTGATATTTTTAGTTTATTTTGCAGTTCGTAAATTCCTATTTAATTTCTTGATTTTGGAGATGATTTGCAGTGTAATGGAAAATATAATATGAGGCAATGAGTATAAAGATATACAGAGAATTGGACTTTGAAACAATGAATAAGCTTTTGGTACCTGTGACTCTTAACGGGAAATGTAATAAGGATCTGTGAATATAATAGCCTGGCACTCTATGTTGTAGGGCAAAAAAAATTAAAAAACTTGCATTTCAGTAACACCTTTCAGACTTTCAGGGTGTTCCATTGCAATTCACAGCTAATTAATTACCTGTGAAATGCAGTTATTGTTGTTTTGCCTTCCAAGCCCATAAATATCAACATCTGGATTAAGGAGAAGGGCAGTAGATAAATGGGAATGCCACCACCTGCAACTTCTCCTCCAAGTCACTCATCTTGACTTGGAAATGTATCATAATTTCTTTACTGTGCTGGGTCAAGATCCTAGAACTCCCTCCTTAACATCACTGGGCATTACTGCACCATATGGGCAGAAGCAGTTCAAGAAGATAGCTCACCACCACCTTCTCGAGGGCAGTAAATGCTGGCCTAGCCAGCGAAGCCTGCATCCCTTGAATGAATAACAAAAATGGCAGCCAGTGAGCATACAATACTACCGATGAGATGAATGGCCCAGTTTGTCTGTTTTTGGTGCATATAGTTTCAGAGTGCCATTCTAATAGTGCTGTGGGATCTTTAACATCCATCTCACAGGCCGATTGCTTTGGATAAACATCTGACCTTGAGTACAGACTTCTCGAGTGCAGCACTCCTTCAACATTAAATTGGTTGTTAGCCTATAATTAATTCTATTCTTTTTTTACTCAAAATATCAACATCGAAGCCTATAATGGGAAATGTAATGAGGAGTGGTGAAAGTAAAGGTTTTTAGATTCCAGGTTAGCAAGTGTTAGAAATCAGAATTGCAATGTAGAATTAAAGAAAGGCTAATCAACATAACTGAGCAATGGTATAGTAATCAACATAGAAGAACAGATGGGCGGCACAGTGGTTAGCAGTGCTGCCTCACAGTGCCAGGGACCCGAGTTTGATTCCCGGCTTGGGTAACTGACTGTGGAGTTTGCATGTTCTCCCTGTGTCTGTGTGGGTTTCGTCTGGGTGCTCTGGTTTCCTCCCACAGTCTGAAAGACGTGCTGGTTAGGTGCATTGGCCATGCTAATTTCTCCCTCATTGTACCCGAACAGGTGCCGGAGTGTGGCGACTAGGGCATTTTTGCAGTAACTTCATTGTAGTGTTAATAAATGCCTACTTGTGACAATAATAAATAAACTTTAAACTTAAGACGTTTTGAATTTTACTTTGTTCTTTCTTTTGAATTTTGGTTTGATGTCCCTGCAACGGAAGAATTAAGCATGGGAGACACCTCAGGATGAAATCCAATATACCAACACTTAGCAACAAGTCTTAATATTGGTACAACTGAATGATCTATTGCAAATAACTTGGATGTAATTTGTTGCAGCTGTTGGTTAAGTGTTGTGCTACCTGCATTACAAAAGCACAGTGGCTTATAAAAGACTGGCTTTTGTAGATAGGCAGAGAACTGCAACAGAAAAGCAAGATGTTTTCTCAGTGATTTAGCACTTGACCATTTTGTAGCAAACGGATATGAGAAAATATTTGGTTCAATCTCAGATCACTGCTAAATTATCTGAGATAGTGTGCATGGATGGTACAATATGCCTTGTTACCTTGTGTGTTGAGAAGACTTCAACTACTGACCAAATATTTGCCTGAAATTCATACTTTGTATGGATGTATCTAGTTTGCATTCTGGAAAGTGTTAAGTGATAGAGCCTATTAAGTACTAAATAGATAAAATAATCAATTTATCATTAGCTGCAGCAATTCTCCAGGGACAATGGTGATAACACTTGTGTTACGGCGAACCAGCCTGGCAATTCTTATTACTGTCAGAATCCCTGTTCACTTCAAAAAATGAAACTGTCCAATTTGAGGGTGCAGTTTATACCAGGAAATCAGTTTAGCCCTTGGAGCCTGTTCAGTTAAAGTTTATTTATTAGTCACAAATAAGGCTTACATTAACACTGCAATGAAGTTGTTGTGAAATTTCCCTAGTCACCACACTCCAGCACCTGTTTGGGTCAATGCACCTAACCAGCACGCCTTTCAGATTGTGGGAGGAAACTGGAGCACCCGGAGGAAACCCATGCAGACACGGGGAGAACGTGCAAACTCCCCAAAGACAGTGACCCAAGACCGGAACCAAACCTAGGTCCTTGGCACTGTGAGGCAGTAGTGCTAACCACTGTGCCTCCGCTCCGTGCCACGCCGCTCCATGCCATTCCACTCCATGCCGTTCAGTGCAAATCTTTTGCTTTTTTACGTCAAATAATTGCTTTTGTGCAAAAACAACCAATTGCAAAAATACTCATCACTAAATTCCGTGCCGTTCCGCACCGTGCTATTCAACCATTCAAATAGATCATGGTTGACCTGAATCTTAACTGAATCTATCCATCTGGCTCTCACCAATTTGTCAATGTATACAATCAGAAGTTCACTTGTTTCTGACAGAAGGAAATCACTTATTCGGGTGATTAAATGCAAATGTTTGGAAGTCTTACAAATGTGAATCAGGAACAGGAGATTTAATGCTGAAGCATAGCAGCTGTTGAAAGAATGATAAAGACTGAATTTAGTGATGAGTATTTTTTGCAATTGGTTGTTTTTGCACAAAAGCAATTATTTGACGTAAAAAAGCAAAACATTTGCACTGAAAGCATCTAAATGCCAGGATGGAAAAATGGCGGTAGGTAGAGAACTGCAACAGAAAAGCAAGATGCTTTCTCAGTGATTCAGCACTTGATCATTTTGTAGCAAATGGATATGAGAAAATCTTTGGTTCAATCTCAGATCTCTGCTGAATTATCTGATAGTAAGAGTTTTAACAACACCAGGTTAAAGTCCAATAGGTTTATTTGGTAGCAAATGCCATTTGCTACCAAATACACCTGTTGGACTTTAAGCTGGTGTTGTTAAAACTCTTAGTGTGTTTACCCCAGTCCAACGCCGGCATCTCCACATCATGAATTATCTGATTTCAGTTGAGATGGTGGGCAGGTATAGTACAGCATGCCTTGTTACCTTGTGTGTTGAGAAGACTTCAATCACTGACCAGTGATGTCTGCTGGAAAAGCACTCGTGTGGATTGATGTCTGGTGAGAATAGGATTAGACCGACAGTGATGCCCTGAACTGTGAAATAACCTGATGATACTAATGGCCAAGGCTTGTTGTCAAGAACCCTGTTCACTTCAAAGGAAAATGAAACCTATATTGTTGCATCAACAATGGCAGTTTGGTCAAAATGTCAGAGGGTGATCAGTGCCTGTGGAACCACATGTCCGTAAATCATCAACACTTTGAACAAGAAAAACTTACATTTATATAGTGCCTTTCATGACCGTTGGACATCTCTGAAAAGCCAATGAAGTACTAAGCACAGTCACCGTTGAAATATGCAGCCAATTTGCAAACAGGAAGCTTCCACAAGTAGTAATGACTGGAACGTCTGCTTTTTCTTGTGAATTTGTTGAGGAATAGATATTTGCCAGGACAATAGGGATAACTCACCTGCTCTTCTTTGAAATAGTACAATGAGATCTTTCTCATCTTCCTGAGAAGACAGGTTAAATGTCTCATCGAAAGATGGCATCTACAGCAGTGCAGCTGTACTGTGCTGCCTTGGTTTTTGAATTTAAGCTTTCAATTTTCTGACTGAGAGCCAATAGTTCTACCAATTGAGCCACAGCTGACACAGGAGGATAGGAGAAGCATTTGCTTGAGGTTGAAGGGAATTATCATAAGTTATGCCATCAAAAGCAGTTTTTAAAGAAAACATCAAGACACAGTTTTTCTAAAAAATTGTATTACTTTATTTCAAAGTCAGAATATCTTTGGCCATGGTTCAGATTGCTTTAATTAAATGAATCTTTTTAGTTGCCGTAATAGTGGCTAGCTGCATAAATATCTTTGTGAATGCTTCCAGTTCAGCCTATTTTCAGTTTGGGAAGACCTAGCACAACCAGGTCACTTACTGTACTGCATTTCAATGATTCCTTTTTGTTGGAACAGTATAGAGTGAATATATTTTTTTGTTTTAAAATAAGAGTTGGCAATTACTGTTTTTCATGTTGGTGATGAACTTGAGTGTGGGTGAATGCACCCAAAAGAAGTTTTCTTTTGCCTCTTTAAATTGTTTTGATCACATGATTGGTATAATATCCTCGTAGTGAGGAGTAAACTTTACTCAATGGTTTAAGATTTTTACAGTAAGAAGTCTCACAACACCAGGTTAAAGTCCAACAGGTTTATTTGGTAGCAAAAGCCACTAGCTTTTGGAGCGCTGCCTCTTCGTCAGGTGAGTCAAGGGGCAGCGCTCTGAAAGCTAGTGGCTTTTGCGACCAAATAAACCTGTTGGACTTTAACCTGGTGTTGTGAGACTTCTTACTGTGTTTACCCCAGTCCAACGCCGGCATCTCCACATTAAGATTTTTACACATTTGAAAGTGCAACAGTTAATGGTTGCCTTAGTAATTCTGTTTAATATGGGGCATTCTTTCTTAATTTCTTCCCCTGCTGTCCGTGATCCAGCTATTGTAAAAATAATTTTCCTTTGAAATAGTTGGAAGTAGGTGTTGTCTGTCAGGTATAGAAATGCTCAGAATATAGGAGCTCTGTGTGTAAACTGGAGTGGAGATTGTAGATGTAGTTTGCAGTGTTTCACTCTGTCATTCTAAAGGTGAAATGCCCTTTTTGTGTGTCACTTCAATGTGAGTGACATTCACTGAGGTGCATCAAAAGGCGGTAAGCAAGATAAAACATAGTTGGCATCATAATATCGTTGTGCAGTTTGCTACAAACATTGAAAACTTCTCACCAAGATCTTGATTACTCTTATTTCGAGATGAAAGCAGTGATGCCATTTGCTTGAGGATTTAGAAGTGTATTATTTGGTTAGTGGTAAATTTTAGATTTTAATAGTATTTGAGAATTGGAACACATTTTCTGCGAAGATTAGGTGGTGTTGGATCAATTACCCCCAAACCTGCCTCCAAAAAAATATCAAGATCATTGCCTTTTGGAAAGGGGGAAGGAAGATTGCAGAGTAACAGACATACATTTTTCATGGGAGGTAGGGGACAAGGTGAGCAGATGATCATGGAGGAAGAGAAAGTCAATGATATACTAATCATAGATTCATTCAGGAACTAGTCCATAGCTATTCCTTTCCAACTGGATAATTTCTAATCCCCAAACTGACTTTCATGGTGAGGGATACTCTGGAGATTCCTCCCTCTGCTTGAAGCTAGGCAAATCATCCAGCCTTATTAAATCTGTATGAGCTTGATATCTTTAATCCGAGCGCAGACTCTTGGCTGCTTTTTCTATAGTGAACAGTGGAGACTGTCTGTCTCACTCTCACTGTCACAGCAGAAAGAAAACGAGCAGAGGAGGAGTGGAGCTATAGAATGAAAATCTTATTCCCTAATGGCCTAAACCTAAGACACGAAAGCACACAAACCACACAAGAACAGGGATAGATAAGAACCTAACAGGGCAACCACCCAGAACACACAACGATAAATAACTGACGAAGGCCCGACAAACAACGCCAAACAGACCCAAAGATGATTCAACCATCCCCAAAAAGCAAATCTCTCCCCACCCCCACCCCAGACTTTTTCCCGAACAAATGCCAATGACAGAGCAGGAGAAGGAGGATACAAGGGAACCACAGCAAGGAGAAAAAGGTATGGAACAAGGAGGGGGCACAGGAGATCAACCCGAGGACTGAAGGCAAACAAATAAGGGAGAACCATGATAGACAGCAGGAAAGCCAGCATTGTGAGAAGATAGACATGTAAGCCATTCACTTATGGGCAACACAGTAGCACAGTGGTCAGCACTGTTTGGCACAGAGCAAGGAACACAGGCTGGGGTCCTGGCTTGAATGTCTACCTGTGTGGAGTTTGCACGTTCTCCCCGTGCTTGCGTGTGTTTCCTCCGGGCGTTCCGGTTTCCTCCCACACTCCAAAGATGTGCTAGTTAAGTGAATTGGCCATACTAAATTCCTCCTTGGTGTACCCTTCCACAGTAACTTCATTACATTGCTAATGTAAGCCTACTGGGGACATTAATTAACTAATAAATAAAGAAATAAACAAATAAATTGTCTGTGAAGTAATTTTTGCACCGCCAACAAAAGACCTATCCTCATACCAAACCCATAAACCATCCGAGTAAATGGGAATGTCCCTACACCAACTTGCTCTGCCAACTAGTGTCCCCACACCAATCTGATGCGTACTACCCGAATCCACACCACGACATCTTGCCTACCAAGCATAAAACACCCACAAAGAATAAAAAGTCACCCCATCCCACCAGCTTTGGGAGCCCCCTCATCGCTCGCACCCACCCTAACAGGCACACACGGGAGACAAAAGTGCCAAGACAGCGGAGGACAACAAATCCACCCTTCAACCAATAACCTACCTACCAACATCCCTATCAGGAAACCCCCAGGACCTGTTTTCCCACAGCCTGACTTCCGCCCCCCCCCCCCCCCCCCCCCCCCCCCCCCCCAAGTAGCTCACCTACTAACCCCTCAGCATTCCATCCACTAACAAAAATTTCCACCCACCCTCCCCCCAAAAAAACAGAATCTGACTCAGCAACAGACACAAAACCTCCCCCGCCAAGTAACCCGCAAAAAAACAACTCTCCAACACACACATCACTTGGACATCCATCCAAGCCCCCGGAAACACGTAAACACCTACCTAGCAGCCCCCTCCTAACACACACCAACTCAACAACCACCCCTCCCCAGCCATCTAAAATACGACAGAAGCAGACCATCACCATGTTTTCATAGAATCCTACAGTGCAGAAGGAGGCCATTTGGCCCATCGAATCTGCACCGACCACAAACCTACCCGGGCCTTATCCCCATAAACCCATGCATTTTCCCTAGCTCGCCCTATGATACTAAGGGGCAATTTAGCATGGCCAATCCACCTAAGCCACACATCTTTGGACATTCCTTTGTTCTAAAGAGATGAAGTTGGAATGATATATATTTATAATATATTTATTATATATTTACAATAAATGGCAGAACCATCAGGAGTATAGACACACACAGGGATCTGTGCAAGTCCACAGATCCTTAAAGGTGGCAGCACAGGTGGAAAAGGTGGTGAAGAAGGCATATGGCATGCTTGCCTTTATTGGACGGGGCATAGAGTATAAAAGTTGGCATATGATGTTGCAGTTATATAGAACGTTGGTTAGGCCACATCTAGAATACTGCGTCCAGTTCTGGTCACCACACTACCAGAAGGACGTGGAGGCTTTGGAGAGAATGCAGAAAAGGTTTACCAGGATGTTGCCTGGTATGGAGGGTATTAGCTATGAGGTGAGATTGAGTAAACTAGGGTTGTTCTCCCTGGAAAGACGGAGGTTGAGGGGCAACCTAATAGAAGTTTATAAAATTATGAAGGGCATAGATAGGGTGAACAGTTGGAAACTTTTTCCCAGGTCAGAAATGACAAACACAAGGGGTCACAAGTTCAAGGTAAAGGGGGGCAAGGTTCAATACGGATATGCGGGGGATGTATTTTACATAGAGGGTGGTGGGGACCTGGAATGCACTACCAAGCAAGGTGGTTGAGGCAGACACGCTAGGATCATTTAAGACTTATCTAGATAGCCACATGAACAGACTGGGAATAGAGGGATACAAACGGATGGTCTAGTTAGGAACACAGGCTTGGAGGGCTGAAGGACCTGTTCCTGTCTTTGTCGTTTTTCTCTCTCTCTTTGTCGTTTTTCTCTCTCTCTCTCTCTCTCTCTCTCTCCTTAAACCTATGCCCCTAGTGTTAGACTTTGGGAAAAGATATTGACTATCAAGCTGATCTGTGCCCCTCATTATGTTATAGACTTCTCTAAGATCACCCCTCAGCCTTCTATGCTCCAGAGAATAAAGTCCCAGTCTATCCAGCCTCCTCTTATAACTCAAACTATCAAGTCCCGGTAGCATCCCAGTAAATCTTTTCTGCACTCTTTCTAGTTTAATAATATCCTTTCTATAATAGGGTGACCAGAACTGCGCACAGTATTCCAAGTGTGGCCTTACCAATGTCTTGTATAAATTCAACAAGACATCCCAACCTCTTGACGTGATGTATTCAATGATCTGACCAATGAAACCAAGCATACTGAATGCCTTCTTCACCTGTCCACTTGTGACTCCACTTTCAATGAACATGTACCCCTCGATCTTTTTGTTCTGTAACTCTCCCCAATGCCCTACCATTAACTGAGTAACTGAGTACTCCTCCTCTTCTGCCACACTGCGGTATCCCCCCACACACCACCCCACACAAGAAAAAACTTGACACGGATAATGTAAGATGTATAAGAAGAAAAAGGCCGAGGAGACAAGAAGACAGCAAGCCACAAGATAAAGGCAAGGCATCAAGGGAGCAACAAGGGTTGGACGTGAGCCAAAAGAAAAGTGGCAGAGCACGAAGAAAAGGGGACATGTCCTCTCTCTCTGTCCAACCCCAAAGAATCTCTCTCTTGCTCTCTCAGATTCTTTCAGAATGATTGTGACTTTGAGAATCTACTTCTCTCAGATGGTTGTGAATCTGTGGAACTCACTGCCCCAGAGTGCAGTGGGGGTAGATTCAATCAACAGATTCATGAAAGAGGTATACATGTTTCTGATGAAAAGTGGGATCAAGAGCTTTGGGAAGCTGGCAGGAAAGTGGAGTTGAGACCAGGATAAGATCAGCCATGATCATGTTAAATGGTAAAGAGGGCTCGAAGGACTGGATTACCTATTCCCGCTCCTAATCCCTATGTTCCTAAAGCATTCCTAACACATTCCCATGAGACTTGGAGACTAACCACATATCCATAGTTAGCATAAAAGCTCTGACCATTGTCTACAGGTGTCATTATCTCGCATCTTCTTCCCAGTACAGCAATCTGAGTTCCCGGTTAGATTTTAGAAACCAAGCCACCCCAGCTTGTTGGGCAGAATTTGGAGCAGGTCAGATGGCTCCCTCATTCCTCTTTATCTTCAATTAAAGAGACAAAGACGACATGATCTTACAAATTTTGTATTTATGGCAGGCTAACTAGCGGGTACCTCCTAGTTTCTCGTGACTTTATTGAATGGTAGTGTTACATTTACTGACTTCTAATCCACTGGGGCCATTCTAGAAATAGGAAATTTTCAAAAATTGTAACAACTGCATCTATCATCCCAGCAGCCACCTCTTTTAAAACTTCAGGATGTCAGTCATCAGATCTTGGGGATTTTGTCAGCTTTCAGACTCTTAAGTTTTTTTGAATGTCCTTCCTCTGCTGATATGAATTATTTTAAGCATTTCACTCTTGTAAGTCCTTAGTTACCATAGAATCCCTACACTGCAGAAAGAGGCCATTCAGTCCATCGAGTCTGCATAGACACTCCAAATGAGCATCCCACTTAGGCCCTCCACATCACCCTTCACCCTGCACATTTATCATGGTTAATCCACCTACCTACACATCTTTGGACACTGAGTAGCAATGGTCAATCCACCTAACCTGCATATCTTTGTACTATGGGAGGGAACCGGAGCACCCAGAGGAAACCCACACAGACACGAAGAATGTGCTAACTCTGCACAGTCAGTCGCCCCAGCCCGGAATCGAACCTGGGTCCCTAGTGCTGTGAGGCTGCAGTGCTAACCATTATGCCACTGTGTCCCTGGTATGTAATATTCATCTTGTACTGTGAAGAAAGATGCACAAGATTTATTAACATTTCTGCCATTTCTTTATTCCCTATTTGTGAGTGGCTTGGTGGTACAGTGATTAGCACTGTTGCCTCACAGCATCAGGGACACAGGTTCGATTCTGACAGCCGCTCCACCATTTCCCAGCTCTGCTGATGTATCTCCAGCAGCTTTGGGATGACTGATCCCAGAGGCCTGGAACCTGCCTTGGGGCCAGCAGACTTCCGCGTGCCTGAGCCCTCAACGTTCCTGCCTCCACCAAATGTGCATCAATGGTAGTGCTATGCACACCAGTAAGTGGCCCAGAAGCCCCACACTAGCATGTCCCACCGTAGTGATAGCATCTGTGCTGGTGGATTTTGTAGTGGATGCCTGTGCCGAATGGTAGGTGCTACCCTTGAGGATGCCTTACAACCTCCCTCCAAGGTGTCATCTGAAGTATCACTGGCCATCTCAACAGGAGGAGCAGTAGGGGGGCAGCGACCGCAGAAGGGCCGGGGGCATCTGGGTCATTTCCTGTAACAAAGGACGCAAATTAGTGAAGGGAGGGACAAGTGTCTGGACAGCATGCTGCTTACTTTTAATACGTTCTTGGGACTAGGGTTTAGTTGATGCTGATGTGCATGCTGGACGACGACCTGGCTGTCCATTACCATTTTCTCCTCTGCTTCCCCGCCAGCTCCATGGCATGCTGCTCAAATTCCGTCAACAGGCAAAACTCAGATGCCACCGCCAGTCTTTAACCTCCTGCCTATTATGGGCAGTCTTCTCCTGTGGGGACACAAGGGGGGATTGAAAGACTGATGTTTGGAAGGGCATGGGTGTAGGGTGTGTCAGGGATGGAGGCAATCAGGTGGGGTGTATCGGGGCTCTGCCTTGCCATTCTGGGGTTGTGACTGGGGGTGCCACGGGGATGAAGGCATGTTCTGGGGGGTTTGGATGGTGGAAGGCCACGCGGTGTCAGGGAGTGGTTTCACATTGTAGGCCACCACCTATCAGTGGGGTAAAGCAACTTGTGCACCTCTTCAACGGCATCCAGCAGCCGGGCCTGCTCCACATCAGTAAACCTGAGCGTTCTTCTTCTTTGAACCATCTTCCTGGCATGACTGCTTGTGTGTCCATCGTTACAGTTCATATAGAGCTCTGCCTTGTTGAGGGAGTCCAGCTGCATTCAGTTTGGGTCAGTCCATTTCAGGGAGAATAATGTAGAGGCTGCTTGGTTTCTATAGAGTGGGAGGCAACATCTACTCTGCAGGGGTGCTGAATGGGTTGACTCTGCAAGGGACTATGTTGGGGAGGAGGGGCAATGCTGATGAGCTTTACTCTGCAATGCTCGAGGAGTGGGGTTTCCTGAGAGGCCAGCGATTTGTGGGGAGAGGGGGGGGAACCTAAAACCCAGTGATGTCCGGGGGGGAGGGGGGCTGCTGGGTATGAGAGGCCAGTGATGCCCAAGGGAAACTGGGAGCTGAGAAGCCAGTGATGATCAGAGGGAGCTATAAGCTTGAGAGGCCAGTGACATTCAGTGGGGGCTGGGGCTTGAGAGGCCAGCAATGTCTGGGGATGGGGTTAAGGGCTGAGAGGCCAGCGATGTTCGGTGGAGGCTGTGTATGAGAGGCCAGCAATGTTTGGTGGGGACTGGGTAGGAGAGGCCAGCGATGCCCGGAGAGAACTGGGGGCTGAGAGGCCAGTGACGTTCAGTGGGGGCTGGGGCTTGAGAGGCCAGCAATGTTCAGTGGGGCTGGGTAGAAGAGGCCAGCGATGCCTGGGGGAGCTGGGGGCTGAGGCCAGTGGTGTTCGAGGGGGGTGCTGGGGATGAGAGGCCAGCGATTTTCGGGGGAGTGGTGGGGTAGCCACTCCCTTGGGGGGTAGGATGTAAACTGATCTCTCAGTATACTGGGATATCGGGCACATGCGCAGTGGCCCCCCCCTGAGCAGTCTGCTGCTGGCGTCTCTGGTGCGTTTAGGCTTCATCCCCCTCTGACTGATACGAATCTCCTGATGGCCTCTGCATTGCACCGAGTTCAATAAATTCATGAAATTCAGCTCGCTGAAAAATCGGGTGATAAAATCTCCCGTTTTCCCATCTGTTTGTCACTTGGAATTATTTTGGGCAAATTGCGCCCCAATAGTTTTTTGAACAATGCTCTGTCCAAAATCATAACTGCTCTTTTGAGCTTGTAAACCATTCTCACCAGCTTTTATTTTTAAACTCTACTTATTTAAAGGGAAAGACTCTTAGTACTGTAGAGGATCAGAAGGACCTTGGGGTCCGGGTCCATAGGACTCTTAAATCGGCCCCGTAGGTGGAGGAGGTGGTTAAGAAGGCGTATGGTGTGCTGGCCTTTATCAATCGAGGGATTGAGTTTAGGAGTCCGGGGATAATGATGCAGCTATATAAGACCCTCGTCAGACCCCACTTGGAGTACTGTGCTCAGTTCTGGTCGCCTCATTACAGGAAGGATGTGGAAAAGATTGAAAGGGTGCAGAAGAGATTTACAAGGATGTTGCCTGGATTGAGTGGCATGCCTTATGAGGATAGGCTGAGGGAGCTCGGTCTTTTCTCCTTGGAGAGACGTAGGTTGAGAGGAGACCTAATAGAGGTATATAAGATGTTGAGGGGCATAGATCGGGTGGACTCTCAGAGGCTTTTTCCCAGGGTGGAAATGTCTGCTACGAGAGGACACAGGTTTAAGGTGCTGGGGGGTAGGTACAGGGGAGATGTTAGGGGGAAGTTTTTCACACACAGGGTGGTGGGCGAGTGGAATCAGCTGCCATCGGTGGTGGTGGAGGCAAACTCAGTAGGGTCTTTTAAGAGACCCCTGGATGAGTACATGGGACTTAATAGGATGGAGGGTTATAGGTAGGCCGAAAAGGTAGGGATATGTTCGGCACAACTTGTGGGGCCAAAGGGCCTGTTTTGTGCTGTAGTTTTTCTATGTTTCTATTTCTAATGCCCACACATACTGATGCTACTTCTTGATCTTCTGAGCCAAGATCCTTTCTTACTCAGATAATTAGCCATCTTTTATTACCACAGGTGGTGGGTCCTCCTTTTCCATTCTGCCTGTCTTTTCAAAGTACCCTGGAATATTTATTCCAAACTTGGGGCCACCATGCAACAATGTCCCTCTACAAGTGATTACATCAAACTCATTTATCCCTATTTATGCCACAATCTGTTTATGATCATAGAATCCCTACAGTGCTGAAGGAGGCCATTCGGACTATCAAGTCTGCACCAAACACAATCCTACCCAGGTCCTATCCCCGTACCCCATTTACCCTGATAGTCCCCCTGACACTAAGGAGCAATTTAGCATGGCCAATCAACCTCCTAACCCACACATCTTTGGACTGTGGAAGGAAATGAGAGCACCTGGAGGAAACCCACGCAAACATGGGGAGAATGTGGAAACTCCACACAGACCGTGATCCGAGCTGGGAATTGAATCTGGGTCCCTGGCGCTCTGAGGAAGCAGTGCTAACCACTGTTCCACCATGCTACCCAAATGATGTTACAAATGCTTTGTGCATTCTGATAAGGAGCCTTTAATCTTATTTTTGAACCACTTTTTTTGCATGATCTTGTTTGCTAACACACTGTATCTTCTACTTGTCTTTATTCAAATTGTGACACTGCCTTTTCTTTAGATTTCTGAATTTCCCTGTATCTGAACCATTCCCCAGTCTACACTCTCTCTCCCTTTTTGCTTAAAGCTCTATCCACAGCCCTAATTATACAACTTGTCAGGACACTGATGCCAGCCCAGCTTAAGAGGGCGAGGTTTTCCCTTGGATTCACTTTTCGTGAATGCAGTTGTCTTGTACATCAGTAATACTGGGAAAAATATAAGTAAATGAGACCATGTAATCTCCTGAAGAAACCACCTGAGCCAAAAATAAATATTTTTTGTCAGGTCAGTTCTAATTTTTAATGCATTTTATTCCCTTTTTTTTATATCTTGGATGACCTTGTGTTCTTTATTGGCTGAGAAGATGAGTAGGCAATCTGCTCCATGTTTCCTTTTATGGTGATCTGAAACCAGGCACGAAGGTGAAGTGAAATCTTTAAGAATTAAGCGTGTGAACTGATTTGCTGTGAAAGCAGTGGCAGAGGGAGAACTAACCTCATTTACACGTTGAATCACCGGTTACTGAGTGGCATATTTAGAAACCTTGGAACTAGGTTATCTGTTTGGTCTTTGATAGAAGGAATTGTGTGATTTGGAGATTTAAAATTGTCCAGAATAGTAAATAAATAAGCTTTTCCTGAAAGTGTGCAATAGTACAGAAAATCTCAGAATTTCTATAATTGAATAAACTGGCCTGATGGGAATTTATTTCATTGAGTTGGAATCTTCTGTAAATAGTTTCAGCATATACACTGTTGTGCTGTGAACTGACATGAATTTTTTGAAGACACAGCATTAATTTTTTATGCCTTTCAAAAGCCTTCAATAATTACTAGATTGAACATATGGCAGTTTATTAGATCACATGTTTTTATTCAACCCTTTCCCTGTATTTGCCATTGACAAATTTCAAAAAAAATGTTCAAGAATCGATAGGCACCTGTTTTATTAGACAAATCGGGGATGCAATTCACATCTTTATATGCTTTTGAGTTTAGACTGACCCTAGATTTTACCTTATTTCATTAATATAAAATCCATGATTGAACCATATTTTGCTTGTTTAAATAGTTTAGAGATGATTGTTCACAATGTTATCTGACCTGAATTGAATTTGGAATGGGATGATTTCACCAGTTATGGGTTTAATTATTGTATAAAGACGTATTGTAATCTAACTTTCAAGATGGAAGATGTTTACTTAAGTGCAAATCGTGCGATAGTGCAGTACAGAAGGAAGTCTTTCAGCTTATCAATTGTGTGCAGGCGCTTTAGAGGAAGAATCCAGTTAGCTCCACTTTCCTGCTCTTTCTCCATATTCCTGCAGTTTTCCCCTCCAATATTTATTCAATTCCTTTTGATTTGATTTATTATTGTCACACGTATTGGGATACAGTGAAAAGTATTGTTTCTTGCGAGCTATATAGACAAAACGTACCGTTTATAGAGTACATGGGGAGAAGGAAAGCAGAGGGTGCAGAATATAGTGTTACGTCATAGCTAGGGATTATTTTCTGCCAGTTGTTTCCTTGCTGTTATTTTCCTATTTCCATTATTTTTGGCTTTGTAACACAGAGACGAGTCTCACCTTTTGCTTTCCTATTCTTACGATCAAAGTGAATAACTTCGCACTTTCCTATCTGCCGTCTTGTTGCACATTCATTTAACCTGTCCGTATCTCTTTGCAGTTTCTCTGTGTCCATCCCACTGCTCTCCTTTCCAACTAGTTTGGTATCATCAGCAAACCTGGACACATTACTCTCTGTCTCTTCGTCTAAGTAATTTTTCCAGTTTATAAAAAACTAAATTCATGATTTTAAACACCTACCAAATCCCCTTTTATTTAACCTTCTCTATTCTAAAAGGACCAGCCTCAGCTTTTCCAGTCTCTGTATGTAAATGTAATTCCTCATCCCTGGAACTATTGTAGTAGATCTCTTCACACTCCAAAATTTTCATGAACTACCTAAAACATATTACGAAGTAGCAAGAACCCTGTGTGGCGACACATTGCTACTGCAACTGCCTATTTGTGCCCTGACATCCCACACTGCACTGAGGTCAATAGTAATTCTTTTAAACTCCAGGCAATATTGACCTAATCTACTTAGTCTCTCTTCATAGGACAATCCCTCAGCCCAATGAAACTTTGTTGCACCCTGTCTAAGGCTAAAAACTCTTCTTTCAGTAAGGAGGCCAAAACTGAACAGTATCTTGGTAGTTTTACCGAGGAATTACAGAATTGCAGTAAAAGTTTTTTACTCTTATACTCTAAGTTCTTTTGTAATAAAGGCTAACGTCACCATTTTCTTTGTAGTTTCTTGTTGTACCTACATGTTAGCTTCCTGTGATTTGTGTAGAAGAACACTCGGATTTCTCTGAATGCAAGAAGTCTTGCTTACCTAGATCTGCATGTTTTTCAGAAAATGTATAATTACTTTGAAATGCCGCAGAGCTCAACATTGATAACTGTAGTAGGATTATTTTCTGCCAGCTGTTCCCTTGCTGTTATTTTCTTATTTCCATTATTTTTGTCTTTGATGAGGTTGATGATCTAATTTTGAGGGAGTAGTGTGCTCAATAATATATGGGAGCTGTGAATATAATCATTGACTCAGTGGTGCTTCAATAATTATGTAATTTCAACTGTGCATCAATTCAGTTTACTTGCTCAATAAATTCCTAAAATCAGTTAAGTTCACTGTTTAAATACTTTATCAAAAGCCAAAACAGACAGAAAAGCAAAAGGCACAAATGTTTGTTTGCCAGTTTTCATCCCTCTTTCCTGGGAGTTGCTGACTGCTGTGGAAAAATGGGTGCCACACACAGCCAGTGCATTGCTCAAGTGGATGTTCTAGACTTTACAATTGTAATGAAAAATACAAGAACCAATACTACCATTACTTGATTTAGCAAATATATTTTGGGAAATTGGGGTTGATTCCAAAGAATAAGCCCTGGGTTTATGTTGTACCAGAATGATTCAATGGTTTATTTGTAGTTTTTAATATAGATTTAAGTCTATTCTTTGTAGCAATGAGTCTCCAGTAGCAAGCAAAACCTACTGTCAACTCGCAAGTTGTTCCTTATTATTATAGTGGATTAAATGCAGTCATCAACAATACTGTTCAGTGGTATATTCAGCTGAAGAAATATTTGGCATGTTGCTAATTTGGTGGAATGGTGTGCAAGAATAATTCTGGGTAACTCCTGACTCTTGAATGTGTGGAGCAGGAATTAGGGGGCTGCATATTTCTTGCAATTTTGTGACTTTTGTGCAAAATTATTTTTGAAACATGTTCAGTAGCAGAAGTGGACTGAATTCCAAGTGCTGGGAGCCTTAGTATATTATAAAACAATTAAAATTAGAAATAGTTTTGTAATGTAAAATCGGCATTAATGGTTTGAGACGCATCGTGTTGATTTGCTCAGCTGTACTGGTAGATTGAACGCCTTGATGCAGTGTTCTGATGGCAGTATACAATTAGCAGTGGTAGCATTTCCTTTTTCAGGCTGGATTAGGTGTTGCAAGTTGCAGCTGTGACCAAAGGCTGACTGAGATAAACAGCATGAACGATTGCTATGCTTCTGGCAGAGTGATTGGATAATATTCAGAATCTATCGCTCCCAGAGGATGGTGAGAAGAGAGGATGACATCATCTGCTCGGTTTCACATCCTATTGATCATGTGATTAGATATGTTGTAATTGGCAGCCACACCATAGTCAGGCATCATCATCTTGAGAGCTGTTTGAAGCAGCATCATTTGTAATACAGTGAATCCCAGAAATTTGTTTTCTCCCCTGAATAAATGCATGTTTTTTTCCTTGTATATTATCACTGATGAACCATTAATGTCTGGGATACAGTCAATTCTGTCATGTGCCACTCTACATGTGTTGCTTTAGAACACAACATCTGTAATTCTTAATGGTGTTGCCTTGAGCAAGAATCTGTCAATTTATCTTCACGAGAGTATGTTTCAGTGAGTTTTACCAGTCAATGTCTTTTTATAAATCTTATTGCTCACAAATAATTGTAAAACAATGTTAATAAAAATTGTATTTTCAGTTGTTCTCAGTGTACTATACAGTTAAGTGAAAAGCCCAGAATTAGTGATTGCCTGAGATAATATTTTGTTTAATGAAAATGATTGTCTTTTTCCCTTTGTCTTTTTGTATTTCATTAGCTGATTATTTCCCTTCTGAAATGTCCTGAGAGCCTTTCAAACTCCTCAAAGGCTGTATTTTCTAGCACTTGTTGGTAATATTTTTCTGAAATATTAATAGGTTTTAGCTTGGGCATTAAGTAAAAAACAAATTAAGATTACCTTTTTGGATAAACAAATCCAAATTATGTTATCACAAATAGGATTTTGTTTTTCAAGTTACCAGCTCCCAAGAAGTGAATCACAATTAATGTTAGGACCCCAAAACTTCAGGCCAATTTACCATATATTTCAAATTCTTGAAACTATTAAAAAAAATACTATGATTATTGCACCCATCAGGCAATCTTACATGAAATGATTGTAAAGAGATGACAAATGCACGGGTGGCACGGTAGCACAGTGGTTAGCACTGCTGCTTCACAGCTCCAGGGACCTGGGTTCAATTCCTGGCTTGGGTCACTGTCTGTGTGGAGTTTGCACATTCTCCTCGTGTCTGCGTGGGTTTCCTCCGGGTGCTCCGGTTTCCTCCCACAGTCCAAAGATGTGTGGGTTAGGTTGATTGGCCATGCTAAAATTGCCCCTTAGTGTCCTGAGATGCGTAGGTAAGAGGGATTAGCAGGTAAATATGTAGGGATATGGGGGTAGGGCCTGGGTGGGATTGTGGTCGGTGCAGACTCGATGGGCCAGATGGCCTCTTTCTGTGCTGTAGGGTTTCTTCTTCTGCAATGAAATTTTTGTTCCACCTGGATCTGTGGCGCAATAATCTATTCACTCAGCAATCTCTTTCAATAAAGAGTCATAGAGGTTTACAGCATGGAAACAGGCTTTTCAGCCCAATTTGTCCATGTCGCCCTTTTTTTTAACCCCTAAGCTAGTCTTGTTAAGTTCGTTTTTCGCGAGACTCTTCCGTCCTTGATACAAAGGCAAACACCAACCGCTGTCCGATTCAAAGGTCCTTTATTCTTCTTACAAATGCAAGCTGGCAAGCCTTTGCTACGTAACCTCCACTCACTGCTGGGAGCCAGGTAGCAAAGGTGCGCTGAACAATGGGCTTTATGTAGTTTTACGATCCTCATGGTCACATGCGGTCTGATACAATATAGCTAATCACAAGACACCCTTTGTTCTAGTCAGATTAACCATATCTAAGGTTGTAATATGGTTATGTTGAAAGAAAGAGAACTGTTAATGGGTACGTTCGTTAATCACAGATGTCTTAAGCTTGTCATTTCAAAATCAACTCTCAGCATGCGATATTTAACCCCATGCTATCTCATTCCCTCCTTTTATCATTTCATGATAACTTAAACCTTTAGAGAGGAGCATGGGCCCTGCTATAGGCCATGCATCGACAAACACATTGTAGCGAGAGCAGTAATAAGCAAACCACCAGAATAATGATTCCCAAATGCATTAGCATTCCTCCCCAGTCCCCAAAGAGGTTACCAAAGGGCCACCAGCCAGGGGGATTGTAGTCCTCAACGTTCTGCCTCTCAGTTCTAATCCTGTCAGCTGTCTTTTTAATATGCTCAGCTAAATCAGTGATATTGTCGGAGGAGTCTGGAATGTATGTACAGCACTCAGAGCCGATTAGGGCGCAGGTGCCTCCGGTAGCCGCCAACAAGTAATCTAAAGCCATTCGATTTTGGAGTGCCACCGTTGGTATAGCTACGACTTCAGCTGAAACTTCGGAGATAGCGGTGCTCACATCCTTTAATCCATTGGATAAACATATGGATGATATTGGAATAGTGTAGGTTAGATGGGCTTTAGATTGGTTTCACTGGTCAGCGCAACATCGAGGGCCGAAGGGCCTGTACTGCGCTGTAATGTTCTATGTTCTATCCGCAGTATCATTAGCTATTTTCTCAAGAGCAGATGCCATATTGATCAGCTCTCGAGCCGCCTTTGCGGTCCCATAGGCAGGGAAGGCTATCATCCAAAATCGTTCAGCTTCGGTTACGGCCCGTTTAGATCTCAACAGATGTATCTTGGGGTGGTGATGTAGGGAGTCATACTGTCGGACATAGGGGACCACATACGTTAGATAGCAAGATCCAGACCAGGGCCGGGGAAGCCAAGGATAGGCGTTATTGCCACAGACAAAGTAGGTGCCATTGTAGGCTACCGTTTTGCCTAATAATTCAGGATTGGCTGGAAAACTGTTGTTATTGGGGCATGTGATATTTTTCCCTTCCCAACATCCATTCTTCACATTCTTTTGGTAAGATGGCATTCCCTATGAACATCCCAGTTTGTGTAGTGGGACAAGAAACCTTTTGTTTCTCTCCGCCCCATTGTAATATTAAACTGCTGAATGCAGTAGCTACGGCCAATGGGTATGGTTCCGTTTCTTATCAGGCAGATAGATCCTCTTTGTTGATTTTTTACAACAAAGTGGGGTGGGGAGTCTGATCTATCGTAGTTGGGTTGGTAATGGTTCTTAAAAGAATTTGTCATATTCTCTACAAGTTGAGTAATATTTTTGTCCACAGGTGCCATTAGAGGGACGACCTGTCCGTTAACTTTTGTGAAGCCTATAGGATTGAACACAGCCCTCATTCCGTTTTTAGTCCCGTTTTGATGCAAAATCTATTCTATCATTTTCTGGGGGTTGAGAGGAATAGGGAACAGAGGAATCCCTTCTTTAGCATGTGGTGGTATGTGTGTGCAGACCGAACACCCACTTACATTAAACTTTACAGCATACTCAAAAGACATGTACAAAAAGGTGTTAGAGTGAAATTGTCCATTAGTCAGTCCATCTTTCAGGCTTCCTTTCCGTTGATCCGATTGTCCTGGTGCCAGGAAAATAGCCGAAAGGCTGAAGATGGTGAAGATGATCCTCATGATTTATTAGTAGATATTGGTGTCCACCATTTACAGTCACTCAGATGTATCCAGCGAGGTTGTCCTTGAACCTTGATTGCAGTTGGAATCTGGAGGAGAACTTGGAACGGTCCTTTCCACCGTGGCCCAAGTTGAGTCGATCCCAGTTCTTTATTGGCACGATGTCTCCTATCTGTGGTCCAGGGAAGTAGTCCTGTGGGTCAGAATCTTGATCCGGTGTCCGTGGAGTTGATCCAAAGGCACACTGTACCTGTGAATGAAGAAACTTTAAAGACCAGGTTAGCTGTCGGAAGTACTTCTGCATTTCGTCTCCCATAACGTGTAAATCTTTCTGGGTGGGCGGGCTTGTATTTGCATCTCAGGGCGTCCTGCTTGGTTTACCATAGATTATATCCGCAGCCAATAGTCCGGTGGTAAAGTGGGGTGTTATTCTCATGTGGTAGAGGGCTAAGGGTAAGACTTTGAACCAATTTAGACCGGTTTCAGATGTTAGCTTGGCTAGCTTAGCTTTAAGGGCCCCATTAGCTCTTTCCACCATCCCTGCTGCCTGGGGGTGGTAGGCACAGTGGAACTGCTACTGAATGTGTAATATGTCGCATAGTTCCTTATTAATTTTCCCTACGAGCACCCCAAATCTTGGTATTATTTCTGTCAATAACAACTTTACTACTGTCGAGGCCTTGTTATTTGTAGTTGGGAAAGCCTCTATCCATTTACTAAACACATCAACAATTACAGGACAATAAATATAACACTGCACATGCGGTAATTCGATAAAATCCAACTGAATACAATCAAATGGGCCACCCGGCAAGGGTGTTTTCCCTGGTGAGCACTTTATGCCTTGGCCAATGTTATTTTGTTGGCAGGTTAAGCATGATGCTATGCGAGACTGAGCAGCCTCAGCCAGTCGGGGGTGCCATCAGGTACGAAGCTGGCTAAAGGACTGGTACAAGAGGGAGGGTTTCAAATTCATAGATCATTGGGAAGTCTTCATGAGAGGATGGCACCTGTACGGAAAGGATGGGTTACACCTTAACTGGAAGGGCACAAATATCCTGGCTGGGAGTTTTGCTAGAGTGTTTCAGCAGGGTTTAAACTAGTGTGGCAGGGGGGTGGGGATCAAAACAGTAGGTCAGTAAGTACTGAGGCTGGGGTCGAGCTGGGGGCCAGGGCAAGGCTAGCTAAGAAGAAGAGCATTCTGGAGCAGGATGACCTGAGTGGGCCTGGAGGTCTGGAGTGCATCTGCTTCAATGCGAGGAGCGTAACGGGTAAGACAGACGAACTTAGGGCCTTAATGCTTATGCGGAATTTGGATGTGGTTGTGGTGACGGAGACATGGTTAAAAGAAGGACAGGACTGGCAGCTGAATATTCCGGGGTATAAGTGTTTTAGGCGAGACAGAGGAGGGGCTAAAAAAAGGTGGGGGAGTAGCAGTATTAGTTAGGGAGCATATTACAGCAGTGCAGAGGGTGGACAATTTCGAGGGGTCGTGTAATGAGTTGCTGTGGGTGGAGCTCAGAAACAGGAAAGGTGCAATCATTATGCTAGGGGTATACTGCAGGCCACCCAACAGCCCACGGGAAGTGGAGGAACGGATATGTTCGGAGATTCTGGATATGTGCAGAAAAAATAGGGTTGTTGTAGTGGGAGACTTCAATTTCCCTGGTATAGACTGGAAAGTGCTTCGGGCTGGGGGTCTGAATGGGGAGGAATTTGTAAAATGCGTACTGGAAGGTTCTTAGAGAGGGGGCTATACTGGATCTAGTTCTGGGAAATGAGCCCGGTCAGGTTGTCAAAGTTTCTGTAGGGGAACATGTGGCAAATAGTGACCACAACTCTGTTAACTTTAGGATAGTAATGGACAAGGATGAGTGTTGTCCTAAGGGTAGGGTGCTAAATTAGGGGAAGGCTCACTGTAGCCGGATTAGGCAGGAATTGGTGAACGTTGATTGGGAGAGGCTGTTCGGGGGTAAGTCCATGTCTGGCATGTGGGACTCTTTTAAGGAACAATTGATAAGGCTGCAGGACAGGCATGTGCCTGTAAAAAGGAAGGATAGGAAAAGTAGGATTCGAGAGCCGTGGATAACCAGGGAAATTGAGGATCTGATCAAAAAGAAAAGAGAGGCGTACGTTAGGTTCAGGCAACTGAAAACAGATGGAGCTCTGGAGGAATACAGAGGGAGTAGGAAAGAACTCAAACGGGGAGTTAGAAGGGCAAAAAGAGGTCATGAAATGTTCTTGGCAGACAGGATTAAGGAGAATCCTAAGGCATTTTATTCATATGTTAGGAACAAAAGAGTTGTCAGGGAAAAAGTCGGACCTCTCAGGGACAAAGGAGGGGAATTATGCTTAGTACCCAAGGGAATAGGGGAGATCCTCAATGAATACTTTGCATCGGTATTCACAAAGGAGAGGGACTTGTTGACTGGAAGTGCCTCAGAGGGAGGTGTTGACCCGTTAGAGAGAATCTCCATTACAAGGGAGGAAGTGTTAGGTTTTTTAGGTAACATTAAAACTGACAAATCCCCAGGGCCTGATGGCATCTATCCTAGACTGCTCAGGGAGACGAGATGTAATTGCTGGGCCTCTGACGGAAATCTTTGTCTCTTCATTGGACACAGGTGAGGTCCCTGAGGATTGGAGGATAGCGAATGTGGTACCGTTATTTAAGAAGGGTAGCAGGGATAACCCGGGAAATTATAGGCCGGTGAGCTTGACGTCTGTGGTAGGGAAGTTGTTGGAGAGGATTCTTAGAGACAGGATGTATGTGCATTTAGAACGGAACAATCTCATTAGTGACAGACAGCATGGTTTTGTAAGAGGGAGGTCATGCCTTACAAATTTGGTGGGAGTTTTTTGAGGAAGTGACAAAAACAGTTGACTAAGGAAGGGCTGTGGATGTCGTCTATATGGATTTCAGTAAGGCATTTGACAAAGTCCCTCATGGCAGGTTGGTTAAGAAGGTTAAGACTCATGGGATACAAGGAGAGGTGGCTAGATGGGTAGAAAACTGGCTTGGCCACAGGTGACAGAGGGTAACAGTACAAGGGTCTTTTTCCGGCTGGAGGTCTGTGACCAGTGGTGTTCCGCAGGGCTCTGTACTGGGACCTCTGCTGTTTGTGATATATATAAATGATTTGGAAGAAGGTGTAACTGGTGTTATCAGCAAGTTTGCAGATGACACGAAGATGGCTGGGCTTGCGGATAGCGATGAGTATTGTCGGACAATACAGCAGGATATAGATAGGCTGGAGAAATGGCAGATGGAATTTAATCCAGATAAATGTGAAGTGATGCATTTTGGAAGAACTATTGTAGGGGGGAGTTATACAATAAATGGCAGAGCCATCAAGAGTATAGAAACACAGAGGGACCTAGGTGTGCAAGTCCACAAATCCTTGAAGGTGGCAGCACAGGTGGAGAAGGTGGTAAAGAAGGCATATGGTATGCTTGCCTTTATAGGACGGGGTATAGAGTATAAAAGCTGGAGTCTGATGTTGCAGCTGTATAGAATGCTGGTTAGGCCACATTTGGAGTACTGCGTCCAATTCTGCTCGCCGCACTTTTATACTTTTAAAAATACTACAAATATGAAATGCATGATGCGAAAAGGCAAAATTCAGACTTTTAAAACTAATTCAGACTTTTAAAAACGGGCGGCACGGTAGCACAGTGGTTAGCACTGCTGCTTCACAGCTCCAGGGACCTGGGTTCGATTCCCGGCTTGGGTCACTGTATGTGGAGTTTGCACATTCTCCTTGTGTCTGCGTGGGTTTCCTCCAGGTGCTCCGGTTTCCTCCCACAGTCCAAAGATGTGCGGGTTAGGTTGATTGGCCATTGCCCCTTAGTGTCTTGGGATGCGTAGATTAGAGGGATTAGCGGGTAAAATCTGTAGGGATATGGGGGTAGGGCCTGGGTGGGATTCTGTCGGTGCAGACTCGATGGGCCGAATGGCCTCTTTCTGCACTGTAGGGTTTCTATGATTTCTATGATGAACTTCAATGAAACAAACAATTCCATGGCATACCCACTTTTTTCAGCTGAATTGATTCTCACAAATGTCACATTTACTTGCGTTTACAACAGTCTTACTAGAAAGGTTTGCAACATAGTGCATACAACAAGCTAAGCACGGATCAAATGCATTAATGTTTCAAATTTACCACAGAATACACTGTCTTCAACAGTGAGGATAGACACATTTTCAAAATCTGCTCAACTATTTCTAACTATTCGCAGCGCTATTACTGTTCCACTCACAGCACTCAGTTCAGGCGTCTGAATTTTGCCTTTTCGCATCATGAATTTTGCCTTTGCGCATCATGCATTTCATATTTGTAGTATTTTTAAAAGTATAATTTTAAATAAATAATTGAACCAAAAAGAATTGGAATTCAATGGATCACGGAACAAAATGCAAAGTAGAGTAAATAACAATTTACTGGGTTAGTGGGAAACCTGGGGCTGCTGGTATGTGTACAGAACCTTTTGATCCAGGGAGGAATTGATGAGAGGGCCACCCACAAATCTTGCTCCACTGACAAGTTGTTGTTTTTTGAGTTTACCAGTGTTGAAAATGCAAGCTTTCATAGGTATATTTTTGGAAATGGCAAGAGTACAGCTATAGCATGGTCAGAGATGGTCGGAAATTCATGTCTCGCAGTCGGCCAATTCAAGTCCAAAGGCACCTTCCAAACACCATTCTGTGATCCATCCGTAGCTCTGCGTATTTTTTTTGCATGCAGGCATAATTACAGTTTTGGCAATGGTATGGAGCGGCTTTCATTTTGCTATAAGCTCTGTCACCAGGTAACTAACCTCTTGCATTTTTTCCAATACTGGCATACACTCCATCCATCAGACGTTGGATCCACTTCATTTTTGTTCTTTAAAGCACTTGAAGTACTCTATGTCTTTGGTTTCAAGACATAGTTGTTTTGTCTGCAAATGGCGTTTTAACTTGCATCATCACAGTGGTTGCCAACTCCGCTGCAGATGAGACGTTTGGGTAAGGGGCAAGCGGCATTGCATGTCGATGAAAATCCAAAGGCCAGATAGCTCAACATTTTTTGCTTTTTTTCCCATGGGGTTCAGATGTTACATCAACAATTGAATGAGTGGAGAAATCAAACGTATCCATTTCTTCTTAGGATATAAAGTATCTAGCAAAGAAATGTGGATACAGTCAATTTTGCTGCATATATGAGCTTGGTTTGTTTTACTGTCAATAAAAAAGCGCACGAATGCCAATGCTGGGTTCATATGGTGGCTGCTAACAACTATCACATCATCTCAATTTCACCTTTGGCCTCCTGCATTTAGTGTGTTCACATTTTAGAATTGAAAGACCCGTACCTCACTTTTAAAATATTTGATAATTCATTTTCACGGGTTTTATGGGTTGTAATTTCAGTTTGGTTGAATATTGTTTAAGATGAAATGATGTTTTACGTTGATTTTCATTACCCTTGTACAAAATTTCATGGCCTACTTGGACAGTTCTCACAGCACACCAGTGTGACATATACCGGTTGGAACACTGTTCTAGAGGCACGATTTTAAGTTCCACCATGACAATGGAGGATTTGAATTCAATTAATGAATTAACCTGGAATAAAATGCAAGTGTCATGAATAATCATGAAACTACCAGATTGTTGTAAAAACTTATCTGGTTCATCCATCCTTGAGAGACCGGAATCTACTATCCTTCTCCAGTTTGGCCTATATTTGACTCCAGGTCCACAGTAATATGGTTGACTACCTCTGAAATGGCCGAGCAAGACACTCAGTTCATGGGCAATTAGCAATGAATGATAAATGCTGACTTTGCCAGTGATGTTCACATCCCAATAACACATATTTTAAGAAAATGTTTAAAACAGAACATCGGCAAATTCTGGAGTGACAGTAGTCAAACATTGTGATACAGACTTCAAGTGATGTGTGAACTTATTTTTCAGTCCAGACTTGGAAGCTTTCGTTTAATATCCATATCTTTTATGTTCAATATGAGTGGTATGAGCACTGACGAATAGAATACTTGCAATTTTGGATGCAAGATATTATATTATATCGAGCATTTCCAGGTACAGCACGTTACAAACACTTCCTAATTTTTCTTTTCTCTGGCTGGATGTTAAAAAACACAGAAACCCTCTTTAAAAAAAACATTAGAGACTGCTAGGTAGCTACAATATATACCTTGCACCCCACTAAGTGGGGTGGAAAAAATGGGCACTTAGCCCCCTGGGGGCATGAAGGAAAGGGCACAAAGGAGGGGCCATCGTCATACTGAACAGAACGGATTACTGCAAAGAAGTGTACCGACAACTGAACAACGAGGAACACTACAGACAGTTACCCGCAGATCCGACCAAAGAACACACCCATCAACTCAACACTCTGATCAAGGCTTTTGATCCGGACCTTCAGAACACCCTCCATGCTCTCATCCCACGTACTCCCCGCGTTGGAGATCTCTACTGCCTCCCAAAGATACACAAGGCAAACACACCTGGCCGTCCCATCGTATTGGGCAATGGGACCCTGTGCGAGAACCTCTCCGGCTATGTCGAGGGCATCCTGAAACCCATTGTACAAAGAACCCCCAGCTTTTGTCGCGACACTACGGACTTCCTGCAGAAACTCAGCACACATGGAGCAGTTGAACCAGGAGCACTCCTCGTCACAATGGATGTCTCGACACTCTACACCAGCATCTCCCACAATGATGGCATTGCTGCAACTGCCTCAGTACTCAACGCCGACAACTGCCAGTTTCCAGATGCAATTTTACAACTCATCCGCTTCATCCTGGACCACAATGTCTTCACCTTCAACAACCGGTTCTTCATCCAGACACACGGAACAGCCATGGGGACCAAATTCGCACCTCAATATGCCAACATCTTCATGCACAGTTTCGAACAAGACTTCTTCACCGCACAGGACTTTCAACCGATGCTATACACTAGATACATCGATGACATTTTCTTCCTTTGGACTCATGGTGAACAATCACTGAAACAACTATATGATGACATCAACAAGTTCCATCTCACCATCAGACTCACCATGGACTACTCTCCGGAATCAGTTGCATTCTTGGACACACGCATCTCCATTAAAGACCTCAGCACGTCACTGTACTGCAAGCCCACGGATAACCTCACGATGCTCCACTTCTCCAGCTTCCACCCTAAACACGTTAAAGAAGCCATCCCCTACAGACAAGCCCTCCGTATACACAGGATCTGCTCGGATGAAGAGGATCGCAACAGATACCTCCTGATGCTGAAAGATGCCCTCATAAGAACAGGATATGGCGCTCGACTCATCGATTGACAGTTCCGACGTGCCACAGCGAAAATCCGCTCCTCAGAAGACAAACACGGGACACGGTGGACAGAGTACCCTTCGTCGTCCAGTACTTCCCCGGAGCGGAGAAGCTACGACATCTCCTCCAGAGCTTTCAACATGTCATCGATGAAGACAAATATCTCGCCAAGGCCATCCCCACACCCCCATTTC
This sequence comes from Mustelus asterias, assembly GCF_964213995.1. NCBI lineage: Eukaryota > Metazoa > Chordata > Chondrichthyes > Carcharhiniformes > Triakidae > Mustelus > Mustelus asterias. Next base: position 118,770,162 of record NC_135802.1, read on the forward strand.
TTGCCTTCAAACAGCCGCACAACCTCAAACAGACCATTATCCGCAGCAAACTATCCAGCCTTCAGGAGAACAGTGACCATGATACCACACAACCCTGCCACAGCAACCTCTGCAAGACGTGCCGGATCATCAACACGGATGCCATCATCTCACGTGAGAACACCATCCACCAGGTACACGGTACCTACTCTTGCAACTCGGCCAACGTTGTCTACCTGATACGCTGCAGGAAAGGATGTTCGGAGGCATGGTACATTGGGGAAACCATGCAGACGCTACGACAACGGATGAATGAACACCGCTCGACAATCACCAGGCAAGACTGTTCTCTTCCTGTTGGGGAGCATTTCAGCGGTCATGGGAATTCAGCCTCTGATCTTCGGGTAAGCGTTCTCCAAGGCGGCCTTCATGACACAGGACACTGCAGGGTCGCTGAGCAGTGACTGATAGCCAAGTTCCGCACACGTGAGGACGGCCTCAACCAGGACCTTGGGTTCATGTCACACTATCTGTAACCCCCGCAACTTGCCTGGACTTGCAAAATCTCACTAGCTGTCCTGTCTGGAGACAATACACATCTCTTTAACCTGTGCTTAATGCTCTCTCCACTCACATTGTCTGTACCTTTAAGACTTGATTCGCTTGATTAGCATTCCAATCATTATTCTGTAAATTGAGTTTGTGTCTCTGTCTGTCCTGTTTGTGAGCACATCTCCCACTCCACCTGACGAAGGGGCAGCCCTCCGAAAGCTAGTGGCATTTGCTACCAAATAAACCTGTTGGACTTTAACCTGGTGTTGTTAGACTTCTTACGGCATGAAGGAACCCATCACCTGTTGGCTTTGCACTATCTGAAACTTTGCAAATATGTCTGAGATAAGACATCAAAATGCAATTACCTGTTCTAAAAAACCCCTGCAGTGTTGAATGAGGCTTTCAAAGCTGTTTGCTCTCTGTTGTCTCTCTCAGAAGTATTATGCCCATTGCATTATAAATGGTGGTTATAGAGGGAGAGTCATAGAGGTTTACAGCATGGAAACAGGCCCTTTGGCCCAACTTGTCCATGCCGCCCTTTTTTAAAAAATCCCTAAGATAATCCCAATTGCCTGCATTTGGCCCATATTCCTCTATACCCATCGTATCCATGTAACTATCTAAATGCTTTTTAAAAGATAAAATTGTACCCGCCTCTACTACTACCTCTGGCAGCTTGTTCCAGACACTCACCACCCTCTGTGAAAAAATTGCCCCTCTGGACACTTTTGTATTTCTCCCCTCTCACCTTAAACCTATGCCCTCTAGTTTTAGACTCCCCTACCTTTGGGAAACGATATTGACTATCTACCTTGTCTATGCCCCTCATTATTTTATAGACCTCTATAAGGTCACCCCTCAGCCTCCTACGCTCCAGAGAAAAAAGTCCCAGTCTATTCAGCCTCTCCTTATAACTCAAACCGTCAAGTCCAGGTAGCATCCTAATAAATCTTTTCTGCACTCTTTCTAGTTTAATAATATCCTTTCTATAATAGGGTGACCAGAATTGAACACAGTATTCCAAGTGTGGCCTTACCAATGTATTGTACAACTTCAACAAGACGTCCCAACTCCTGTATTCAATGTTCTGACTGATGAAACCAAGGATGCCGAATGCCTTCTTCACCACACTGTCCACCTGTGACTCCACTTTCAAGGAGCTATGAACATGTACCTCTAGATCTCTTTGTTTTGTAACTCTCCCCAACGCCCTACCATTAACTGAGTAAGTCCTGCCCTGGTTCAATCTACCAAAATGCGTCACCTCGCATTTGTCTAAATTAAACTCCATCTGCCATTCGTCAGCCCACTGGCCCAATTGATCAAGATCCCGTTGCAATTGGAAATAACTTTCTTCACTGTCCACTGTGCCGCCAATCTTAGTGTCATCTGCAAACTTACTTACCATGCCTCCTATATTCTCATCCAAATCATTAATATAAATGACAAATAACAGTGGGCCCAGCACTGATCCCTGAGCCACACCGATTTATTAGTCTTTTGCAAATCCGGGATATAATTTCAACAAACATATTTTTCTTTGTTTAACCTAAAAAAAAACCTGTCTATTTCTTTACAATTTGAAAAGCTAATTGGTGGGACTCCTGCACTATTGGCAAAGCACATCCTCTCTCAATTCATCAACAAACCCTGCTTACGGTAGGACCTGGAGTGGTAGAATAAGGAGTCATTTCACCCCTTCTCAGGTGGTGGGAATAAGCAGCATAAAGCTCCCTCAGTTCTGTTGTAGTGATGTGCATTAGCCACAACCTCAAGAACGGTTTCTACTGAAACATTGCAACATTTTTATGTTTCGTGCTGGCTATTTCTGAATGAGATTTGTTAATTTAGTGCCACGTAGCTATAAGAGTGGGCTTACGCTGCAAGCTGGTGAAAATGACCAAGTTTATTTCACGTGGGACCCATACAGCTAGTAGGCATGAAAAAAATTTGATTTTGTTATTTGAGCTAGATCTGGAACCAGAGGTAAAACCCACTGTCTGTTCTGTCTCCACCCATCACTGGTCTATCTCTACTTTTTCATTTGGTTTTTCAGGATTTTCATCAGTGGTATGTGCTTACCAGTATTTAATTCTTTAACACTGTATATTTATAGATTGGTATTGGCCTGTGTGTCAAACTCTGAAGTACAAGTAAAATGCTGTAGATGTTCAAAATCTGAAATAAAAACGTAAATGCTGAAAAGCTCAGCAGGCCTAGCAGCATCTGTGCAGAGAGAAACAAAGTTAATGTTCTCAATCCAATGTGACTCTTTGGAACTGGATGGGTTTCACAGAAGAATCATCTAGGACTTGAAACACTAACTGTTTCCTTCTCCGCAGATACTGTGAGACTTGTTGAGTTTTCTGTTTTTGTGAAACTCATTTTTTTATTGCATAAGATATTTTGTGAGCCAGTTTTTAGTGCAAACCGTGAATCAAATCGCCATGGCTGTGATACAATATTCCTACAACTTTGTCAGTTGTTTTGCATTTGACATCGGTTATTCAATGACTGATATGTGTATCACACGGAGACTAATGAAACATCTTGTTCTATGTGATGGCAAACGTTTAAAAGAAATAGCTGGTGGGTCTAGTTTGTATTGAAGCTGTCGGTTCTGTTGGCAATGTAACTAAGAGTTCTGATGGTAGTGATTTCTGATGTATTGCTTTTAAGGACTCAAATGCATAGTGTAGTGATAGAAATTCTGGAGGTTGGCATGGGAATGATGTGATAAGGGATCTTAAAATCAGCTTTTTAAAAAATGTTGAAAGCCCTTAGTGTATTTTTCTTGTATGTAACTAGGAGGTCACTTACATTTATATAGTCCAACTGGAACTTTTTCCTTTATGAAAATGAAAATTTGACTAAGAATGGTATCATCAAACTTCTGTAATACCTTTGCATTATTACAGGATAGTGCATAAGACTGCTCATGGGTACCATAGGCAAGGGTGTGGAATGCATCTTTAACATGAGTGAAGTAATGTGATGCTGTTGTCAGACACCTATGTTAACTGTTAAGATTGGTAAGAAGGGAACATCCATGAAATCAGTTTCACTAAAATGTTGACATGTTATTATCATGTCAATGCACTGTTCGTATACAAACATTAAGTAACGGCTATATTAATAGTGACTAAATGCACAGATCAATTTTGTGTCATCATTTAGTGTAGGCAGCTGAGCTTTGTAGGAAGAGGAGCAGCTAGAGTGGTGGTTCCAGAGGAGCAGCTAGAGTGGTGGTTCCAGAGGAGCAGCTAGAGTGGTGGTTCCAGAGGAGCAGCTAGAGTGGTGGTTCCAGAGGAGCAGCTAGAGTGGTGGTTCCAGAGGAGCAGCTAGAGTGGTGGTTCCAGAGGAGCAGCTAGAGTGGTGGTTCCAGAGGAGCAGCTAGAGTGGTGGTTCCAGAGGAGCAGCTAGAGTGGTGGTTCCAGAGGAGCAGCTAGAGTGGTGGTTCCAGAGGAGCAGCTAGAGTGGTGGTTCCAGAGGAGCAGCTAGAGTGGTGGTTCCAGAGGAGCAGCTAGAGTGGTGGTTCCAGAGGAGCAGCTAGAGTGGTGGTTCCAGAGGAGCAGCTAGAGTGGTGGTTCCAGAGGAGCAGCTAGAGTGGTGGTTCCAGAGGAGCAGCTAGAGTGGTGGTTCCAGAGGAGCAGCTAGAGTGGTGGTTCCAGAGGAGCAGCTAGAGTGGTGGTTCCAGAGGAGCAGCTAGAGTGGTGGTTCCAGAGGAGCAGCTAGAGTGGTGGTTCCAGAGGAGCAGCTAGAGTGGTGGTTCAAGTGAGGAGAGCTAGTAGGTAAGAGGTATTTTTAACTTACTCTTTTTTTCAGAGTTTTTTTTCTCTAAGGCAGTCAGTAAATCTAGAAGTAGGCCCCAGTGAATTTTTTGAGTCAGAGCAAGGGAGGCAGCGAGTGGAACGCGAGACTGCGCAGGCGCCTGACATCAGCCAGTAGCGCGCGGAAGGTTTAAAAAGCAGGCCACTCTATCCAGCAGGCAGCGGAGTGAGAGGGAGCAGAGTGGGACGGCTTTTACTCAAACAGGCTTTGGCGTGTACAGGCAGAGGCGAGAGTAGGTTCCGGTAAGTTGTGTTTGTTTTTTCAGAGTAGAAAGAATGCCAGGCAGGACGTTGGAATGCTTCTCTTGCAGGATGTGGGAAGTCAGGGAGACCTCCGCTGTCCCTGACAACGACACCTGCAGGAGGTGCATGCAGCTGCAGCTCCTAACAAACCGCGTTAGGGAACAGGAGCTGGAGCTGGATGACCTCCGGATCATTCAGGAGAATGAGGAGTTCATAGATAGTAGCTTCAGGGAGGCAGTTACGCCAAAGGCTCAGAGCACAGGTAATTTGGTTACCGTCAAGCAAGGGAAAGGGCAGGTAGAGCAGGTTTCCCCTGTGGCCATTCCCCTCCACAACAGGTATACCGATTTGGATATTGTTGTGGGGGATGCCTTACCTGGGGCAAGCTGCGGCAGCTGGATCTCTGGCACTGAGTCTGGTTCTGCAGCGCAGAAGGGAGGGTGGAAGAAGAGGAGAGCGGTAGTGATAGGGGACTCGATAGTCAGAGGTACAGACAGGAGGTTCTGTGGTCGTGACAGAGACTCCCGGGTGCCAGGGTCAGGGATGTCTCTGATCGCGTGCACAGCATTCTGAAGTGGGAGGGTGATCAGCGAGATGTCATGGTACACATCGGTACCAATGACGTAGGAAGGAAGAGTGAGGAGGTCCTGAAGAGTGAGTATAGAGAGCTTGGTAGGAAGTTAAAAAACAGGACCCCAAGGGTAGTAATCTCAGGATTGCTACCTGTGCCATGTGCCAGTGAGGGTAAGAGTAGGATGCTCGGGCGGATGAACACGTGGCTGAGGAACTGGTGTAGGGGGCAGGGTTTCAGATTTCTAGATCATTGGGACCTCTTCTGGGGCAGGTGGGACCTGTACAAGAGAGATGGGTTACACCTGAACTACAAGGGGGCCAATATACTTGCAGGGAGGTTTGCTAGTGTTATTGGGGAGGGTTTAAACTATAAGACCATAAGACATAGGAGCGGAAGTAAGGCCATTCGGCCCATCGAGTCCACTCCACCATTCAATCATGGTTGATTTCAACTCCATTTACCCGCTCTCTCCCCATAGCCCTTAATTCCTCGAGAAATCAAGAATTTATCAATTTCTGTCTTGAAGACGCTCAACGTCTCGGCCTCCACAGCCCTCTGTGGCAATGAATTCCACAGACCCACCACTCTCTGGCTGAAGAAATTTCTCCTCATCTCTGTCCTATAGTGACTCCCTTTTATTCTAAGGCTGTGCCCCCGCGTCCTAGTCTCCCCTGTTAATGGAAACAACTTCCCTACGTCCATCCTATCTAAGCCGTTCATTATCTTGTAAGTTTCTATCAGATCTCCCCTCAACCTCCTAAACTCCAATGAATATAATCCCACGTTCCTCAGACTAGATTTGCAGGGGGATGGGAAACAGTGCCAGAGCAGATAGTGGAGCGGGGGTGAAAATAAATGATAATAGTTCATGCAAAATCACAAATAGAAGGGTTGTGTGTGGTGGTAATCTTCTGAGGTGTGTCTATTTCAATGCCGGGAGTATTATGGGGAAGGCAGACGAGCTGAGGGTGTGGATTGACACATGGAATTATGACATTATAGCCATTAGTGAAACTTGGCTACAGGAGGGGCAGGACTGGCAGCTCAATGTTCCAGGGTTCCGATGTTTCAGACGTGATAGAGGCAGAGGGATGAAGGGCGGGGGGATGGCATTGCTTGTCAGGGAAAATGTTACAGCAGTGCTCAGGCAGGACAGATGAGAGGGCTTGTCTACCGAGGACATATGGGTGGAGCTCAGAAACAGGAAAGGTATGACCACATTAATGGGGTGTATTTTAGACCACCCAATAGTCAGCGAGAATTGGAGGAGCAAATCTGCAGAGAGGTAGCAGACAACTGCAGGAAACATAAAGTTGTGATAGTAGGGGATTTTAATTTTCCACATATAGATTGGGACTCCCATACTGTTAAAGGTCTAGACGGTTTAGAGTTTGTAAAATGTGTTCAGGAAAATTTTCTACATCAATATATAGAGGTACCAACTAGAGAGGATGCAATATTAGATGTCCTATTAGGAAACGAGTTGGGACAAGTGACGGAAGTGTGTGGAGGGGAACACTTTGGTTCCAGTGATCATAACGCCATTAGTTTCAACTTGATCATGGATAAAGATAGATCTGGTCCTCGGGTTGAGGTTCTAAACTGGAAAAAGACCAAATTTGAAGAAATGAGAAAGGATCTAAAAAGCGTGGATTGGGACAAGCTGTTCTCTGGCAAGGATGTGATTGGTAAGTGGGAGGCCTTCAAAGGAGAAATTTTGAGAGTGCAGAGTTTGTATGTTCCTGTCAGGATTAAAGGCAAAGTGAATAAGAATAAGGAACCTTGGTTCTCGAGGGATATTGGAACTCTGATAAAGAAGAAGAGAGAGATGTATGACATGTATAGGCAACAGGGAGCAAATAAGATGCTTGAGGAGTATAAAAAGTGCAAGAAACTACTTAAGAAAGAAATCAGGAGGGCTAAAAGAAGACATGAGGATGCTTTGGCAGACAAGGTGAAGGATAATCCTAAGAGCTCCTACAGGCATATTAAGAGCAAAAGGATAGTAAGGGATAAAATTGGTCCTCTTGAAGATCAGAGTGGTCGGCTATGTATGGAACCAAAAGAAATGGGGGAGATATTAAATGGGTTTTTTGCATCCATATTTACTAAGGAAACTGGCATGGAGTCTATGGAAATAAGGCAAACAAGTAGGGAGGTCATGGAACCTATACAGATTAAAGGGGAGGAGGTGCTTGCTGTCTTGAGGCAAATCAGAGTAGGTAAATCCCCAGGACCGGACAGGGTATTCCCTCGGACCTTGAAGGAGACTAGTGTTGAAGTTGCAGGGGCCCTGGCAGATATATTTAAAATGTCAGTATCCACGGGTGAGGTGCCGGATGATTGGAGGATAGCTCATGTTGTTCCGTTGTTTAAAAAAGGCTTAAAAAGTAATGCGGGAAATTATAGGCCGGTAAGTTTGACGTCAGTAGTAGGTAAATTATTGGAAGGAGTACTAAGAGATAGGATCTACAAATATTTGGATAGACAGGGATTTATTAGGGAGAGTCAACATGGCTTTGTGCGTGGTAGGTCATGTTGAACCAGAGTTTTTCGAGGAGGTTACCAGGAAAGTGGATGAAGGGAAGGCAGTGGATGTTGTCTACATGGACTTCAGTAAGGCCTTTGACAAGGTCCCGCATGGAAGCTTAGTTAGGAAGGTTCAGTTGCTCGGTATACATGGGGAGGTAGTAAATTGGATTAGACATTGGCTCAATGGAAGAAGCCAGAGAGTGTTAGTGGAGGATTGCTTCTCTGAGTGGAGGCCTGTGACTAGTGGTGTGCCACAGGGATCAGTGCTGGGTCCATTGTTGTTTGTCATCTATATCAATGATCTGGATGATAATGTGGCAAATTGGATCAGCAAATTTGCTGATGATACAAAGATTGGAGGTGTAGTGGACAGTGAGGAAGGTTTTCAAAGCTTGCAGAGGGATTTAGACCAGCTAGAAAAATGGGCTGAAAAATGGCAGATGGAGTTTAATGCAGACAAGTGTGAGGTATTGCACTTTGGAAGGACAAACCAAGGTGGAACATACAAGGTAAATGGTAGGACACTGAAGAGTGCAGTAGAACAGAGGGATCTGGGAATACAGATACATAATTCCCTAAAAGTGGCGTCACAGGTAGATAGGGTCGTAAAGAGTGCTTTTGGTACATTGGCCTTTATAAATCAAAGTATTGAGTATAGGAGTCGGAATGTTATGGTGAGGTTGTATAAGACATTGGTGAGGCCGAATTTGGAGTATTGTGTGCAGTTTTGGTCACCTAATTACAGGAAGGATATTAATAAGGTTGAAAGAGTGCAGAGAAGGTTTACAAGGATGTTGCCGGGACTTCAGAAACTGAGTTACAGAGAAAGGTTGAATAGGTTAGGACTTTATTCCCTGCAGCGTAGAAGAATGAGGAGAGATTTGATAGAGGTGTATAAAATTATGATGGGTATCGATAGAGTGAATGCAAGCAGGCTTTTTCCACTGAGGCTAGGGGAGAAACAAACTCGAGGACATGGGTTAAGGGTGAAGGGGGAAAAGTTTAAAGGGAATATTAGGGGGGGGCTTCTTTATGCAGAGTGTGGTGGGAGTGTGGAATGAGCTGCCAGATGAAGTGGTGAATGCGGGCTCACTTTTAACATTTAAGAAAAACTTGGACAGGTACGTGGATGAGAGGAGTGTGGAGGGATATGGTCCAGGTGCAGGTCAGTGGGACTAGGCAGAAAAATGGCTCGGCACAGCCAAGAAGGGCCAAAAGGCCTGTTTCTGTGCTGTAATGTTCTATGGTTTTATGGTTCTAAAAGGCGATTCTTATAGCTATCTGTTTTCCACCTACTATGAGGATTGAGGGTCGGCAAGCTCATTTGGCTAGAGGGCTAGTGTATGATACAGAATGACGTCAGCAGCATGGGTTTAATCCCTGTACGGGCTGTAGTAATTCAAGGAAGCCTGCCTCCTCGCATTGCCCCATGCATGTGGAGTGGCAACCATTGAGCTTTATGTAACCAATTGTCCGCCTCCCTCATGGAGGGAAATGCCTATGATCCTTTGTGGACTGAAAGAAATTGCAGGTTGTAAACTTATTTGCTGTTGCTCTGCTGCATAATTCACTGGACCTTCCATACCTCAGCTACTGTTAGTTTAGACATTCTATTTTGGTATAGTCTTGAGACAGCTTTGAACGCTGCTCAAGCTGAAATTCCCGCCAGTTAAATAATAGAAGATCTCTGATGACTTTGGTTTAATTTTCATGACAACACCTTCCTTGCTCAGTTAGGAACTGACGGCAATTTGTAGTGTTGATAATAACACCCAAACTGATACCCACCTCTGTAACTTTAACACAACTCCGTATTGCATAGCTCGAAAAATAACCAGCGCCAATTTGCCGCATCTCTGTGGCCAATTTGTCATATGACAAGCTTCTCAAGACTTCATTATTGCCATGGCTAGCCTACCATATTTTATCGTCCATAAACATGAGATCATCCAAAGCTTTGCTGCCTGTGTCCTTACTTGTGCCAAATCATGTTTGCCCATGACTGTTGTCCTTCCTGATCGACACAAGCTCCACATAAGCAATGTCTTGATTTCTAAAGTTCTCATTCTTGCTCTCAAATCCCTCTGTGGCCCCATCCCTCCCTAGCTTTGCAATTTCTCCAGCTCCACAATCAATGAACCCTCGCAAGGCATGCACAAAACATCCCATCAAAATGCCTTGTGTACAGAGTCTCTGAAATATCTGCTCTAATTTTGACGACTTGCGCATCCCTGATGCTAATTGCTCTAACTGTTGGTGCTGTGCATTCAGCTGCCTTGGCAACATTGGATGGATGATGGCTATACACCCAAATATTACCTGTATTGTAAACTGGCCACTGGGTTACGGCGTCCTGGGTGTTCATACCTCTGCTATAAGGTATAAAGATGGCAAACATTAACTCTTACAACTGGAAGCCAGTTGCTGAAGGGTATGACCTCTGGAAACTGACTGTTTGGAAGGGGGTGAACAGAAATGAAAAGCTCATCTGGCTGAGAAGAAGGCCAAGAGAAAAGGGAGGCCAGTGAATTTTGCAACTTCTTGGCCCATGTTTTCCGTTGTAGTGAATACGATAAGACTGCCGTGCCAGAGTGAGAGTCCTGTGCCACATCAGGCGATGCTTAACACAGAGTTGCCCCACCACGGTGCAAACTATCATCTTAGAAGACAAAAGGCAGCCGACCATTCGTGCAAGTTACTGTTATTGTTTATGTCTCTTGATTTTTAAGACTGAGTAACTTAGGTTATTAACCTATCAACTTGTTCTGCCACCTTTTAAGGATTTGTGAATACAAACATCAAGGTCCCTTGGCTCAACTACCCTTCTCAAAAGTATGCCTTTTCATATTAGACCTCCCAAAGTCAATCACTTCACACTTCCCTGCACAGAGGTTCATGCTCTGTCCATTTCTCCATCTTGCCTATATCGGAACAGGCTCGATGGGATGCATGGTTTACTCCAGTGTCATCCTGAAGTTTACCACTGGCTTCGTCACTATCTGAATTGAAGAATGAAATTGCTTCTTAGCCAACTTGATCTACAATGATTTGGTGCTTTTTGTGATTGTAATTTACAGATAATGGAGAAAATCACCTCTATAACAGTAACCCTTCTCTTTGCTATCGATTTATATATTGAATTTTTAAAGGACACGTGCATGATACAGCTGAAATCAGCATCATTCTACAAGCACCAGTGTTTGAACTAAATTGAGTTCTCCCTCAGGAAAAGTCAGCCCGCTGTTGTGTAAAAGAAGATGATACGTCATAGCTCCTAGTGCATGGAATCAAAGTGACCTATTTGAGTGAAGATTTCTTGTATAAAGAGGACAAGGAGAAGAACTTTGTACTCTAAGGTTCCGTTTTCTCTTTATTTGTACTGTTCGTGAGAATGTGTGATTTAGATCACAACTCTCTCCTGTTTGTCATGCTGATGTGCTGTCAGTTGCATGTATGTGGTGGTGCTTGCATCTATTTTTAAGGCAGATTAAGGTGATCTTCAGCAAAGGTATTTTACTATTGTACGTCTCATCACTGCCTTTGAGGATTCTGAATGATCAGCTTCTTGATTGCAAGGCATCTGAATTACTGCGAGCTTGTATTCTGAGATTTTATGCTGCACAGCAATATATGTTTAGCAAAAAGAGGAAGATTAATATGAATTTGCCTATGATGAGTGCAGGATAACTGTACATAATCTTGTATGTACCCACATAGTATTTCTTTTGGGCAGGGAAAACAAAGTTATCTTTTGAACCGTTCTTATTCCTGGGTAAATTTATATTTATGTAAGTGTGGCTTTATAAAAGAGAAGCATGTTCATCATCACTAAATTAAACATGAATGCTGAACCATTACTCAACGTACTACCCATCTGGAATGTGTGCATGGTACTGCAAAAACTAGAATGCTTCATATCTTTTTTTATATAATAAAATACATTGATTGCTAAATAATTACAGAACTCATCATTGTGAATTGAAAGGATTGACTATTGTTTCATAACTCAAAGCGCAATATCTGTAGATAATGTATTAGAGACTGCTAGATACTTTTTACTCAGTAAGTTGGAATTACTTGGACTTGGCTATCTATGAGGATGGTGGAAGCAGATTTCAGAAGAAAATCGATTGGACATTTGAAGGAAATAAACTTATAGGACTAAGGCGATAGAACAGGGGAATGGGACTGACTGGATTGCTCTATGCAAAACAGCATATCATCAATGGGCTGAATGGCCTCTTGTTGTACTGTTATGACTCTAAAATAAAATGCTAGAGTTGTCTTTTTATTGAATTGGTTCTTTAATTGACCTGAACTCTACTTCTTTTCACTGTATGGACTTGGTGTGTTACTGCATTGGCCTGAATTTTGCAGTAAGACCTGGTGTTGTTAGGCTTCTTACTGTGTTTACCCCAGTCCAACGCCGGCATCTCCACATCCTGAATTTTTCAGTCAGTGGCATTGTACTTAAATTTCCCCACAGACTTTTGTGCATTATTATATGCTGTGATTAAAATTCTATTTCAGCATGGTGTCTTCAACAGGGGTTCTGTGTGATCAGAGCAAGCAACTCAGTATCTACTTAATCAATTAGATTGAAGAATTATTAATGAGGTCCACAGAGTCTAAGCCATGACATGCAAGGTAGAATAGTGAATACAATCCAAATCATGTACATAAAGTGAAATAAAGAGAGCAAAAGGTTGGATTAAAGAAGACAGAGAATAGAAAGTTTACAAAAAAAATTGTATTTTCAGTTGTTTAAATTTCCAACAATAATTAATCTGAAGAAATGATACTCCATACTCAAAAGTTTTATTTTCAGTGCCAGGAAGGTTTGACAGTAATTGAAAACTTGCACTGGAATGGACAAGCCGTAACATATTCTGGCATATCTAGTAGGCTACTATTGGATAAATAGTACAGCTTCATATCCTTCCATGTGCTGACAAGTGAAGCCTCTCGAGCAGGCTAACTTGGAGACCAACTTCCTCTTTTCCACATTTAACTGCAAATGTCTGGTCGCTAGGAGTTTCTGCCTGATTCACTATTTCGTAACGCTGAGTGTTGATAACGTCAGTAAGTAGTCTCACCACACCAGGTTAAAGTCCAACAGGTTTATTTGGCAGCACAAGCTTTCGGAGAAGGGCTTCGAAAGCTTGTGCTGCCAAATAAACCTGTTGGACTTTAACCTGGTGTTGTGAGACAACTTACTGTGCTTACCCCAGTCCAACGCTGGCATCTCCACATCGTGTTGATAACATCACAGTTCTTAACATTAAATCCGGGTGAAATTTCTGTTTTGTTTTAAGTACAGCAGGGGCTATTGAGGACAGAGTATTCAGTGGGACTGCATCTAGCTCTATTCTGTACCTTTTACACGAGTGCAAGGTAGAACAGCTGCAAATCATATGTGATGTGACCTCTGTTCACTGTGAGCCATATTAAACCAGTTTTACCTTTGGGTTAGTTTTCAGTTTTATATATATTTTAGCATTATAACTGATTCTGCTAAATTGCTCCCTTTTACACACCAATGCGTAGACCTCTATAACTCTAATTTTCCATTTAAGCCTTTTGATGCTGCTCTCCTTTTGCTGCCCATTATCTCATATGTTTGGACTAAGAAAATTTGCATGTTGCAGTACCAAGCATAGAATCATGTTCTGTACTGTAAAATCATTGCTAGTCTATGAATCTTGGAGGATTATTAAATATCCTGAGAAATATATATTCATTATATAACTATAATGTTTTACTTGCAGGTACATTGTTGCTATGGTATGATGTCTTTGTCGATATGCGCGATCTTCTTGGAGATCCTCTCCACTTGGAACCGGCAGTTGGGCTATCAAATAAACCTGTTGGACTTTAACCTGGTGTTGTTAAACTTCTTACTGTGTTTACCCCAGTCCAACGCCGGCATCTCCACATCATGATGTCTTTACCATATTTCTGTAGTGGACTATATATCCTGACACCTAGAAAATAGCAGCTTTCAAAATTGTTTCAACAGGAATTGACTCCTAGGTGGACATAACAGAAGTTTCTGTGAGGCATTTACTGTGGCAAAAAATTTGAGTAAAGGTCATGGTATCAATCACTTTTCTCAGTTGTTTTGGAGGAGTGTGTGTCTTAACCTATGACTACCTGAAACCATCAATGCAACGACACCCCTTTAAATGCAAGCGTACATAAAGTTTCAAGACCGTATTTGAGGAATTTTGAGTTAATATTTCATTTTCTGCAGTTCTCGAGATAAATCATGTATAAATCCACTTTATTTGGGTGAGATTAGGATGAGATTATACAGTGGCTATATCAGTTTTCGAGTTTTCCTCAAAATCCAGAAGCCTTTACAATACTGTTACAGATGGACTCAGGATTCTATTAATGTGAAAGAGAGAGAGAGTAAGTGAGCCTTTGTGCATGTGAAAGGTGAATATAACTATGGGTCATTGAGCTATTAAAAATGCTGTACTGGAGAATGAAAGCTCCGATGGAAGAGTGACAGACTCCCATCATCACTATCTGGGTTTGGAATTCAGCTTTTTAAATGGAATTCCAATTCATCTATTTAATTGGATTTGTGGGGAGTGTGATGGTATATTTTAGTGAGACGGAGAGAAGTGAAAATTGTTTTTTCAGCTAATTGGATATAATATATATTCAGATAGAAGTTAATATATCATGGGATGTCAGTCGAGATGATGGGGAAGAAATGATTTGTAAGCTATTTAAAAAAAAAACATTAATTAAGATGGAAGCTATAATAGGCATTCTCAAGAAATTATGTTTAAGAACCTAAAGAGATTGCTGTCATGTTAGGTGCAGATGGATCCAGAATGATTATTTTTCATCTTCATGAGATTGCAAGGTGAAGGGTGTACATTCTGCTCATTTCACTTCATTTATCCAAAAAGATTTTAAAAAGTCCTCTTGTTTCAATATGGAAATGGTTCTTATATGATTCCAATGTTTTTGCTTTCACAACTCCATAAGTTTGTTCCATATTGATTACTCTATACAGAACAAAATTGAGATCAGTCCTAAATTTACCGTTCGCTACTTTTAATTGGTAATGATTTGTTCTATTCTCAGCTTCATTACAGGCAATTTTCTGGTTTGAACCTTTTCATGCTGTATCATAAATCTTGTGTACCGTTGTAATGTAATTTATCAAACATATCCTTTCAAGCCTAATGAGTCCAAGCGTTTCCAGCCTCTTCTGTTGAAACCACAAAGACTGGGTATTTGCATTTTGGTCCTGTTCTGCACTAGCTCCATGGCTTAGTGGCCATCTGCTCAGAAATGTGGACTGATCAGTGCAGTGTGAAGTGAGCTCATAACTTATTTTGACTTACCCTCTTGTCTCCCTAATTAAACATTCTTTTTGGTTTTGCTGACTGCTGCTCCAAATTGGACCTTTTGAACCTTAACTCTATTGAAAATCATTGTTTTCAGTTTCTTCCATAGTTATTTCAAAACCATTCATGGTGAAATGTTAATGCATTTTCTGTCAAGTATGTAATTCTTTATATTTGTCTGAATTGGACTTCATCTGCCATTGCTCTGTCCACAGCAAGTGCATTGCTGCACTGGATATATTACTGATAAAATGGCAATTCAAATAATTCAAAAGCTCTGGACTAATAATAATAATGATGTGGAGATGCCGGCGTTGGACTGGGGTGAACACAGTAAGAGTTTTAACAACACCAGGTTAAAGTCCAACAGGTTTATTTGGTAGCAAATACCATTAGCTTTTGGAGCGCTGCTCCTTCGAAGGAGCAGTGCTCCGAAAGCTAATGGTATTTGCTACCAAATAAACCTGTTGGACTTTAACCTGGTGTTGTTAAAACTCTTACTAATAATACTAATCCAGGGGATTATTTTTGCATTGCTACCTTTTTACAGTGACTGCTCTTCAAAAATACTTAATTAGCTGTAAAGTACTTTGGACATCCTGATGTTGAAAATTTGCTATGTAAATACAGTACATTTCTGTCTGTCTTTAAGAAGACATGAGTTCAAATCTCTCTATGAGAGAGAATTTGAATTAAATAAAATTAAAAACTGAAATTAGTAAACAAGATCATGGAGCTGTTGGACTGCCTTAGAAACCCAAATGGTCAACAACAACAGTTAAAGTAACACCTTGCAGTAAAATATCTCAAAGTGCCTCACAGAAGTATTATAAAATTAGATATGACATGAAGTCATCAGGAGACATTAGGTAATTTGACCAAAAACCTAGTTACAGAAGTAAGTTTTAAGGAGTGACTTGAGAGGAAAGAAAGGCAGAGAAGTGAGGGAGAAAATTACAGAATTTAGATCCTAGGAAACTGAAGTGATGAGCGATTAAAATCGAAGATGCTCAAAGACCAGAGTTAGACAAGCCCCTGAAAGTTCAGAAGGTTGTGGGACTGGAGGAGATAGAGGAGAGGGCTGAGGTCATGGAGGGATTTGAAAACTAGGAAGAGAATTTTAAAATTAAGATGTTGCTTGATCAGGAGCTGATGTAGGCCAGCAAGCACAGGGATGATAGGAGAAAGAACTTGAGTTAAGACATGAGTAGCAGAGTCTTTGATGGCTTCCAGATAACTAAAACTGTTTTAGGGAAGGAAAGGTGATGTCCGAATCTGGTCTGGTTTATGTACGACTCCAGTCCCAAACTGCTGTGGTTGACTACTAATTGCTCTCTGAAGTGACCAAGCAAGTTGTATCAACTCACCACAAAGACTAAACTCCCACATATTAGAGTATTGTGGGAGCACTTTCAGCGTATGGATTGCAGTGATTCAAGAAGATGGCCCATCACCACCACCTCACTACATCTAAGGTTGGCCTGTTTTTCCAAGAATGAATTTTGAAAAACTTTCATTTTTATGATTCTCCGGTTGCTATTATTGCAAATTTGCATTGGGTTTCTGAGTCCAAATTATTGATGCAAATTAGATTTGCTGATGATGCCTGGACTAATTGTTGGGGCACTCCATTCTGTACACTCTCCAGCCCAATGCAACTCCTATTAAGTATCTGTTTTTAAATTTTCAACCAATTTCTTAACCATATCCAATGATAACCCTGAATCCCACAGCTTTGATCTTTATTTAATATCCTTTCAGATGCCTTTGTATAAATTTAGGGACAAACACTTCTAGGTGTGCTACAGTTTAAATGGGATGTTGCATTCTTAATAAGGTCAGGGAGATTGGTCATGTGGGCTCTGTTAACTAAGTTGTTATTGTACAAATAACTACATAGCCTGATTCTGTGCTGTATTTTCTGCTTGGCCCAGCCAGTCAATCCCAGCATTTATGCTGCACTTGAGTGTCTTCCCGCCCTTCCTCATCAAACTCCATCAGAATAACCCAGAGTTCCTGTATTCCTAATATTCACTTTAAATGATCTGTACCATTCAACTTGCTGTGCTAGCAGGTCCCACATTCTCACCTTTGACAAAGGGTCATCTGGACTCAACGTCAGCTTTTTTCTCTCCTTACAGATGCTGCCAGACCTGCTGAGATTTTCCAGCATTTTCTCTTTTGGTTCCACGTTCTCACCACTCTTTTGTCCATGAGGTTTCTTCTGAATTATTGTATTTCTTGATGGCTATCTTTTAACGATCGCATCTAGTTTTATTCTTCTGCAAAAGTGGGAACACTATCTGTTCTTATCAAATACTTAAAAGCTCCTATTAGATCACCCCTCAACCTTCTCTTTTTAAGAGAAAAAAGCATAGTCTGTCCATCCTTTCCTGACTGGTATGACCTCCATTTCTGGTACCAAGTATATCTGAATTATATTTGGAAGATTAATCTTCTGGATGAAAATGGCGAATATGGATAATCCAAATTAAGGTCTTTCTTTTGAACCTGGCCATATTCCACTGACTGTGATTCACCATGTCAACATTGTATTTAAATAATAAGAACAGAAATGAAGGTGTCAAGATCAATGTTGAAAATTCTTTGGCAGTTTAGACACTAAATTTTAATTATTCTGTTGAAAAATATTGGTAATGAATCTTAATTTAACTAGAATAAAGGATATTGTGATGTTTGTAATTAGATAGTATGCTAATTGACTCAGAACAACTTGTCCAGATGCCTTTTGGTTAAGGCCAACTGTAAGCAGTTGAACTGTTAGTGGGAGTACTTTGAAGTGGTTATGAACAGCCATAGTGGTCATTCTGCTGTCATTGGAAGGCATTGAAGCCAAATGTGTCCATTCAATCAATTGAAAACAATGGTGATTAGTTTGCTGGCTGGAAGAGGCAGAGACAAGGTCACTGTTAAAAGGGTGCATTGAACAATAAAGAGTCATGTGATGGCCCTTATCAGCGAGATGCAGTAATAAAGAGTCATGTGATGGCCCTTATCAGCGAGATGCAGTAATTTTGTAATAGCAGTCACTTCTGAATTTTTTTATTCTTCCAATCTTATTTATCACAGCAAATCATGGATGTGTAAAAAAAAATTGAAGGTCAGTGTTGCCTTGTAAAGTGTCCGGTCGATGTTTAGCAGGTTTCGATAAAGACTGCACTTCAGTGCATTCTATGTTACAATGATAATATTGTCTCCACATTAAAAAAATGTTTTGACATGTATTGGAAGAATATCTAAAGTTATTGCTAGCTGCCTGATGTGTTAAGAACATAAGAACATAAGAAATAGGAGCAGGAGTAGGCCATCTGGCCCTTCGAGCCTGCCCCGCCATTCAACAAGATCATGGCTGATCTGAAGCAAATCAGTTCCACTTACCCGCCTGCTCCCCATATCCCCTAATTCCCTTATCGATCAGAAAACTATCTACCCGTGATTTAAACATATTCAACGAGGAAGCCTCCACCACTTCAGTGGGCAGAGAATTCCAGAGATTCACTACCCTCTGAGAGAAGAAGTTCCCCCTCAACTCTGTTCTGAACCAGCCCCCCCTTATTTTGAGGCTGTGCCCTCTCGTTCTGGTTTCCCTTCTAAGTGGAAAGAATCTCTCCACCTCTACCCTATCCAGCCCCTTCATTATCTTATATGTCTCTATAAGATCATCCCTCATCCTTCTAAACTCCAACGAGTACAGACCCAATCTGCTTAATCTCTCCTCATAAGCTACACCCCTCATCTCCGGTATCAACCTGGTGAACCTTCTCTGCACTCCCTCCAAGGCCAATATATCCTTTCGCAAATAAGGGGACCAAAACTGCACACACTACTCCAGTTGTGGCCTCACCAGTGCCTTGTACAGTTGCAGCAAGACCTCCCTGCTTTTATATTCTATCCCCCTCGCGATAAAGGCCAACATCCCATTCGCCTTCTTGATCACCTGCTGCACCTGCAGACTGAGTTCTGCAATGCAAGTGTGTCTTCTTTTGGAACATTTTGATTGGAGAATCAAGTTTCCCTAAACATTGTTGGTATCATCCTGCATCCCTTCAACTTTGTAATTTTTAAAAATACTTGTGCTTGAACTTCCATTTGATCAGGTGTAAAGCCAAAGTGGCCATTTCTTGCCGTCTGCGCAGATTTTTCTGTTTCTCTGAGTTATAATGAGGAGCCAAAAGGCTTCTCAACATTTTTATAATTTATTTTTTACAGAATGTGGGAGTCGCTGGCTGAACCAGCATCTATTGCCTTTCCCTAATTACCTTTTGAGAAGGTAGTAGCTGCCTTGAGCAGCTGCAATCCATCTAATATAGGTGTACACTCAGTGCTCTTCAGACTCTATCAAATGCAAGCAACATTATGGCTAGATAGTTCCAGAGAAATGTTTCTCAAATGTCAGCACCCTGTCTTAACATTAAGATGAAATGATTGGATTGTTGGCACATCATTCTGTAAAAGTTATTTCATTGGATTATTTGTATGGATTTTATTAACCGAGACCGTGCTAATCCAGTTTGAAGAGGTCTGGAAAGCAGTGTTGAAAGTGGTTCAAATGCTCTTCCTTACAGTTATGTAATCAAAGAAAATTCTATTTCCCACCCCATTCCCAGAAAAAAATAATTCCTTGTACAATTCATCATTTCCTAGCTGAGTAATCTCTCTCATTTAATCTACTCCCAGGGTTCTGGTTTTGGGTATGGTTCAATAAATCATTTGCTAAGGTATGTGTTGGAGTACTCACGATGAACTTGTTTTTCAGTTTTGCCACTTCCTTTGGGTAAGAACATGGTCTCTTTTCTGCTTTCCCTGGAGACATAACTGTTGTCAGGAACTTAGCAATTGAATAATTGCAGGAGCATTCCACATGCAATTTGGCTATGGCACACTGCAGCATCTCCACTTGAAGATATTTCTGACAACTATCAACAATGTTGTTCTGACAACATTGTGCCATGTTCTACTGGTCTTGTCTACATAAAATAATCCCAACATTTCTCAGAAGAGAACTTTGTTATTGGCTGATTATTGCATCTCTTGAGCTTTTCACCTCGGAGCTTCCACAGTACCCATCAGTTAGCTATTTCCCAGATTTCATTATTATACTCCTCACATTTATAAATCAGAGCTGTGGATCTTTGTCATGGGTGTGGAAGAGAATTTGATGAGGATTGCTCAAAAATGGTGAATGCGCTTTCTTCACCTCTCTGTACTCGAGAAAAGGAGTTGATGCTTTCAAGAAATAAAAGAGAAGATGGGGTAGAGAGAATTTTGTGCCTTCTGCAAGGTGGCGTGTGATATATTGGATGCTGAGGGATTATTTAAACACTTATCTGATGATATATCACCCATGTGCATGCATCCTCACTGAAGGCAGTGAGGATGGAAATTATGGTAACTTTGTTACTATTTCAGTTCTATATTTGTTGTATCATGAGAGGATATCTTACTGAATGGAAGTGAATTTCATATTTGAAAGTAAATTACTTACTGTACCATTAATTTTCAGTTGATCAAAATAATGTGGCAGGAAGACAGCACTCTGACTTAATTTAGCATTTTAAGAACTGAATCAAGCATTGTGTGTTCCCATGTGTGTTCCATTACATGAACAGGACTAAGCCTTTTGATTCCTTGAGTAGATTCTGCTATTCTATACACAAATCCATTACTTGCCTTTGATCCATATTCCTTAATACTCTTATCTAATAAAAAGTCTACGTTGTCTTGAAAATATTAATTGATATAGCAACCACAGTCTTTTGAGGTGGTAATTCACAGAAATTCACCGCCCTTTGAATGAAAAAATGCTTCCTGATTTGATTTCCAAAATGACCCAGCGCTAGTTTCAAACTCTGCCCCCTTTGTTCAGGATTCACCCATCAGAGAAATTAATTTCTCTGTATCTACCTGAGCTAATTCTTTTATTTTCATTTTGAAACCTCAATTACAGCAACTTTCGATCTTTCAAATTAAAGGGAATGCAAACAAAATTTATTCAACCTGTTTCCATAATTTAACCCTCAAAGCTCTGGTATCTTTCTGGTGGAACAAAATATTGCAACTGAGTTTGTGTATGTGCACCCTTTTGTATTCCAAAAGGCTCTTGTGTTGACTGTAATTTGAGATTTCTGTTCAAGAGCAGACATCATCACTTCATTCCAATTGTTGGTTGACTGGGCCAATAACCTATTGTCTTGTACAACAGCATTTGTGTTCATGTGCTACATTTTGCAGTCATACTTAATTATTGTAATCTGTCCTGTAGATTCTTTTAAATATCTTAACTGTCCTTAGTGCTGACTGTAGTTATTGCAATTAATAACTTTCTGTAGTCGTGCAGTATAACTGTGTTTGACTGTTTTGTGCTGAGGATGTTGGGTCAGTAATTGATAGGGCATACAGTACATGGGTGGACTAGTACAGTTATTTATGGTGCCAACTCTGTTGAGATTTAGAATCTAGTTCACATAAGTAGTCTGGTTCTAACTGGCTGTAACAGCTGTACTACATCAATAAATGGCTTGTTAAAATGTCCCTAGCATTAATATTGAAAAAATATATTTCCAGTGATTTTTTAAATTTTTAATAAAAAGTTTTTTGAAACCAATTTTTGCTCAAACCAGGCAAGGTTATTCCAGACGTTTTCAAAGGTCATTGGGGAACTGAAACATTTAATGCGTCTTCCTTGACCACTCATGGCTGAGATAGGGGAGCAGCTGATCAACTCCCAGGCCTCTGTCAATGTCACTCTGCAGACATACTAGGAGCAACACAATACTGAAAGAAAAGCAATTCCAGCATTTTATAATGGTGTCAAACCGCCTCAGCATACTTTGCACAGTGAATATTTGGAGTGCTTGAGTGTTGGTCTGTTTGATATTCATACGGCAGTGGCAACTTTCTACAAAAATTAAATTAGATATATGACCAATTAATTTGTTTCTAGTTGGGGGAAGACTATTGATGCAGATACTGGAAAAACTCCATCTTTCTCTTTGAGTAGCGCAAAGTAATTTCAAGCCAGCAAATGACACCTGACAGTGCAGCATTCTCTCAGTAATTCAGTGGAGTGTCAGTCTAGGTTATGTATTCATTCACATTGTGGTGTGGACTTGACACAATTTTCAACCCATAACTTTCTGATGCAGAGATGACAGTACTACTAAGTAAACCAGGCTAACACCAGTTCCCTGGAGATGACTAGCCTTTAAATTGTTTTAGTGTTCCGTGCTTCTGTGAAAGATGAACTGAGGTGATCTTTCTGCAGTGGAAGTAGGGAGATTTTATCATGAAGCAGATCAGAAGTTTAATGCCCAGCTCAAGATTGAATATAGAAGGCTGAGGTTGTGAACATTGTGTCAGTTGGAGATGGTGGCCCGGGGGAAGGATGTTTAGGAAATGGAGTTTATATTGGAAGCTGATGATGGTGACTTCAGTCCTCTGTGTTTAACTGGAAGAAATTGTGGCTCATCCAAGACTCATAGCATAGAACTATTGGCACAGTGGTTAGCACTGCTGCATCACAGCGTCAGGGACCTGGGTTCGATTCCGGCCTTGGGTGACTGTCTGTGTGGAATTTGCACATTCTCCTTGTGTCTGCGTGGGTTTCCTCCAGCTGCTGCAGTTTCTTCCCACAGTCCAAAGATACGCAGGTTCAGTGGATTGGCAATGCCAAATTGCCCCTTAACTGTCCAAAGATGTGAAGGTTAGGTAGTTTTGCCATGGTAAATGTGTGGGATGACGGGGAGAGGAGATGGCCTGGGTGGAATGCTCTTTCAGAGAGTCAGTGCAGACTCGATAGGCTGAATGGCCTCCTCCTGCACTGTACAGATTGGCTCTAACTGGCGGGGAACTTGGTGGAGAAATGGACATAGTCAGCAATGCACATAATCTGATGTCTGTGGATAATTGCACCAAGTACAACATATAGGTGAGGAAAAAAAAATTAATAGAGCACTTTTCATGATTATTGGAAATCTCAAAGTGCTTCACAACCAACAAAGTGCTTTGAATTGTAGTTGTTGTAATGTAGGTAGGGTCTATCAATAGGCTGAAAGCTCCGTAAGTAGCAGCAGAAACCAAAGTTGGAGATGTGGATAGTCAAATTGTTGAGTGGAACCAACTGAAGTCAGTCGCATCAAACTGGACAACAGAGGAAAGATATTGGTGGATGATGCAAAAACATAAAATGGATCACAGTTAGACCATACGACCCGTCAAGTCTGCTCTTGTAGTTCAAAAAGATCATTACTGAACATCTACATCAACTCCTTGATTCATCCACTTCCCATATACCTTGATTCTCTTAGTGCCCAAATTTGTTATCAATCTCACTGTTAATTTTTGGAATATTTGACGGTCTCGTCTGTGCATATTCCACAAACATCAAATTTGGTGTGAACCCTGTGTTTATTGATTACAAAGGAATTGATTTAAAGCGTACTGCGTTTTGGAAGACATATTGCAATATCAATTTCCTAAGAAAGAAAATTTCTTGTGGTAGTTTCCAGTTCAACCTACTTTATAATTTTTAAATTGACACATTAGACTCTCGCCTTATTCCTGCCATAATCTCATTCAAGCGTCATGTTTGCCCATTCACTTTTCCGAAGTTGTTACACACTTTCCCCCTCCCTACCTTGTTCCCTACATGCACACATCCTGAGTTTGATCCTGTGGTTCAATACCTTGATTAAAACCCATCTCTTTAATCAAGCTTTTATTGACACATCCTCTTATCACCTGTTTTGTCTCTTTTTGTCTGAGCACTTTACATTAAAAGTACATAAGTGCAAGTTGTGACAAACTATGTTCTCTGTGTCTGTTTACAGTCCCAAGTTAAATGACCTTTTTGACAAAACAAAAGCAGATGAAATGTGATCAGTTAGAAAGGTACTAAACCTCTGTGATGGGGGAAGTCGAAATACTGGTCCCTGGCTATGTTCCATGACTTGATGCATGCCTCAGAGTGCCATCACCTCTGTTAAGGAGTATAGGGATGACTTACCACTATCAAAGAAAAACGTGAGTGAATACACGTAAAGATGTTTTCAAATGGACATTAGCCACCTGAAAAAAGGGCATATTGCTTTTGAGAGTTCTGAAGAACTGAAATGTTAACTCTGTTTCACTTTCAACAGATGCTGCCAGGCTTGCTAAATATTTTCAGCATTTTCTGTTTTTATTTCAAATTCTAGCATCCGCAGTATTTTACATTTGCTTTTGAGGGGGTCACAGTGAAGATGGGAATTATGTATTTTCTCTCGGCATCATTTCCGTGTCTTGGAGAGCCATAGTATTGTCATTAGCAGGCAGATTCTTGGAATTGGGGAAAAAATAATCTAAAGCCTTTCAATTCGAATACAGTGTACAAGTTGCAGACTTGATAATTGTTTCATTCAAAGATCGAAGCATGAGACTTCTGCATAGCTTCATTAGCTAAAATCTAGGTATTAATTTCAGCTATTAATCTGGATTTCTTCTGTTAATATGGTGGAACTATTTGTGTATTTTATTAAGATTGACATAATGCTTGTCGGCACATGGTTAATGCTAACAGTGTTGCAGACGAGAGAGAGGCAAACTGAACTCCTTTATTTTTCTTAAAGCAGAGGTGTTTTAATTTTTGTGGCAGTCTGTGAGTCAATGTTAAGGTGACTCGCAGCAAACTCTCTTTCGGATTAAATCAGAAGCATGGTTTATTCATACATTCAAATTCGGAGGATGGATGTCGCAACTATGTACACACACAAACACGCAAAAAGGAAATAGGAAAGCAACGTTTTACAGCCAGGAATAACCCAAAACCAAAAAAAATGATATTTTATTTATTAGTCAGAAGTAAGGCTTACATTACACTGCAATAAATAAATGAATAACCCAACACAAAAAAAAAGAAATATATTAATTGACTTTAATGTTAAGAGTCCACAATGTCAGAGTCCAGTGAGAGTTCCTTCTAGTAGGAGTTAAAGTTCAGTTGTGCTTAGCTAGTTGAAAGCAGGAGTTACCAAATTCCTTT
Organism: Mustelus asterias; assembly: GCF_964213995.1. Taxonomy (NCBI): domain Eukaryota; kingdom Metazoa; phylum Chordata; class Chondrichthyes; order Carcharhiniformes; family Triakidae; genus Mustelus; species Mustelus asterias. The sequence continues at coordinate 118,795,284 of NC_135802.1, forward strand.
AAAGTTAGTGATGACGCAGCAAGATGAGGTTGGTATACAGAGACTTGGTCTGTCCCACAGGCAATGGAAGGAAGCTTCCTGAGAAGCAGGCTTCCATGAGGTTTAGACTTGAGTTAGGCTTTGTTGTCAGCCTAGAGTCCAGCCTTGGTTTTGACAGGTCAGATGTTAACAGCAGACTGTCCTGGGAGACCAGAAAATGTAACATTAAAACGTTCCAAAGGCCAAAGCAGATTAGGTCATGTGGTGTTGCCATTGATGAGTCAGTTTCAAATTAATAATCAGTTTCTGTGTCTCTGGTCAAAATCCATTGTTCACCTTAGAACAGTGGTTCCCAAAGGGTGTGGCACGTCACACTGGTGCGGCGAGAGAGGATGGCAAGTGTGGCGGGAAGATTCAAGGACAATCAAAGAAACATTTAAACATGGTTTAAACAAGCATTGTTTTATACTTTCTGGATGTCCCATGATATTATAAAGTAGTTGTGTTCTATGTTATGAATCGAGCACTGCTAGGAGTTTTTTTTTTTTGTTTTTGAATGTATTTCTTATCAATAAAAAATTCGGTGTGGCGCGAGCAAGTTTTTATTCCGAAAGTAGGGCCTAGTGAAAAAAGTTTGGGAACCACTGCCTTAGAAGATAGATGGTGGCTATAAGTGCCTCTGCAGGTATAACACGTTTTGATGGCTGATTCTCTCTTTGTTATAAGTTGAGCCTGGAGACACAGATTGTCTGCTGCTCCTTTTCATTGATTGTAATGGGTCCACGCAATGATATGTATGAGATCCACAAGGATGGGGGTTGAGCTTTGTTCTATAATTACTGTTGAAATTTTTCAGAACTGAAGCCAACTTGCAAGTCACTTGACCTGTAGCAGCCATGATTTTGGTCATTTTTAAGTCAATTTTTAAGTAAGCAGAAAGGAACGTTTAGTTTACACAGTTTGCAACCTCTTTTATGTCTTATGAACATGACAATAGCAAATATTACCAAATGGTATTGTAATGTAACATTTACAATTATATATTTGGAAAACTATAGACTTTCTAGGGATGTGTGTTGAACCCCTGAACTAAATTATTGGGAAGTAGTTTTCACTAATTTTAATCTAATTCCTTTTCAGGTTTTCGTAAAAATGATGAGATGAAGGCAATGGAAGTCCTTCCAATACTGAAGGAGAAAGTTGCATTCCTCTCAGGTAAACCAAAATGGTTTCAATTCTAAACAATATTTTTAATATTGTATTTTGTGCTGCTGTGATTGTCTTAATTTACAACTGCAGGGAGAGAAATGAAAAACATGATTAAACTGCGTAAAAAACAAATTGATTAAGTGGGGGTAACTTTTTAAAAGAAAAGTACATGCTGTGGATGAATTATTGAATGCAGACAATCTTATTGGCTCTGGAATGTGTGCCAAAACATGATAAAAATTTCCATTCTCATAGTGACCTCTAATAATGCTTGTAAATAGTAAGGTATTAGATGTGACCAGAATAGGAGGGAATGCAATAAGATCTAAATTTAATTTACAATGTAGGTATATTACAATGTATGGAACATGGTAAATCAGGTTGTTGCCCTTCAGGTGCAGATAGACACCATGGAATATAGTGATGTGGTAATAATAGAGACTTAGTTCAATAAAAAAGGCACGAAATATTCCTGCATACAGAGTGTTATGCAAATATAGGAGAAAAAAAACAAGAAGTGGCAATATTGAATAAAGAGGATATTACAGTACTGGTAAAGTAAGATATTCTCCAAGGGTCAAAGAATCTGTTTCGTTGGAACTGAGAAATATTGGAGATATCATTTGATTTGGCTTATTTTCTGGGCCGCAAGCCAGTGGGCAAGATATAGAGGTGCAAATTTGCAAGGAAATTATACAGAGTTGCTAAAGCTATAGACTGGGTTTCATGGGAGACTTCAGTGTGTATACTAGAAATTTCTAGATTGGTATAATTCTAGTCCAACAAGCAAGGAAGAATTGCTGGATCTGATTTTGAGGAAGAGATGGCTCAAGTTGGCCAAGTGTCAGTAGGGGGATATTTTGGAGACAATGGTCATAGTATCATAACATTTAGATTGGCTATGGGAAAGGACAAGAAACAATCTAGAGTGAAAAAGACTTAATTGGAGCAAAGCCAATTTCAGTGGGATGAGAACAGATCTGGCCCAAGTCAATCTGATTGATAAATTGGCAGATACCGCTGTTAGAGAACAATAGGCTGCAATAAAGAGGAGATAGTTCAGGTACAGTTGAGGTAATTTCCCAAAAGGGGGAAAGGTAGAACAAACAAAACCAAAGCTCCCCAGGTGATGGTAGAGAATAAGATGTGACAGAAAAAGAGTGCATGTGGCTAATATCAGGTTGATAATATAAGTGAGAACCAGGCTGAATATGAAATGATCAGAAAGGGCATGTAAAGGAAATAAAAGAAGCAAAGATAGAGCATGAAAAAACTCCAGCAGCTAACATAAAAGAGAGAATATGAGAAGACTCTAGTAGTTAGCACAAAAGTGAATCCAGAAATGTTCTACAGGCATATAAATAGTAAAATGGCACTAATGGAATTGCATGCAATTTGTATGAATTAAAACAAAGTGGCATTCTTGAGTTAAACATGTAAGGGGTTAGTTTTATTCCAAAATCCACCCAGGTAAAAATATTAAAAATGTTCAATTACATCCTACCACCTACTAATGCTTGCAAACTCACACTCAAATCCCAAGCATACAGAATAAAATAAAACTTTAACAGAGTTAAACTTGGCTGAGTTAAAGTACAGATTTTTTTAAAAAAGGAAAGTAAGTAAAGATTCACTGGTTGTATCCAGGAGCACTGGTTCTATAGCTGAGGCCGTTGGTTTAAAGTTGTAGCTGGTATATCCCTTTTATCCTGGTGACACTGTTGTAGAAACCCAATAGTTTTCAGTGGAGAACCTCTCACTGATGTAGGAATGTAGACACACTTTCAACTCAGCAAAATCGGGTTCTAGGCTGAGATAGAAGACTGAAGAGAGAAAGACAGCCATCCCCGCCAGAGCTAGAAGATCTCTGTCAAATCTCAAATTCAGATATCCACACAAATGGTTGTATCGCCCCATGCGAATGTGAAGGTTGAGCTGGACGAAATGTACGCCACTATGAGTAGCTTTGAGACGAGGCATCCCGAGGCCTTGTTCATCGTGGCCAGGGACTTCAATCAGGCCAAGCACAAGAGCGTGCTACCAAGTTACCACCAATACGTCTCCTGTTCCACCAGAGGCACAAACAACCTAGACCACTGCTACGCAAATATCAAACATGCCTACCGCTCTATTGCCCGCCTACACTTTGGAAAATCAGACCACAAGGCTGTGCTCTTGCTCCCAGCTTACAAGCAAAAACTGAAGCGGGAGAATCCATCAAAGAAAGTCGTGCAACGTTGGTCTGAGGAATTGGATGATCTCCTACGGGGCTGCTTGGAGTTAGTGGACTGGTCAATATTTTTAAAAAGTCTGCGACCAGCCTGAACGAGTACGCCACTCCAGTAGCTGACTTCATTAGTAAGTGTGGAGAAGACTGTGTGCCAAAGAAGCAAATCCGTGTGTTCCCCAACCGGAAACCATGGATGAACAGGGATATCCACTGCTTGCTGAAGTCCAGGTCTGAAGCGTTCAAGTCAGGCGACACTGACCTATGCAAGAAAGCCAGATATGATCTAAGGAGACCCATCAAAGATGCCAAAAGACAGTACTGGACCGAGCTAGCGTCCTAGGCTAGCCACACTGACCCCCGCTGACTATGGCAAAGTCTGTAAGACATAACAGGCTACAAGATGAAGGCATGTAAAATTCAAGGCACCCTTCCCTGCTGAGCTCAATGCATTCTATGCCCATGTTGAGCAAGAGGTCAGCGAGAGCATGTCCTCCACCCTGGAAGCCCTGGGTAAACCTGTATCTGGGGTCACCATTGCAGATGTCAGAGAAGCTTTCTTGAAGGTCAACCCACGGAAAGCGACTGGCCCGGATGGGGTACCTGGATGAGCACTCAGGTCCTGTGCGGATCAGCTGGCGGGGGTATTTGCAGACATCTTCAACCTCTCTTTACAACAATCTGAGGTCCCTATCTGCTTCAAGAAGACGATCATCATCCCGGTACCTAAGAAAAACCAAGCAGCGTGCCTTAATGACTATCGGCCAGTAGCTCTGACATCCATCATTATGAAGTGCTTCGAAAGGCTAGTCATGGCACGAATCAATTCCAGCCTCCTGGACTACCTGGATCCACTACAGTTTGCCTATCACCGCAACAGGTCCACAGCAGACACCATCTCCCTGGCCCTGCACTCAACCCTGGAACACCGAGATAACAAGGATACCTATGTCAGACTCCTATTTATTGACTACAGCTCAGCCTTCAACACCATTATTCCCACAAAATACATCTCCAAACTCCGTGGCCGGGGCCTCGGCACCTCCCTCTGCGACTGGATCCTGAACTTCCTAACTCACAGACCACAATCAGTAAGGATAGGCAACAACACCTCCTCCACGATCATCCTCAACACCGCTGCCCCACAAGATGCGTTCTCAACCCCCTACTATACTCCTTATACACCTATGAATGTGTGGCCAAATTCCCCTCCAATTCGATTTTCAAGTTTGCTGATGACACTGCCGTAGAGGGTCGGATCTCAAACAATGACTAGACAAAGTACAGGAATGAGATAGAGAATGTGGCAACAATAATCTCTCCCTCACTGTCAACAAAATGAAGGAAATTGTCATCGACTTCAGGAAGTTTAAAGGGGAACATGCCCCTGTCTACATCAACGGGGGCGAAGTAGAAAGGGTCGAGAGCTTCACGTTTTTAGGTGACTAGATCACCAACAACCTGTCCTAGTCCCCCCATGCTGACACAATATTTAAGAAAGCCCACCAACACCTCTACTTTCTCAGAAGACTTTTACAGATGCACCATAGAAAGCATTCTTTCCAGTTGTATCACAGCTTGGTATGGCTCCTGCTCTGTCCAAGACTGCAGGAACTACAAAATGTCGTACATGTAGCCCAATCCATCACGCAAACCAGCCTCCCATTCATTGACTCTGTCTACACTTCCCGCTGCCTTGGCAAAGCAGCCAGCATAATTGAGGACCCCACGCACCCTGGACATTCTCTGTTCCACCTCCTTCCGTCAGGAAAAAGATACAAAAGCCTGAGGTCACATACCAACCGACTCAAGAACAGCTTCTTCCCTGCTGCTGTCAGACTTTTGAATGGACTTACCTTGCATTAAGTTGATCTTTCTCTACACCCTAGCTATGACTGTAACACTACATTCTGCACTCTTGTGTTTCCTTCTCTATGAACGGTATACTTTGTATAGCGCACAAGAAACAATACTTTTCACTGTATGCTAATAGATATGACAATAAATCAAATATCACATGACCCCTCTCCATGTTGGTTCCATATACTAAAAGGAGGTTGATCAGCTCATGTCTTGCAAAGTTCCTTTTAGCCATTGTGAAAGCCGAGCCCATTGATCTTTCATGTTCCAGCAATTAACTCCTGAATGGTTCATACTTCCATTTGGATGAAACGGGAAGGAATCTTTTCACACTTCTGGGGAGGTCGTTGTCTTTTGGGACATTCCGTCTTATTGAAATGGATTGTGGTTACGCAGCTGCAAAAAGGCAACTATTTTATGTCAGCATCTTGCATTTTAGTGAAATGTCGCTTTTTTTTAAAATGAAGTTTAATATGTGGAAACAGTCAATGAGCTATCAAATTAATTTCACATTGTCTTCCTTACATCACAAAGATATGCCACATTTCCAAATTCACTGTAAAGAAAGAGGTAGTTGAGATACTGGATGAACTAAAAATTGATTAAGAACAGGCATTAGGAAGGCTCGCTGGACTTAAAGTTGATAAGTCTGCAGGACCAAATCTGATGAAAGAACGTTTGCAGCACAGAATGTTATTCTACAAGGATCAAGTATAGAATCTGTTTTGTTGGAACTAAGAAACATTGGAGATATCATTTGACTACTGCATTTATTCTCTATTGTTACACTGTGCATCATGTCCACACCAGCTCTTTGCAAGAGCAACTTTTCTAGTCCCAATCTCTCATCTTTCCTATGTAGTCCTGCAAATGTTTACTCTTCAGATAATTATTCAGTTCTCTTTTGAAGACCTCAATTGAATCTGCCTCCACCACATTCTCAGACTGTCTATCCAGGTCTTGATCACTGTAAAGGGTTTTCCCTCATATCCCTTTTGCCTGTTTTCTCAATCATCTGAAATCAATACTGTATAGTGGGAGTACAGCAAAGGTTTACCAGGCTGATGCTTGGGTGGCAGGTCTGTCGTATAAGGAGAGACTAAGTTGGTTAGGATTATATTCATTGGAGTTTACAAGAGTGTAAGGGGCTCTTATAGAAACATATAAAATTCTAACAGGATCAGCCATGATAGATTCAGAAAGAATGTTCCCGGTGGTGGGGGAAGTCCAGAACTAAGGGTCAGTTTGGAGATGAGGGGTAAATCGTTTAGGACTGAGCTGGGGGGGGGGGGGGGGGCGGAAGAAAGGATCAGGATATTGAATTTGATGATAAGCCATGATCAAAATGAATGCTAGAGCAGGCTTGAAGGGCCGAATGACGTACTCCTGCATCTAGTTTCTGTGTTTCTATAATACTGGGGGAAATCATAAGAATGAGAAGCAGGAGTAGGCCATCTGGCCCCTCAAGCCTGCAGCGCCATTCAATAAGATCATGGCTGATCTTTTTGTGGACCCACTCCACTTACCTGGCCACTCAGCATAACTCAGTCTTAAATCTGCTCAACAAGTATAGTGACAGTCTACTCAGTTTCTCCTCATAAGCCAATCCTCTCAACTCTGGAATCAACCCAGTGAATCTCCTCTGCACCTCCTCCAGTGGCAGTACGTCCTTTCTCCAGTAAGGAGACCAAAACTGTACACAGTACTCCAGATGTGGCCTCACCAGCACCTTATACAGCCTCAACATAACCTCCCTGTTTTTAAACCCCATCCCTCTAGCAATGAAGGACAAAATCCCTTCTTAATTATCTGCTGCACCTGCAAACCAACTTTTTGTGACTCATGCACAAGGACACCCATGTCCTTCTGCACAGCAGCATTCTGCAATTTTTTACCATTTAAATAATAGACCATTTTGTTACAGTTATTCCTACCAAAATGGATGACCTCACATTTTCCAGCATTATACTCCATCTGCAAGACCCTTGTCCACTCACTCAAACTATCTATATCCCTTCACAGACTTTGTGTCCTGTGCACACTTTGCTCTACCACTCATCTTAGTGTCATCTGTGAACTTTGACACACTACACTTGATCCCCAACTCCAAATCATCTATGTAAATTGTAAACAATTGCGGTCCCAACACTGATCCCTGAGGCACACCACTAGCCACTGATCGCCACCCAGAAAAACACCCATTTATCCCCACTCTGTTAATAAACCAATCCTTTATCCATGCTAATACATTACCTGTAACACCGTGGACATTTATCTTATGCAGCATCCTTTTGTATGACACCTTGTCGAATGTCTTCGGGAAATCCAGATACACCACGTCCCTGTTGTGCACTGCGCTCGTAATGACCTCAAATAATTCCAGTAAATTAGTTAACATGACCTGCCTTTCATGAACTCATGCTGCATCTGCCCAATAGAATAATGTCTATCCAGATATCACGCTATTTCTTTCTTGATGATAGATTCAAGCATTTTCTCCATTACAGAAGTTAAGCTAAGTGGCCTGTAGCTACCTGTCTTTTGTCAACCTTTTTTAAACAGTGGCGTCACATTTACTGGCATCACATTTGCTGTTTTCCAATATGTTGGAACTGCCCCAGAGTCCAGCAAATTTTGGTAAATTACCACGAGTGCATTTGCTATTTCCCCCTCCATCTCTCTTAGTGCCCTGGGATGCATTCCATCAGGGCCAGGAGACTTGTCTACCTTTAGCCCCGTTAGCTTGTCCAACACTACCTCTTCAGTGATAATAGTTCCTAGTTCCTCACCTGTCATAGCCTCCTTGTCATCAATTTTTGGCATGTTATTTGTGTCTTCCACTGTGAAGACCGACACAAAGTTCAGTGTTTGTTCAATGCCTCGGCCATTTCCTCATTTCATCCTCTAAAGGACCAACATTTATCTTAGCCACTCTTTTTCATTGTATATATTTGTAGAAACTTTTGTTTTTATATTCTGAGCTAGTTTACTCTCATAATCTATCTTACTTTTCTTTATAGCTTTTCTTGTGGCTTTCTGTTGACCTTTAAAGATTTCCCAATCCTCTAGTATCCCACTAATCTTTGCCACTTTATATATATTATCTTTCAATTTGATACCCTCCTTTATTTCCTTAGATATCGTTGGCTGGTTATCCCTTTTTCCGCAGTCCTTCCTTTTCACTAGTATATACTTTTGCTGAGCACTGTGGAAAATTGCTTTGAAAGTCCTCAACTGTTCCTCAATTGTGCCACCATAAAGTTTCTGCTCCCGGTCTACCTTAGCCAACTCCTCCCTCATCGCATTGTAGTCTCCTTTGTTTTAGCACAAGACACACTGGTATTGGATTGTGCATTCTCACCCTCCATCTGTATTTTAAATTCAACCATACTATGATCGCTCCTTCTGAGAGGATCCCTAACTATGAGATCATTAATTATTCCTGTCTTATTACACAGGATGTGGAGATGCCGACGTTGGACTGGGGTGAACACGGTAAGAAGTCTCACAACACCAGGTTAAAGTCCAACAGGTTTATTTGGTAGCAAATACCATAAGCTTTCGGAGCACTGCTCCTTCGTCAGATGGAGTGGAAATGTGCTCTCAAACAGTGCAAACAGACAAAATCAAGTTGCAGAATACTGATTAGAATGCGCATCCTACAGCCAGCCAGGTCTTAAAGATACAGACAATGTGGGTGGAGGGAACATTAAATACAGGTTAAAGAAATGTGTATTGTCTCCAGACAGAACAGCTAGTGAGATTCTACAAGCCCAGGAGGCAAGCTGTGGGGGTTACTGATAATGTGACATAAATCCAACATCCCGGTTTAGGCCGTCCTCATGTGTGCGGAACTTGGCTATCAGTTTCTGCTCAGCGACTCTGCGCTGTCATGTGTCGTGAAGGTCGCCTTGGAGAACGCTTACCTGAAGATCCAAGGCTGAATGCCCGTGACTGCTGAAGTGCTCCCCCATGGGAAGAGAACAGTCTTGCCTGGTGATTGTCGAGCGGTGTTCATTCATCCGTTGTCGTAGTGTCTGCATGGTTTCCCCAATGTACCATGCCTCGGGACATCCTTTCCTGCAGCGTATCAGGTAGACAATGTTGGCCGAGTTGCAAGAGTAGGTACTGTGTACCTGGTAGATGGTGTTCTCACGTGAGATGATGGCATCCGTGTCGATGATCCGGCACGTCTTGCAGAGGTTGCTGTGGCAGGGTTGTGTGGTGTCGTGGTCACTGTTCCCCTGAAGGCTGGGTAGTTTGCTGCAGACAATGGTCTGTTTGAGTTTGCGTGGTTGTTTGAAGGCAAGAAGTGCGGGTGTGGGGATGGCCTTGGCGAGATGTTTGTCTTCATCAATGACATGTTGAAGGCTCCGGAGGAGATGCCGTAGCTTCTCCGCTCCGGGGAAGTACTGGACGACGAAGGGTACTCTGTCCACCGTGTCCCGTGTTTGTCTTCTGAGGAGGTGGGTGCGGTTTTTTGCTGTGGCGCGTCGGAACTGTTGATCGATGAGTCGAGCGCCATATCCTGTTCTTATGAGGGCATCGTTCAGTGTCTGGAGGTGTCTGTTGCGATCCTCCTCATCTCAGCAGATCCTGTGTATTCGGAGGGCTTGTCCGTAGGGGATGGCTTCTTTAACGTGTTTAGGGTGGAAGCTGGAGAAGTGGAGCATCAAGAGGTTATCCGTGGGCTTGCAGTACAGTGAGGTGCTGAGGTAACCGTCCTTAATGGAGATGCGTGTGTCCAAGCATGCAACCGATTCCGGAGAGTAGTCCATGGTGAGTCTGATGGTGGGATGGAACTTGTTGACGTCATCATATAGTTGTTTCAGTGATTGCTCACCATGACTCCAAAGGAAGAAAATGTCATCGATATATCTAGTGTATAGCATCGGTTGAAGGTCCTGTGCGGTGAAGAAGTCTTGTTCGAACCTGTGCATGAAGATGTTGGCATATTGAGGTGCGAATTTGGTCCCCATGGCTGTTCCGTGTGTCTGGATGAAGAACTGGTTGTTGAAGGTGAAGACATTGTGGTCCAGGATGAAGCGGATGAGTTGTAAAATTGCATCTGGAAACTGGCAGTTGACGGCATTGAGTACTGAGGCCGTTGCAGCAATGCCATCATCGTGGGGGATGCTGGTGTAGAGTGCCGAGACATCCATTGTGATGAGGAGTGCTCCTGGCTCATCTGCTCCATGTGTGCTGAGTTTCTGTAGGAAGTCTGTAGTGTCGCGACAAAAGCTGGTGGTTCTTTGTACAACGGGTTTCAAGATGCTCTCGACATAGCCGGAGAGGTTCTCGCACAGGGTTCCATTGCCTGAAATGATGGGATGGCCGGGTGTGTTTGCCTTGTGTATCTTTGGGAGGCAGTAGAGATCTCCAACGCGTGGAGTACGTGGGATGAGAGCACGGAGGGTGTTTTGAAGGTCCGGATCAAAGGTTTTGATCAGAGTGTTGAGTTGACGGGTGTGTTCTTTGGTCGGATCTGTGGGTAACTGTCTGTAGTGTTCCTCGTTGTTCAGTTGTCGGTACACTTCTTTGCAGTAATCCGTTCTGTTCAGTATGACAATGGCCCCTCCTTTTTGTCTGCTGGTTTGATGACAATGTTGCGGTTGGTCTTGAGAGCGTGGATGGCGTTGCGTTGTGCTTGGGTGATGTTCGGGGCTGTCTTGTGAGTGCGGCTGATATTTTCTTCCTTTGGAGTCATGGTGAGCAATCACTGAAAAAACTATATGATGACATCAACAAGTTCCATCCCACCATCAGACTCACCATGGACTACTCTCCGGAATCAGTTGCGTTCTTGGACACACACATCTCCATTAAAGACGGCCACCTCAGCACTTCACTGTACTGCAAGCCCACGGATAACCTCACGATGTTCCACTTCTCCAGCTTCTACCCTAAACACGTTAAAGAAGCCATCCCCTACGGGCAAGCCCTCCGAATACACAGGATCTGCTGAGATGAGGAGGATCGCAACAGACACCTCCAGACGCTGAAAGATGCCCTCATAAGAACAGGATATGGCACTCGACTCATCGATCAATAGTTCCGACGCGCCACAGCGAAAAACCGCACCGACCTCCTCAGAAGACAAACACGGGACACGGTGGACAGAGTACCCTTCATCGTCCAGTACTTCCCCTGAGCGGAGAAGCTACGGCATCTCCTCCGGAGCCTTCAACATGTCATTGATGAAGACGAACATCTCGCCAAGGCCATCCCCACACCTGCACTTCTTGCCTTCAAACAACCACGCAACCTCAAACAGACCATTGTCCGCAGCAAACTACCCAGCCTTCAGGAGAACAGTGACCACGACACCACACAACCCTGCCACAGCAACCTCTGCAAGACGTGCCGGATCATCGACACAGATGCCATCATCTCACGTGAGAACACCATCTAGGTACACGGTACCTACTCTTGCAACTCGGCCAACATTGTCTACCTGATACGCTGCAGGAAAGGATGTCCCGAGGCATGGTACATTGGGGAAACCATGCAGACACTACGACAACGGATGAATGAACACCGCTCGACAATCACCAGGCAAGACTGTTCTCTTCCCATGGGGGAGCACTTCAGCAGTCACGGGCATTCAGCCTTGGATCTTCAGGTAAGCGTTCTCCAAGGCGACCTTCACGACACATGACAGCGCAGAGTCGCTGAGCAGAAACTGATAGCCAAGTTCCGCACACATGAGGACGGCCTAAACCGGGATGTTGGATTTATGTCACATTATCAGTAACCCCCACAGCTTGCCTCCTGGGCTTGTAGAATCTCACTAGCTGTTCTGTCTGGAGACAATACACATTTCTTTAACCTGTGTTTAATGTTCCCTCCACCCACATTGTCTGTACCTTTAAGACCTGGCTGGCTATAGGATTCACATTCTAATCAGTATTCTGCAACTTGATTTTGTCTGTTTGCACTATTTGAGAGCACATTTCCACTCCATCTGACGAAGGAGCAGTGCTCCGAAAGCTTATGGTATTTGCTACCAAATAAACCTGTTGGACTTTAACCTGGTGTTGTGAGACTTCTTACCGTTATTACACAGGACCAGATCTAGGATAGCTTGCCGCCTCGTAGGTTCCATTACATACTGTTCGAGGAAACTATCACGGTTACATCTATGAACTCCTCCTCAAGGCTGCCTTAACTGACCTGGTTTGACCAATCAACATGTAGATTAAAATGCTCCATGATTATTACATACCATTTTTATATGTATCAGTTTCTTTGTTTATTGCCCGCCCCACTGTGATATTATTTGGTGGTCTATAGACTACTCTTATCAGTGACGTTTTCTCACTATTTCTAATTTCCACCCAAAAGGATTCAACCTTTTTCTCCATAGAACCTGTATTATCTCTCACTGCTGCCCTGATGTCATCCTAAAATATCAAAGCTACACCACCTCCCTTACTTTCCTTTCTGTCCTTCCAAATAGTCTGGTACTCCTGCATATTTTTCCAGTTGTGACCACCCTGCAACCATGTCTCCATAATGACCGCTAAATCATACTCATTTGTTATGGTTTGTGCCATCAACTCATTTACCTTGTTTCGAATGCTACGAGCATTTCGATAAAGTGCTCTTGTGTTAGTTTTTATACCTTCTTTTGAATACTAACATCTCTATTAATAACATCTCTTGAGTTCTCCTTCCATTTAACTTTTTTCATTATTTTCCATGTCGTTGAACTCTCCTCCCCATATGCTAACCTGCTGTTTTGCTTCCCATTTTCCATTATGCTTCCCGTAGTTATAACCCCACCCCCCACCACCACCCCCCCACCTGCACTCGCTAGTTTAAAGTCCTTGTGATTTTCACAGTAGTTTCATTGCAATGTTAATGTAGACACTATTTATCCTTTCCGTCAGAACACTGGTCCCAGATAGGTTCAGGTGAAGACCGTCCCAATGGTCCTGTTCCAATACTGATGCCAATGCCCTATGAAATGGAACCCCTCTTTGCCACAGCATTCTTTTAGCCACGTGTTTACTTCCCCAATTTTCTCGTCCCTATGCCAATTCGCACGTGGCTTGGGTAGTAATCCAGAGATCAAAAGTCTTGAGGACCTGTTCTTTAATTTAGTTCCTCATAAACCCCAAACAAATCCTCTTTCGTAGTCTTGCCTATGTTGTTTGTCCACAATAACTGGATCCTCCCCCTCCCACTCCAATATCCTTTCAAGCCGGTCAGAGATGTCCTTCACCCTGGCACCGGGCAGGCAACATACCATGCAGGACTCTCGATCCTGCTTACAAAGGATGCTATCAATTTCCCTAACTATAAAATCTCCTACTTGTCTTTTTGCTTCCCCCTCTTGAATGGCTTCCTGTACCACGGTGCAGTGGCCGGCTACCTCATCCTCCTGACAGCCCTTTTCCTCATCCACACAGGGAGCAAGTACCTCACACCTGTTGGACAAGGTCAAGAGGGGGATGGGAACCTGAATTGTAGCTCCAGTGTACAGGAGGTTGAGCGTAGTGAGGTCATGAATAAGGTTTCAAGGTCGCAGGAGTGTACCGGCAGGCAGGAAGGTGGTTTGAAGTGTGTCTACTTCAACACCAGGAGTATCCTAAATAAGGTGGGTGAACTTGCAGCATGGGTTGGTACCTGGGACTTCGATGTTGCGGCCATTTCGGAGACATGGATTAGAGCAGGGACAGGAAAGGAATGGTTGTTGCAAGCTCCGGGGTTTAGATGTTTCAGCAAGATCAGGGAAGGTGGTAAAAGAGGGGGAGATGTGGCATTGTTAGTCAAGGACAGTATTACGTTGGCAGAAAGGACGTTTGATGAGGACCCATCTACTGAGGTAGTATGGGCTGAGGTTAGAAACAGGAAAGGAGAGGTCACCCTGTTGGGAGTTTTCTATAGGTCTCCGAAAAGTTCCAGAGGTGTAGAGGAAAGGATTGCAAAGATGATTCTGGATAGGAGCGAAAGTAACAGGGTAGTTGTTATGGGGGACTTTAACTTGACAAATATTGACTGGAAACGCTATAGTTCGAGTACCTTAGAGGGGTCAGTTTTTGTCCAATGTGTGCAGGAGGGTTTCCTGATACAGTATGTAAATAGACCAACAAGAGGCGAGGCCACATTGGATTTGGTACTGGGTAATGAACCAGGCCAGGTGTTAGATTTGGAGGTAGGTGAGCACTTTGGTGATAGTGACCACAATTCGGTTACATTTACTTTAGCGATGGAAAAAGATAGGTATATACCGCAGGGCAAGAGTTATAGCTGGGGGAAAGGAAATTATGATGCGATTCGGCGAGATTTAGGATGCATAGGTTGGGGAAGGAAACTGCAGGGGATGGACACAATTGTAATGTGGAGCTTGTTCAAGGAACAGCTCCTGTGTGTCCTTGATAAGTATGTACCTGTCAGGCAAGGAGGAAGTGGTCGAGCGAGGGAACCGTGGTTTACTAAAGAAGTTGAATCTCTTGTGAAGAGGAAGAAGGAGACTTATGTAAAGATGAGACGTGAAGGCTCAGTTAGGGCGCTTGAGAATTACAAGTTAGCCAGGAAGGACCTAAAGAGAGAACTAAGAGGAGCCAGGAGGAGACATGAGAAGTCTTTGGCAGGTAGGATCAAGGAAAACCCTAAAGCTTTCTATAGGTATGTCAGGAATAAAAGAATGACGAGGGTAAGATTAGGGCCAGTCAAGGACAGTAGTGGGAAGTTGTGCGTGGAGTCCGAAGAGATAGGAGAGGCGCTAAATGAATATTTTTCGTCAGTATTCACACAGGAAAAAGACAATGTTGTCGAGGAGAATATTGAGATACAGCCTATTGGACTAGACGGGATTGAGGTTCATAAGGAGGAGGTGTTAGCAATTCTGGAAAGTGTGAAAATAGATGAGTCCCCTGGGCCGGATGGGATTTATCCGAGGATTCTTTGGGAGGCTAGGGAGGAGGTTGCAGAGCCTTTGGCTTTGATCTTTGTCATCATTGTCTACAGGAATAGTGCCAGAAGATTGGAGGATAGCAAATGTTGTCCCCTTGTATAGAACATAGAACAGTACAGCACAGTACAGGCCCTTCGGCCCTCGATGTTGTGCTGAGCTTTGTCCGAAACCAAGATCAACCTATCTCACTCCGTACCATTCTGGTGTGCTCCATGTGCCTATCCAACAACTGCTTGAAAGTTCCTAAAGTGTCCAACTCCACTATCACAGCAGGCAGTCCATTCCACACCCCAACCACTCTGAGTAAAGAACCTATCTCGGACATCCCTCCTATATCTTCCACCATGAACCTTATAGTTATGCCCTTGTTCAAGAAGGGGAGTAGAGACAATTATAGACCAGTGAGCCTTACTTCTGTTGTGGGCAAAGTTTTGGAAAGGATTATAAGAGATAGGATTTATAATCATCTAGAAAGGAATAATTTGATTAGGGATAGTCAACACGGCTTTGTGAAGAGTAGGTCGTGCCTCACAAACCTTATTAAGTTCTTTGAGAAGGTGACCAAAGAGGTGGATGAGGGTAAAGCAGTTGATGTGGTGTATATGGATTTCAGTAAAGCGTTTGATAAGGTTCCCCATGGTAAGCTATTGCAGAAAATACGGACGCATGGGATTGAGGGTGATTTTGCAGTTTGGATCAAAAATTGGCTAGCTGTAAGAAGACAGAGGGTGCTGGTTGATGGGAAATGTTCATCCTGGAGTTCAGTTACTAGTGGTGTACCGCAAGGATCTGTTTTGGGGCCACTGCTGTTTGTCATTTTTATAAATGACCTGGATGAGGGCGTAGAAGGATGACACTAAAGTCAGTGGAGTTGTGGACAGTGTGGAAGGATGTTGCAGGTTACAGAGGGACATAGATAAGCTGCAGAGCTGGGCTGAGAGGTGGCAAATGGAGTTTAATGCGGAAAAGTGTGAGGTTATTCACTTTGGAAGAAGTAACAGGAATACAGGGTACTGGGCTAATGGTAAGATACTTGGTAGTGTGGATGAGCAGAGAGATCTTGGTGTCCATGTGCAGAGATCCCTGAAAGTTGGCACCCAGGTTGATAGGGTTGTTAAGAAGGCGTACGGTGTGTTAGCTTTTATTGGTAGAGGGATTGAGTTTCGGAGCCATGAGGTCATGTTGCAGCTGTACAAAACTCTGGTGCGGCCGCACTTGGAGTATTGCATACAGTTCTGGTCGTGGCATTATAGGAAGGATGTGGAAGCATTGGAAAGGGTGTAGAGGAGATTTACCAGGATGTTGCCTGGTATGGTGGGAAGGTTTTATGAGGAAAGGCTGAGGGACTTGAGGCTGTTTTCACTAGAGAGAAGAAGATTAAGAGGTGACTTAATAGAGGCATACAAGATGACTAGAGGATTAGATAGGATGGACAGTGAGAGCCTTTTTCCTCAGATGGTGATGGCTAGCACGAGGGGACATAGCTTTAAA
Source organism: Mustelus asterias (assembly GCF_964213995.1). Lineage (NCBI taxonomy): Eukaryota > Metazoa > Chordata > Chondrichthyes > Carcharhiniformes > Triakidae > Mustelus > Mustelus asterias. The sequence continues at coordinate 118,811,972 of NC_135802.1, forward strand.
TTGAGGGGGGATAGATATAGGACAGATGTCAGAGGTAGGTTCTTTACTCAGAGAGTAGTAAGGGCGTGGAATGCCCTGCCTGCAACAGTAGTGGACTCGCCAACATTAAGGGCATTTAAATGGTCATTGGATAAACATATGGATGATATTGGAATAGTGTCGGCTAGATGGGCTTGAGATTGGTTTCACAGGTCGGCGCAACATCGCGGGCCGAAGGGCCTGTACTGCGCTGTTATGTTCTATAAGAGCTGAGGCTCCTCTGATCCTGAATTCAGGATCCCTCTAGCTGCCTCACTTGCAATCACACCCTGCTGTCCCTGACCACTGACCGAATTTGAGGTAATCTACCGGGTGTGACCGCCTCCTGAAACAAAGCGTGCAGGTGACTCTCCCCCACCTGGATGTGCCACACTGTCTGAAGCTCAGACTCCAGCTCATCAATCCTGAGCTGAACAGCCAACAATTGCTACAGATGTGGTCACTGCAGCTTGCAATGGGATTTGCCAGCTCCCACATCATACAGCTACAGCACATCACCTGCCCAGCCATCTCTACTTAGTTAATTAATTTATTAGTTTTGAGTGGCCTTTTTTCAAATTTAATACCGATTACCTGCCAGCCAATCAGATCACAGCTTCCCTGTGATGTCACTTTTTCAGGTTCTGTTTAGCTGCAGTGTAGACGCTGTGCTGATGCTCCACCCTTCGGCTGCTCACTGCTGACTAGGCTGCAAATCCCCGAGGAAAGTTAGTTTTTATGCTCACTCTGTGTAATCTTCTAATCCACCTGAGATACAAGTCTGGTGCTAGAGGGCTAGAGAGCTGCAAATGTGTTCAAAAGCTGCAACTTGTTCAAAACAAATTATAAGGATACACTCAGTAACTACAGGCCAGACAGTTCAACACAGTGATAGGCAACCAAGATGGAAATCAGGCGTGTTCACTAACCCCATGAATCAGATTAAATACATTTAATAAATGCCGAATATTTCAGAGTTAGCAAAAATTCTCATTTATGTATTAATAGAACTGTAATCAACTTTTAAGTATAAAAAACAAAAGAAACATTTACACTTTGGATGCAGAGGGAGAGCACAACTCTCTTTGTTAATATTGTGTGCGATCAGCATGCATCTCATTCCATTCACTCTTGTTATATGTGTATATCACTTCAGTTATCTGAGAGGAAATAAACTACGCAGATGGAAATCCAAAGAATGTGGCAACCCTATGTCTTGGCAGTTGTCAACAAAAAGCCTTGTGGGCTGCACTCAGAACCCGGATGAGCCGCATGTGGCCCACCAATGGTTTAACATGAGTGGTGAGGCAGGCTTTCAGAAACAATAATCCAGGACAGAATGATAAGTCACTTGGACAAATGTGGCTTAATTAAGGAAAACCAGCATGGATTTGTTCAAGGCAAATCCTCTTGAGCTAACTTGATCGAGCTTTTTGATGAGGCAACAGACAGGGTTGATGAGGATAAAGAGGTTGATGTGTCCATGAACTTCCAAAGGTGTTTGATTAAATGCCACGAAACAGATTTGTCAGCCAAGTTAAAAACCATATAATAAAAAGGACAGTGAGCAGTGTGGCCATAAAGTTGGCCCAGGACAGAAAAGAGAGAATGAATGGCAAATGGTTGTTTTTCAGATGAGGGAAACGTAGATAGTGGAGTTCTTCAGTGATCAGTCTTCTGATACTGCATTTCTTGATCAATATTCATGATCCAGACTTGGTTGTGGAGGGCACAGTTTCAAAATTTGTACATGGAGGGAGAGGGCGATTATGTGATGACAGCGCAGGAGAGGCTGTGTTTTCACGTACTCGGGCATTACTCATTTTTAATCCATTGTTTTAATCTTGATGCATGACTCATTATTATTTGATGCAGATGTGTATAATCTGTGCTATGTACCTGGAAGATCCTGGCTAAATTTTGTCAAGAAAATCCTCGTTTGATTGAGGTAGTCGGAGACAGCCAGGATGGGGCCCAGGTCGCAGTGGCAGTTTTGCTGGTGAGCAGGCCACCACTTTGATGGTACTATAGGCATCAAGATGATGGCTGCCATTGTGAGTGAAGTTGTGGACGGCAGTCTTGGCTCCCTGGCACAGACTGTTGGTACTCACGTTGGACTGCCGATATCAGAGAGAATGGATGAAGTAGAGAAGAGAATCCTGTCAGTCGAGAGAGCAGTTTCCTCAGTGGGGGCTCACCTTCAGTCCTGAGAAATCCTGCTGCATGGTATGTTGAACATCCTGGTTGATTTGGAGAGATGGGGCTGGAGAAAGAGCATCCCTGCTCCTGGTGTCCCGCAGGGAGCTGAGGATGAATTTCCAGTAGAATTTGAGGACTAGCTGTCATGCTTTCACAATCTTAATTTGAAAACTGGATGGTTTGAGTTTAATGGAGCACATTGTATCCATTCTTCGAGGCATGGGATCAGTTGAAGACGCTGACCTCTCGTCTTATGTTGTCTTATCCCTTGATGTTCACCAAGAAGGGCTGAAGGCAGGCAGACGCATGGGTCTTCGCCACCCACTAGGGCCTAGGCTTCTCCATACCAGGGCTTGGGGATGATGACATGGCGGAGGCTTTGGTGAAACTTTGGATGGATCCTGGATGTTGCTCGATGATGGTGTCATGGCTTTGGCCGTTTCAAGTTCCGTGGATGGTTATATTATCCTGCAGTTCATCATTAATCCTGAACTTTGTTCCCTTGTGATTATACTCCAGATTTTGTGATATTGTTTTTTTATCCTGACAAGGGTGTATGATATATGAGCGCAGAGGCATTTGTCGCCTGTTACACTGTGAAAATCAGGATTTGTTAATCCTGGACTGTATCCTCTGTATTTACATCTTTATGTTGATCTTGTACAGTGTGCTATTTTGTATTGATGGAGGCAATACCATAACTGACTGAGGCGAATTTCGCTGATTAACCTGTTTAGAGATGTAATCTGCAGCTCTTCGTTAATCCTTGAATGTTGCCCCTATAATTTCATCTCTTAATTGATCCTGTTACTTGATTTATCACGTGGAAAGGGGCAATCCTGTGAGTGAGCATGGTAGTGAATTTTCACTTGATATTCTGTTATCTTGATGTCCTGATGAATCCAAGGACATCCATTTATCCTTATCCCCTCCGGTCATCTCTTAATTGATCCTGCTACGTGATTTACCACATTGATAGGAGCAATCCTGTGAGTGGGCATAGTAGCGAATTTTCACTTATCGCTTTATCCTGATATCTTGGTGAATCCAGAGACATTCATTTATCCTTCGTGGGATGTACTTCTCGTTTCTTAGGAGTGTATTGTGTAGGTTACATGGTACTAGAGCTGTGAATTTGTTGTCTGTCGCCTTGTTTTATAATCCTGGCACATATAGTGGTGAACTGTTTCACCTGATATGCCATATTACAATTGTTGTTGAAGTGAGACGCGCCATTGCAGGGAGCTGGGCAAATGGTTTAATATGGAGGTAGTAGATAGGGCCCTACAGTGGGTGAGGAGAACTCCAGGATTCATGCTCGTCTTTTATTTCCGTATTTAAGTTATTTTAGGGTTATAGAATCTCTGCTTAACTCCTGTTGTGTATGATATATGAGCGCAGAGGCATTTGTCGCCGGTTACACTGTGAAAATCAGGATTTGTTAATCCTGGACTATATCCCCTGTATTTATATCTATATCCTGGGAAAATACATTGTATTGTTGGTAGTTGGGGATGGGGAAAACATCCTTTGGTGCACGCCCAAGTGTTTAACTACCATTTTATTTGTGCTAATATCCTGTATTTTATATGATTGAATAAGCAGTGGCAGAAATTACTCGAAAAATTTGCTTTTCATAAGTTCTGTAGCTTGGTTGCCATTACCCTGTGAGCTTGATTGTGCACCACTGAGCCAATTGTGACTGTATCCTGATAGCCCCCCATCCTTCAATATATCCTTTCATTATTTGTATGACGGGAGATGCTGGAAACGATGAATAATCCGAACTGACTGTTGATTTTTTTTTTGTCTTTTCCTATCTGTACTTGTTTGAAAATCACCATGCTGTACTATACTAATCCTTGAGAGTTTGTTGCATTATTTGTTAAAAAAGAAGACAAATTTGCAACAAAAATATATTTAAAACATAATTTGTACGTGACACAAAACTTGGAAGTATTATGAACTGAGAGGAGGATGTTGGTAGACTTCAAGAGGACTTTGACAGGCTGGTGATATGGGTGGACATATCGTCAGTGCAATCAAGTTTTAAGTGATACATTTTAGAAGGAAGGATGACGAGAAGCAATATAAAATAAAGGATATTCTAAAAGAGGGTATAGGAAGCAGAGGGATCTGGGGTGTACATGCACAAATTTTCGAAGCAGGCTGAGCAAATTGAGATGTTAGATTATAAGATTTATGGGGCCCTGGGAATTAAAAATGTCCACCGCCGGCATCTCCACATCATAATTAAACATGGAAGCATAGAGTACAAAAAAATTAAGGTGATCCTTTGTAAAGCACTGGTCCGACCCCAGCTGGAGTACCAATGCTAGACAATGCCTTTACACCTGAGGAACAATGTAAAGGTATTGGAGACGGAGCAGAAAAAACACTGCATGATGCATTTATCCACGAAGGTAATTAAAGGTAATTGGGTGTAACCCACAAAGAACCATAAGCATCTCTCCATTAGATAGAGAGAATATTGTACATAGCCAGCTTGGTGCAAGACATAAAAACAGGTCTCCTTGAATTGCACAGCTGGTATAGAGATTGAACACTCTAGCCAACTGAGTTAACCTATCCTTTCTGGCATCCAGAGCCACAGAGAAGGGTGCTGTATTCTCATGTACCTGTCACTCCCCTCATGTACCTCCTGACTTTGCTTCTATACAGGTTCTATTTTACTGGGATAACAATGAGCAAGATCAATATACTCAGATTCAGTAGAAGGATAATTTTGGATCCAGAATTAAACATTTTATTATTTATTCATCAGTAGTTTTGCTACTTAGCAATGTTAACAGATCTGGTTTCTATTTTTGCACTTGCCACCCTCCTTTCTCGCAGCTTTTTGGCAGTTTGTGGCTGTGGAATCAGGAAAAGTAATGTGGTGAGAGTATGTCCAATTCATTACCAAAAAGATTGAAAGAAAAAATGTTGGATTTAATTATATAATTTGATCACATACTTAATGAACCTCATTGTGACTATAGTGCAAATTTGTGAACACAAATGCTATAGCAGTTGAGATTTTACGTTTTCACGTATAATAAATTTGAAGTCTTGTTGAATAGTTAAAAGCTGACTCCATAGAACCCCTACAAAACCCATATTGAATCTAGTACTTAAGCAGTCTACAAGAAACAGTTGAAAATTACACTGCTCCAGCGATCCTTGGGTGGAAGGCATGATCCATTCCTTGTCCCAATGACTCATGTGTGTTTGTACATCTGATTGGTGGCCTCCTTAGCCCTTCTACACTGAGAATGACCCAAATTCCCAAATATACCTCAAAAACATGAACTGCATAAAAACCTATTCACTCAGGTCCAGTAAGTTCTGCGCCCAAGCACAGACCTTGTGCTTCTCTTATCGGCTTCTACCCTTCAAACAAGCCTATTCTGTTTATATAGTTGATGATGCAATCCAGGAATCCTGAAGACAATAGCTGTAATTTAAATACTAGATTCAGATATTTCCTTTCTCATTATTTGAACAGAAAAATAAAACTAAAGTAATAAAACTGTAGACTAACAATCTTAATATTAATCTTAATCCAGCAAATCTTAAAACTGAATAATAGTTATATTCTATTATAGAATTTGAAAAAAAATCAGAGGTTCTCTGTCTATTCCTGCAGATGTAAAATAGATGGGTGTCATGCTGTTCATTTTCCTCTTCTAAGAATAATAGTTTTTGGGATAACAAGGGCATGTGACGACTGCAACATCCAACAGTCAACGCACTGTTTTAAAGCATTGTGTTTTACAGAACCGTCGTTCTAGCAAGAAACTGAAGCCTGAATTGCTAATCTCTCAATACCCATGTAAGCCATTTAAAAAAAAAATCTTCTGCATAACACAACTCAAAAGGATCAAAGCACCACACTGATTAAATAGTAACTGTTGGCACAATCAAACCATAATCAACATTGAACAAAAGGAATGATTTGACGCATTACTAGCATCTACTTTATTTCACTATTTCTGTGCAGTAAATGATAGTACAATTTTGCAGCCTAATCACAAATAGGAAAATAATGATGTCAGGACTTATAATAACACAATCTTAGCTAAATTCAGTTTAATAGACTAGTTCAGTTCAGAATTAGTGTCACAACCTGAGCTTGGTCCAATTTAAGGTGTGACAGTAATATCCAGTTTTGAAAATAACACAACATACTTTAAGATTTATTTGTTTTCCATTTGTTTAAGTATGAGCTAAATTTCACTTCCTCTTTGTCCATATTTAGATGAAGCTTAAGTAAAAGTGAAGAACGTCTTTGATAATGTAAAGTTCATTTGCTAGATCCAGAACAGTTCCACTTTCTGCATTTTCTGCTCATTCCGGCTTCTGGAACATCTCTTCACAAAGGCATTTAAAATTTTTCTTGTACTTGTTTTGCAGGTGTCTTTTCCAGATGTCTACCTTAACGCTAAGCACATTCTTACACTGGTCATTATATTTTTGCTTCTCCCAACTTATATTAATGAGACAACACTTGCGTCACAACTGTTGTGATGCTCTGAGTTATGCTTGAACAAACTTGTCCTGACTTTTGAAATTTAAAACAAAAACCTTCTCAACAATATAACTTATCAAAACTGAAGCATTATTTCAGCCATCAATCATTCCTCAAAGCTTGGGAGTTTCTGTAAAAAAAAAAGAACAAGTGTATCTTTATGGAAATTTTGTTTCTGTGAGATTATTCAATAGATATTAAATGAAGCAAGTAGCGTTTTAACAAAAATTAATTCTAAAACTTTGGAATTTTTGGGGTCAATTATAAACGAGAACTGCAATTTACTGGCATCTTCATTTGGTGTGGCCTCATGGTGAGACTTATTTTGTTAGTGATATTCAAATCGGACTTTGGTTACCAGACTCATCCAACTGCTGGCATTAGCCATGAAGCAAAGCTGACAGTTCTTTCTTATTGGTGGTCTTGCAAGTTTTCTGGCCTGGGCAAAAATTGCAGAGATGCATCTAAGAATGGCCCCAGGCAACTGCAGCTTTTAGAATGGTCGTGAATTTAAAGCTCGACAATGTGCTTGTAATGTACAGCATCCATTTATTATATAGTAAAAGTAAATAATGTTCTTCAACAGAAAATCCCTAATTTTAAAGACTCATTAAAGAAAAAGATGCTGCACTTTAAGCTTATCATATTCGTGAGACATTGCAATCCAACTTAAAATGGTGATCTGGAACTTTTAGCATAAACATATTAGTGTGGGAAGGATGATTTATGATCCTGGACTCAATGCACTCAAATAGGGAGGTGGAAGTAAATCATCTTGGTGATGATGAAGATATGGAGTCAGCAGCATCATTCGGAGTCACATAGAATTCCAAGGCTTTGAAAACTCTTATTAATTTGAGATAGTGGCTGAGGGAAGGAGATGGTATTGGTGGTCAGAACAAAAAGATTAAATATGCAATTGATTTTATACTAAAACTAGACAGATTTTGGATCTATCAAGCGTGTTTCTTTGAGGCTCCTTCACATGCAATATTATAATTTAAATGAAGATGGTATGCCAGCACCTTCCTGACACTTGGATACATGGATTCTGAGTATGTTGTTTCCTGAAAGGTAGATTTCAGAGTCTTATTCAGATATTTGAAATCAGGCAGATTTTTCATCTGATAAACAGCAGTAGGGATGGGACACCTCACTGTGGCAGTTACCAGATGATGAGACTGATTTTTTTTTTGCTACTTAACACATGTGATAAGGAATTTCCAATTGAGGCAGAGTTTGCATTGTAGAATGTTGGAATATCAGATTTTTAAGATGGGCGTGTAGTTGATCTTTACAGCACAATCATGAGGAGTGACCGACCTCTATGTAGATGTCAGGCATTTAATGATGTAAAGTAGGTAGGGATGATCAATAACAACAGTAACTTATATAACAACTGTAAGGTAATAAAACATCACAAGGTGCTTCACATTATAAAGCAAAGTATAGCACTAAACCACAAAAGATGATATTAGATCAGATGACCAAAGGCTTAGTCAAAGAGATAAGTTTTAAGGAGTATCTTAAAGGAGGAAAGCAAGGGAGAGAGATTGAGAGATGTACGAAGGGAATTCCAGATCTTAGTTCCTAATCAACTGAATGTTATGGAGTGACTAAAATTGGGATGCTCAAGAGGCTAGAATTAGATGAGCGGAAGTATCTTGGAGAGATGTGGGGGAGAAATAGGGAAGGGCGAGCCCATGGAGGAATTTGAAAACCGTGATGAGAATTTTTAAATCAAAATGCTGTTTGATCAGGAGCCAGTGTAGGTCAGTGAACACGGGAGACAGATGAATAGAACATGGTGTGGGTTAAGGTAGAAGCAGCAGAGTTCGTATGACTACAAGTTCAAGGGGTATAGAATTTTGGAGACCATTCGGAGGGCATTAGAATATTCAATGCCAACCTTGCAAGGCACCTTGTCTATTGGTCGTCTCAGAATGACAGTGTTAGGACTATAGATATTATACTGATCACAATCAATATTTAATAATCTCCTGCTCACTTTGGGTTTGCGATATTTTATAAGATGTAATCTCTTGAAAAATTAATAATTTTCTTCCATTTGAATCGGTAAGGAAACTCATTACAGGAACATTTTTCAGGGAAGACTGAAGAATTGCATTTGTTATTACTTGCTTGTCTTTATTTCTCCTTGGATTTTTTTTTCTCCAGGTGGACGAGATAAACGTGGTGGTCCTGTCTTGACATTTCCAGCACGTAGCAACCATGACAGAATAAGACAAGAAGATCTTAGGCGGCTTATCTCTTATTTAGCTAATATCCCCAGGTATGACACATGCACCGCATTTATTTATTCAGAAAAATGTAAGTGTATAGGAATTTTACAGTACTATATTTTCTCTCCAAAGTTCTTAATTTACTATTTTCAAAATGTGAACCAATAATGAAAACATAAATATGTTTGATTTTTAGGGGCTTTAGTTCAGTCGGGCAGCTTTGTCGGTGCAGGCTTGGAGGGCCAAAAGGCCTGTTCCTGTGCTACAATTTTGTTTGTAATTGAATTTTACTTGGTGCAAAATAAAGGATGATAAATATATGGAGAACATTGAAAAATAGTTCTTTGTAACTGAGAATGTCAGATTTCAAGTACTACTACAAAATTCTTTCAAGGGATGTGGGCGGCGTTGGCAAGACCAGCGTTTGTTGTCTATCCTTAATTGGCCTTGCTAGGTTATTTCAGAGATCAGTTAAGAATTAACTTCATTGCCGTAGGTCAGGAATCACATAATGGCAGATTTCCTTTTGTGGGGGTGGGAGACGATAGCCCAGAGAATACCATCCTGGGCCTGCTAATCATATGGAAATGTCAATTTCCATCACATTTCTAGATAATTAGTTCCGCGCTGATTTCCAGCACAGAGTTGATGACACCAAAAAACATACTCTGGGAGACGCGTGGAGGCTGTGGCGCCCAATGTGAATCCCGTGAAGTGGCCACCGCTGATATCTCCTGGCCAGCTATGCTAGTAGAACATTGCAGCAGGCTGGGAGAATCGCCCCCAATGTTTTAGCTATCATGTGACTTCAAGCACAGATGTATAATTTTTTGGTGACCTAATTTGGATTCATTTTTAAAACTTGATCACAAATGAGGCAGAATATATGGTGTTTCTACTGATTGTAATAAGGAAGTAAAATAATGTATTTTATCAGAAAGGGGATCTAGCTGAAAATTGGTGGTTTTATGAAGGAATTTTATTTAATGCACAAGACTGAAATATATAAAACTGTTCGTGACTTTCAAGTAGACTGAGTAGTGGTCAGTTCCAAATTTCTCAACCTTGAAGGTAAGATATTATCCAGGAAATTAAGGTTTATATTTAGGGAGTGCTAATTTCCATAAACATAATAGTATTCGGATCATATAATTATATTATTAATCTTGCCATTCTACTGATGTATGGAAATACTTTCAATTAAAATACTTTCAATTGCATATTTCAAATTTGTCCACAGGTCAGAAATGAACTTAATCATGGCTGATTTGGGGTACCAAAATTTTGAATTTAGTTTGCTTACCAAATGCTTATTTCTACAAACTCAAATATGCAGAGATTGGGAAGTTCGCAAATTGCAACAAGCGTAAAAGCAAGTTGCGTTACTGTAGTGCATTTGATATAGAGAATGTGTCCTCAGCATTTCACAAAGGCATAAAAAATAGAATAGATGCCATCAGAAAGAGATATGAGGAATGGTCATAGAGAATACTTTTAAGGAACTTCTTAGCGGAGTAAATGGGGAAGTATGGAGAGATTTAGGGAGGGGATTCTAGATTGTCAGGGGACCCTGGAGGCTGAAGGCACAGCCATCAAGGTGGGATGAAGGGATGTAACAGCTAGAGTCAAAGACCATGAGTTTGAGGGGAAATTTAGAATTTAGGAGCTAAACGTAAGAAGATGTTGGGGGATAGGAAGCCAGTGTAGGTCGTAAAGGGCTAGTGGCCAAGCAGCGCCGGAATTCTACCACCCGTCCCACCACAGAATCGGAGTGGGCGAAGGGCGGACAACGGAAATGCCTGTTGAGCTTGGGCGGGAATTTCTGCTCTCGTCTGAATGAGGCCGTAAAGTCCCACCCATTGTGCCAGAATCATCTTTTTATAAGTGCTCTCAAAAACTTTCTATCCTTTCTATCCTTTTGACTATTTCAAATGTGGTCCGCTCAGTGATTCTTACAAAATAATTACTTTTGCTGCCAGCTACAGGTAACTTTTCTATTTTTTTACTACTTCAAATTGTCATTTGAATGATTGTAAATACAGTTTTCACTGTAATTTGTTTTCTTGCATTTGTTCACATATTTCACTGTCATCCATGTATAATTTTTGATCTTTTCACTTATAACTTCAGGCTCAGCTTTGAGTCACATTCAAAATGCCAAAGTAGCTTTGACTTAAGATCTGATTAAACTACTGCTTTTGTTTCTAGCATTTGTGTTTTTTCTCTATTTCCTAGATGAGGTATTTTTTTTCACAAGTCTATATTTTCCTTATGCAACATTTCAAATTTTCTTTTTCTGTTTTGTTCATCCTCCCACGAACCTTATCCAACACCTTGGTCTCTCACTGAACCACTGGCCTGCTGACTCTTGTGCATCCTCTCCCTCTATCTCCATTCCATCTTTGTCGGTAGAACTTTTATCTGCATTGGCTGTAATCTTTGGAACTAACTCCATAAAACCCTGTTCACCGTTAAAAGTTTAGAAAACATATATTTGACTACACCCTTGGCCATTCCATCTAAATAACCCACAGGAGTCTTTTACATGATTCTTTTGTTCTCTGTGAAGGACGGTTTTCTGTGGTAAAAGTGTTATTTAAATGCAAAGCTTCCTTTGTTCCCATTAATTCTATCTAGATCTATCATAGTTACAAATTTAGTTTTGTAACTTTGTATATCTTTTATTCTGTGTATATAATGTGAACCACATGCTATTTGATCTATTCAACCTAAGAATATGTGATTATATTTTATTTGATGAGAATTATTGTTGGTTATTGGTTGCTTCAAAATGGATGAACTGAACAATTAATGGTGATCTTTGAAGTTGGGTAGTGAATAAACTGTTAGGGTGCATTGTGTGAAGAAGCAGAAATCAGAATTGACATGTTACGTTAAAATATAGTTTTGCAACATGATTTACCATCTGTGCAGGTCAGTTGACTAATTGAAAACCGCAAGTACATTTGTTTGACTGTAACGATAGCTGAATTATCAGATCACCATAAATTCTATTTCGCTTCAGTGTAGTGTAAATCATAGGGCTGTAGTTGCCTGCATTTGGTTGAGCATGGATTTTTAAGCAGGAATGAAATTGCTTAGAGCACAGTAGAAGTTGAGACTCCAGACTTGCAAACTGAAAACTTTTGATTACCTATTTATATTTTATCATTTTCTGAATGACTGTTAATTAGGGATCTTCACTAGATTTTTTGCACGGTGTAGATTGCAGGCAGGTGATTCCAATAATATCCAAAACTGAAATGGGCATGGGATGTGATGGATGTACTGTACATTCACTTCAGCTATTTCCCTTGTGTTTTTAAAAAATAGTGTATTATAAATTAGTTCAACACTATATTTTATAAAGCTGAAACAGATATTCCAAGCCAGTCATCTCTATGAAATCCCTAAATGCTCAGTATGTTTGAACTGTGGTCCCAAATTACCTTCGATAAGGCATACCAAATTTGAATGTTGGGTATTGTTATTTGATGTATCCTTTTCACACTCTTTCTCCATTAACTAATGTGCTATATTATTTGTATAAATTAAGATTAAGTATATAAAAGTGGAGGACATTGAGTGGATGATTGCTTGAGCATATTAAAGAGACATTTATGGACGCGGGGGGGGGGGGTTCTGGTCTCCTACATCACCAATTGGCTGTCAGGAGTTTGAAAGCTAGCCAACTTCCTTCAATTGTTTCCATACTAAAGAAAATGACATTCGAGACTATCTACTGCACTTTTACAGACCTTTAAGTATTTGGAATTTGACAGTTACTTGTGTCAGTAATTTCTCTTGTTAAACTTGCATTTGCAATTGCATGTTGGAATATTTCTCACAACCACTCGGGGTTTATATTTATTTTAATTTGAAGCAGCTAATGCATGCAAAAGAGAGAGAGAGAAAGTATTGATGCCCCAAGAGGGAAGATGCCTCTGAAGACGTTGTTCAAAGGTCACAAATAAAATAGGTCACAGCTCCTAGACTGCTACTGTGCAGGGTAATCTCCTCTGCTGGTGGCCTGTGACCTCACAATCGTGACTATCAGGTGGATCAGAAATGTTAGATGGAGTGCTGGCCCCTAAAATTAAAGCTTATTTATTAGTCACTGTTTATTGAAGAACAACATGTTGGCAAACACTATGGGCCAAATTAGTAGATAGTCCTAAAGGTGGGGCTTACATTAACACTGCAATGAAGTTACTGTGAAATTTCCCTAGTTGCCAAGTCCGGTGCCTGTTCAGGTCAATGCACGTAACCAGCATGTCTTTCAGACTGTGGGAGGAAACCACAGTTGAAAGGTCCTGTAAATTATGCATGGGAGGAAACCCATGCAGACAAGGGGTGAACATGGAAACTCCACACACACACACACACACACACACACACACACACTGACCCAAGCTGGGAATCGAACCCGGGTCCCTGGCGCTGTGAAGCAGCAGTGCTAACCACTATGCTACTGTGCCTCCCTTGGCTACAGCTTGGAAGTTGCCTGGATCCTGGATCCATGTTTTGACTGCTGCTAACTGGAAAATTTTATTTGGTGTCTGCATTGTGTCATTAATAGGCCATCTAAGGGCCTTCATTGTCTACCCGTCACTTATCATCCATCCACTTCCAAAGTGATCTGATAGTACAAAGATGCGAGCCATTGCCGGGAAGTTTTTGTCCTGTCCCCTTCTGTCCCCACCTTTAGGGCTATCTACTAATTTGGCCCATAGTGTTTGCCAACATGTTGTTCTTCAATAAACATTAAATGTCTTACACAAATAAATATCATGTTGTCTGCCAGGTTCAAATACAGTTCTTGAAACCCACTCAACTGTTCTCCTTGGTCATTATTTCTATATGTTGCGATGAAAACTGCTTTTCAGATTTCCTTAGCTTAGACACAAAATAATGCCCCATGATTACGAACACCATGGCTCGTTTGCAAGTATGATCCCGACGTTCCTGTCACTTGCTATTTCATTTCTCCATCTTGGTCTCATGCTTACTTTCCTATCCTTGGCCTTCTGCAATGTTCCAGTGAACACAAGACCACAACAAATGGAAGCAGGGACTGGCCACCAGACCCTTCAAGCCTGCCCCTTCCATTCAATATGATCAAGGCTGATTTCCCCATAGTCCTCTATTCCTCGATCTATCAAATATTTATCCACCTCTAGAACATAGAACATAGAAAAAATACAGCACGAACAGGCCCTTCGGCCCACAAGTTGCGCCGGGCATGTCCCTACCTACCTAGGCTTATATATAGGCTTACCTATAACCCTCAATCCTATTAAGTCCCATGTACTCATCCAGAAGTCTCTTAAAAGACCCTATCGAGTTTGCCTCCACCACCACTGACGGCAGCCGATTCCACTCACCCACCACCCTCTGAGTGAAAAACTTACCCCTGACATCTCCTCTGTACCTACTCCCCAGCACCATAAACCTGTGTCCTCTCGTAGCAGCCATTTCAGCACTGGGAAAAAGCCTCCGAGAATCCACCCGATCTATACCTCTCAACATCTTGTACACCTTTCTCAGGTCACCTCTCATCCTTCGTCTCTCCAAGGAGAAAAGACCGAGCTCCCTCAGCCTATCCTCATAAGGCATGCCACTCAATCCAGGCAACATCCTTGTAAATCCTCTCTGCACCCTTTCAATCATTTCCACATCCCTCCTGTAATGAGGCGACCAGAACTGAACACAGTACTCCAAGTGGGGTCTGACGAGGGTCTTATAAAGCTGAATCATTATCTCCCGACTCCTAAACTCAATCCCTCGATTGATGAAGGCCAGCACACCATTCGCCTTCTTAACCACCTCCCCTACCTGCGAGGCCGATTTAAGAGTCCTATGGACCCGGACCCCAAGGTCCTTCTGATCCTCTACACTGCTGAGAGTCTTACCCTTGATATTATACTCCTTCATCCCATTTGACCTGCCAAAATGTACCACTACACATTTATCCAGGTTGAAGTCCATCTGGCACTTCTCTGCCCAGTCTTGCATCCTATCTATGTCACGCTGCAGCTTCTGACATCCCTCCAACCTATCCACAACACCACCAACCTTCGTGTCGTCGGCAAACTTACCAACCCATCCCTCCACTTCCTTATCCAGGTCATTTATGAAAATGACAAACAGCAAGGGTCCCAGAACAGATCCCTGGGGCACTCCACTGGTGACTGACCTCCATTCAGAAAAAGACCCGTCTACAACCACTCTCTGCCTTCTGCAGGCAAGCCAGTTCTGAATCAACAAGGCAACAGCCCCTTGGATCCCATGCCCTCTCATTTTCTCGAGAAGCCTTGCATGAGGGACCTTATCGAACGCCTTGCTGAAGTCCATGTAAACCACATCTACCGCTTTTCCTTCGTCGATGTGTTTAGTCACATTTTCAAAGAACTCCAGGCTCGTAAGGCACGATTTGCCTTTGACAAAGCTGTGCTGACTACTTTTGAGCATACTAAACTTCTCTAAATGTTCATAAATCCTGTCCCTCAGGATCTTCTCCATCAACTTACCAACCACTGAGGTTAGACTCACCTGTCGGTAATTTCCTGGGCTATCCCTATTCCCTTTCTTGAATATAGGAACCACATCCGCAATCCTCCAGAACCTCTCCCGTCTCCATCGACGACGCAAAGATCATCGCCAGAGGCTCTGCAATCTCTTCCCTCGCCTCCCACAAGAACCTGGGATACATCCCATCCGGTCCCGGCGACTTATCTATCTTGACGCTATTCAAAATTTCCAACACATACTCTTTCTTAATGTCCACTTTCTTAATGTCTACTTTGAATACTTCTGATGATCCAGTCTCCTCCACTTTCTGGGGCAGATAATTCCAGAGATTCACCACCTTCTGCGAGAAGAAATCTTTGCGCATTTCTTTTCTCCTAAAACTTGCTTTCAGAGAACACTGACCCATGCTTTGTTAACACATTCTGCCATCTGACCTCTAGGCCACTATTAGCATCTTCCTTGGCCTTTAACGCTATCATGAACACCGTTTGTCTCGAGTCCAGAACATCTTTATCAAATCTTTTCTGAGCTCCAGCCTATTCATGACCTTTTATTTTGCTCCACCTCTTCCACAATATAAAATCCATCATACTTCTACCTTTCTTCAGCTTTGAAAGAGAGTCATACAGACTTAAAATATTAACGCTGTTTCTACACAGTTGGTGCCAGATCTGCTGAGTTTTTCTAACATTTTCTGTTTTTATTTCAGATTTCCAGCATCTGCAGTGTGTTGCCTTTAATATATTGAGTTTACTGTCGTGTTTGCTTTTAGGAGGTTTATAGACTTGAAGGGCACTGCATACTTTAATTCTTTCACATCTTACATCTAATATGATTTGCTTTAGTCTTTTTTCAAGGAGAATAATACAGTAAGTTTAAAGAACAAACTTGCATTATATAATGCCTTGCAGTGAGAGTGCTGAATATGGAAGTACACCAGCATGCATGGATACCCTACATATTATGCCATGAGTCACCAACAAAAATGTTGGATGGATCATGCAAACTAAATGGTTGACGGCCATGTTACCAAAGACATTCTTTGTGGCTAGAATCATAGAATCTACAATGCAGAAGGAGGCCATTTGGCCCATCGAGCTTGCACCGACAACAATCCCACCCAGGTTCTATCTTATCACCGTAACCCCACATATTTACCCTCCTAATCCCCCTGACAAGGGGCAATTTATCCTGGCCAATCAACCTAACCTGCACATCTTTGGACTGTGGGAGGAAACCGGAGCACCCGGAGGAAACTCACGCAGACACGGGGAGAATGTGCAAACTCCACACAGTCACCCGAGGCCGGAATTGAACCCGGGTCCCTGGCACTGTGAGGCAGCAGTGCTAACCACTGTGTTGCCCTAGGTTGCTACCAACAGGTCACCCATATCAGCAAACAAGAATGTCTGCAGGAAAGACCTCGGGTTAAGTTGGATCGGAGTCAAATCATGGAAGTCCTTGCTGCTGACCGGGAGTAATTGAAGACAAGCAGCCAGGAAGTGTGTGGAAGAAGCAGAGGGCAAAAGAAATGATCAGATGGTGGATGAGAGAGCCTGGCAGAAAGAAAAACATAAATTGACCTTGGGCAAACTCTTATCAGCTGTGCCAGCTGCAAAAGGCTCTGACACTCATGAATTTACCACAACAGATGATGTTCAATCCAGAAGTGACATACCCAGAGGCGGTCCACACAGAAGTGACATACCCAAGACAGATGATTCCTACACTACACTTTCATGACAACAAAATGTTTCAAAAGTTCTTCAAAGCTGATTAAGTACTTTTTAAGTTGTAGTTACTGCCTTAATGGAAAAAAGAGTTCAGTATATTCTACAGTAGCTTGTGCTAATTGTCAGCTGTAAAAGTAAAGTTATGATGTGGAGATGCCAGCGTTGGACTGGGGTAAACACAGTAAGAAGTCTCACAACACCAGGTTAAAGTCCAGCAGGGTTATTTGGTAGCAAAAGCCACGAGCTTTCGGAGCGCTGCTGCTTCATCAGGTGAGTGGGATTTCAGTTCACAAAAAGGGCATATATAGACACAAACTCAATTTACAAAATAATGATTGGAATGCGACCTCAAACAGACCATTGTCCGCAGCAAACTACCCAGCCTTCAGGAGAATAGTGACCACGATACCACACAACCCTGCCACAGCAACCTCTGCAAGAGGTGCCGGATCATCGACACGGATGCCATCATCTCATGTGAGAACACCATCCACCAGGTACACGGTACACACAACTTGCAACTGATACGCTGCAGGAAAGGATGTCCCGAGGCATGGTCCATTGGGGAGACTGATAGCCAAGTTCCGCACACATGAGGACAGCCTCAACCGGGATCTTGGGCTCATGTCACACTATCTGTAACCCCCACGACTTGCCTGGGCTTGCAAGATCTCACTAACTGTCCTGTCTGGAGACCATACACATCTCTTTAACCTGTGCTTAACCTTCTCTCCACTCACATTGTCTGTACCGTTAAGACTTGATTACCTGTAAAGACTCGCATTCCAACCACTATTTTGTAAATTGAGTTTGTGTCTTTATATGCCCTGTTTGTGAACTGAACTCCCACTCACCTGACGAAGGAGCAGCGCTCCGAAAGCTTGTGGCTTTTGCTACCAAATAAACCTGGTGGACTTTAACCTGGTGTTGTGAGACTTCTTACAACATAAAGTTAGACAGCAGTGCTGCTTAGTATGCCAAAATAAATGGTAACTGCTAGTGCTGTGTTTCTGGAATTTGTTTAAATTCAGGCTATTTAAATATTCACATTAAGCCGTTTCAATATATCATGGTTTATACTTCTGTCTATTTCTTTATTGTATCCTCCATTCCTTAAAAAATGTGCATGTTGTCATTAATGATCCCATTTATTTAACAGTGATGTATGCAGATTGAATGCCATCGACATTTCTTGTGATGGATTAGCAAAGTGTTTGTCAATGTTTGAAGTCAAGTTAAAACTTACAACTGTCATAAAATTGTAGCCTCAGGATATCGCTGCAGGAGTTCCTCAGGGTTGAGTTCTAACCATCTTCAGCTGTTTCATCAATGACTTTCCCTCCATCTTAAGGTCAGAAATGGAGATTTTCACAGCATTAAGGCTTGGGCTAATAAGTGACAAGGAGCATTGTGCCAGGCAATAGTCATCTCCATGAGTTGGGATTGAAACACCTCCGCTCGACATTCAGTGGCATTATCGTCGTTGAATCACCCACTGTCAACATTTTTTGGAGGGGAAGTTAACAATTGACCAGAAACTGGAGTGGCACGGTGGCACAGTGGTCAGTACTGCTGCCTCTCAGCACCAGGGACCCGGGTTCAATTCTGAGTCGTGACTGTGTGCAGTTTGCACATTCTCCTTGTGTTATGTGGGTTTCCTCTGGGTGCTCCAGTTTCCTCCCACAGTCCAAAGATGGGCGGGTTAGGTTGATTGGCCATGGTAAATTGACCCTTGGTGTCAGGGGGATTAGCAAGTTAAATACGTGGGGTTATAGAGTCAGGGCCTAGGTAGGATTGTTGGTGGTGGAGGCTCGATGGGGCGAATGGCCCTCTTCTGCACTATAGGGATTCTGAATCTATTCTATGAACTGAACTGGAACAGCCATATAAAAATTGTGTCGATAAAATCAGGTCAACGACCAAGAATTTTGCTGAAAGTAACTCGCGTCCTGACTTCTCAAAGCCTGTGGACTATCTGCAAGGCACGTGTGAAGAGTTTGGTTTGGTTCAGGCATTTGGAGGCAAAGCATCGTTGCAAGAGTTCATCAATAATGTGTCCTGGTCCCAACCATTTTCAGCTGCTTCCTCAGTGACCCTCCATAATAAAGTCAAATGTGTATGTTCATTGATGATTGCAATTTTCTGTCCTTTGTGACTTCTCATACGATGAAGCAATGTCTGCTCCCACAATGCAAGACCTGGGTGACATTCAGGCTTGCCTGGTAAGTGGCAAGTAACATTTGCACCAAGCAATGACCATCTCCAATGAGAGAAGACCTAACCATTTCCATGAAATTCAACGGCATTATTGCTGCAGAATTCTCGGCGATCAACATTCTGGGAGTTACTCTCGACTAGAATCTTAACTGGGACAGCTGTGGCTACAAGAGCAGGTCAAGGACTGAGAACTCTGCAGCAAGTAACTCACTTTCTGACTCTCCAAAACCTGTCCACTAGGCACAAGTCAGAAATATGGTATAATACTCTCCACATGTCTAGATGAATGCAACTCCAATTACACTCAAGAAGCTTGGCAGCATCCAGGCCAATACAGCCTGCTTAATTGGCACCCATCTACCACTTTAAATTTTCACTCCCTCTGCCATTGGCACACAGTGGGAACAGCTATGTACCATCTACAGGATCTCTAAAGCAACTCATCAAACCTCCTTCAACACCATCCAAACCTGAGAGTTCTACTACCTGGAAGGATGAGGAAAGCGGATGTATAGGAACACCAGCACCTGTAAGTTTCCCTGCAAGCCACCCACCATCCTCGCTTGGAACTATATTACATTCCTTTACAGTTGCTGGGTCAGAAACCTTCCGAATTGTGGATGTACCTGATCATATTGACTGTAGTGATTCAAGAAGGTGGCTTATCACCACACTCTCAAGGGCAGTTTGGGATGAGCAATAAATGCCGCCTTGCCAGTGACCCTGACATCATGAATGAATAAATAAGTGACACAAAAAGTCTAATAATTCGGAGACAGTGTATGATCTTGAGGTAATTTTCCATTCAAGGCCATATATTTTTATATTGAGAACTAGTGCTGTCATGTGGGTTCAAAAGTCAGGTTCATGCAGCTGTATTAAAAGGGATGCAATTTGTTTATATGTGGCATATACTTATTTATTTTGGAGACATTTTAAAATATTTGTTTGCTGTGATGAATTTACTTTGAATGAAACAGTAGAACGGAAGGCCATATCTCATACAAAATCTTCAATATTTTTTGCCCTCCAAAGCCTTATTCAACTTCAAATATAAATGCTCCATCCACTCAATGTCTTGATCACTGATGAGGCTATCTTAAATGTCATCTTAATTGACAGCTGCATCTCTTATTTTCCCCCCTCTTCCAATTTCACTACTCTTTCCATCATCCCCTGGAAAAAACTCTAAAATTAATTTTCAAACTCACAGCTCCCTTCCAGTCTTCACTTGCCACAATGCCTATGCTGTTGCAACCTGCAAAAATGCTTCCTTGCCTTTGCCTTCAACAGTCTTGTTCCAAGAAAATCAATTGCTGCCTAGATTCTGATTTAACGCCCATATTATTTTATCCAACTGTAGTAGTACGTAGCTAAAAGAAAAAGGCACAAATTCTGTTGAATAATTGAGTGGAAATAAGACTAGGAAAGTAAAATTGGCAGGCCTTCTACTTCCAGTTATTCATCAGGTTCATCTAGTCACAAAGCAGCATTGTTGGAATTCCTTCATATTTCTATCAGATATAGCCCTGCATACAAGTAGGTGTTCAGGATTTTCTGTTTTACATTTCAGCAATTTTTTTTGCACATCAAATTAACAGCTGTTCGTGCTAAAGACAAAGGGTATTTTCCTGTTTTCAGCGCTTAATGCCAATGTCAGATATTCCAAAAGCAAAGTATAGCACAACGGATTTAGAGAAACATCTATTTTATTCCGCTCCAACAATGTGACTGAACTATATCCCTAGAAGATGCTTCTCACTGAGCTAAAATGATTAAGATAAAGCAGTTGTAATTTGCAATGTTGTGCTTGTTGTTTGGTGCCACATGAAACTGGGTTAAGACTAGCCAAATTCATTAAAATCCTGTGACAAGATGTTCATCATGCTGATCTGAAATGTTCCAGGCTCAAGTCTTCGAGAAGTAGTATCATCTTTGAAATATGTAAATAGAATCACCCTGCATTTCTGCATCCTGTCCACTGTTATGGAGAGTCACCAATTAGATTTTGATTGTGGTGTTCTGTCACTTCTCAACCTCCTTGATATAGAATGAAGATAAAGATGCAAAAATATTATGTTTGGTTCCTATTCTGTGCTGTAGCAGCTAATTTCAACCAGAGTAGTGATAAAACTGCTGAAATTGATTTGGCACTCTGCATTAATGAAGAGAAAGATGAACTTGATTCCAATTCCTAATCATTATGCATTCACTCCTGCTAAAAATGCTTACATATGGTGAAAGCAGCATCAGACTTGCCTCTTGATGCTCAAATAACCTGCTGACCCTTGGCTGTTTGGGTTCACACATGAATGATAACCAGTTGGTTGAGTGCAGGATGATGGTGGGTGCTCAGTATCTATTGAATTATATTCCAGCAAAGACTTCCACAGAGCCAAAGCTTGGAAAGGGAAAGCAAAAGTTGTTTCAGGTCACTGATTGGAACAAAGTCAAGTTGTAGTCTTTCTCTGACCTGAAAAGAACTGAAAGGTATCAGCCAAAATCTAAAACCATGTCACTGTCGCTCTTAATTTTCTGTTGCTATTTTTGTGCTGTCAGATTTGCCTTGTACATATTTTCAAGATGTGACTTATATTTCTGTTCTCCAGTGAGGAAGTATGTAAGCGAGGGTTCACTGTGATAGTTGACATGCGTGGATCCAAATGGGACTCCATTAAACCGCTGCTGAAGATTCTACAGGAGTCCTTTCCTGGCTGTATTCACGTTGCACTGATCATCAAGCCAGACAACTTCTGGCAGAAGCAAAGAACTAACTTTGGCAGTTCCAAGTTCGAATTTGAGGTACTTCCAAATATAAATATTAAACTAATCTTTCTCTGCTTCTAAAGTAACCTTTTTGGCTACACCGTTTAACTGTGTTTTCATCCTACATATTACATTTTGAAAGTTTATTTTAGCCATGTTGCATTGAACAAAGCAATTTGATAATGTGGAAAATTTAAAACATTTCTAAATACATTTTGTGAAAACAAAATCATTATTGTCATAATGCAGCATAATTGTTTAACCCAGATAAACAGTGCATGGAGATAGTTTAAGAAACCAGTCTCATGAGCTGTTAAGACGATGCTAGTTACTGGAGGGCAAACTAGTGAATTTCTCCTGATGAATTGTACTGCTCCACTTTCACTTTGATGATAACATTTTTATTCAAAAAGAATCCCTGGCTCACTGGACTACGGGATGAGTATTAGGTTTGGTCCCTATTCTGTGCTGCAGCAGCTAATCTCAACTAGAGTGAATATGATTCTGTTCTAAGACTCTAGGAAACACGTTTCTAAACCGTAGTCTGGAATATCCTTGCCTGAGAGGATGATGGGGAAGATGTAATCATGACTTTCAAAGCGAACAAGATAAATACCCAAAGAGCGAAAATTGCAGGGCTTTGGGGAAAAGGTTGGATGAGCTAAATTGCTCGTGTATTGAGTTGGCACACCCGAGTTTAAACTGATACTTATTTTATTTTTCAAACAAATGATGATCTGGCAAACTTTGGAAGTCTGAATGACCTCCTCCTGTGCTGTTATATTTTTACAACATGAGTAAGTGGTAGATGTAAGAGAGTGGAGTTAATGTTGTAGCTGAAAAACAATGGTTTCAGTCTTCATAAGAACATAAGAAATAGGGGCAGGAGTAGGCCATTTAGCCCCTCGAGCCTGCCCCACCATTCAGTAAGATCATGGCTGATCTGAAGTGAATCAGTTCCACTTACCCGCCTGCTCCCCATAACCCTTAATTCCCCTACCGATCAGAAATCTATCTATCCGTGACTTAAACATATTCAACGAGGTAGCCTCCACCACTTCAGTGGGCAGAGAATTCCAGAGATTCACCACCCTCTGAGAAAAGAAGTTCCTCCTCAACTCTGTCCCCCCTTTATTTTGAGGCTGTGCCCTCTAGTTCTGGTTTCCTTTCTAAGTGGAAAGAATCTCTCCACTTCTACCCTATCCAGCCCCTTCATTATCTCATATGCCTCTATAAGATCACCACTCACTCAGCCTTCTAAACTCCAACGAGTACAAACCTAATCTGCTCAGTCTCTCCTCATAATCTATACCCCTCATCTCCGGTATCAACCTGGTGAACCTTCTCTGCACTCCCTCCAAGGCCAATATATCCTTTCGCAAGTAAGGAGACCAAAACTGCTCACAGTATTCCAGCTGCGGCCTCACCAATGCCTAGTACAGATGCAGCAAGACTTCTCTGCTTTTATATTCTATCCCCCTCGCGATAAATGCCAACATCCCATTTGCCTTCTTGATCACCTGTTGTACTTGCAGACTGAGTTTTTGCGACTCATGCACAAGGACCCCCAGGTCCCTTTGCACAATAGCATGTGTTAATTTTTTTCCATTTAGATAATCCAATTTGCTATTATTTCTTCCAAAGTGAATAACCGTGCATTTGCTAAAGTTATACTCCATCTGCCAGATCCTCGCCCACTCACTCAGCCTATTCAAATATCTCTGCAGACCTTCCGCTTCCTCCACGCAATTCACTTTCCCACTTATCTTCATGTCATCAGCAAACTTTGTTACCCTACACTCAGTCCCCTCCTCCAGATCATCTATGCAAATAGTAAACAGTTGAGGCCCCAGTACCGATCCCTGCGGCACGCCACTAGTCACCATCTACCAACCAGAAAAGCACCCATTTATTCCGACTCTCTGCTTCCTGTTGGATAGCCAATCCCCAATCCACGCTAACACCCTACCCCCAACTCTGTGTGCCCCAATATTCTGCAGCAACCTTTTGTGAGGCACCTTATCAAATGCCTTTTGGAAATCCAAAAACACCACATCTACCGGTTCCCCTCCGTCAACCGCACTTGTCACATCTTCATAAAAATCCAGTAAGTTCGTCAAACACGACTTTCCTCTCATGAATCCATGCTGCGTATGCTTGATCGAACCATTCTTATCCAGATGGCCTGCTATTTCTTCTTTAATGATGGATTCCAGCATTTTCCCAACTACAGATGTTAAGCTAACCGGCCTGTAGCTACCCGCCTTTTGTCTACTTCCTTTTTTAACCAGGGGCGTAACAGTAGCCGTTTTCCAATCAGCTGGCACTACCCCAGAGTCCAGTGAATTTTGATAAATAACCACTAACGCATCCGCTATTACTTCTGACATTTCTTTCAGTACCCTGGGATGCATTCCATCCGGGCCCGGGGACTTGTCCACCTTCAGTCCCGTTAGTCTACCAAGCACTGCCTCTCTAGTAACAATAATTGTATTGAGTACCTCTCCTCCTACCAACACTCGATCGTTAACAATCATAAGAACATAAGAAATAGGAGCAGGAGTAGGCCATCTGGCCCTTCGAGCCTGCCCTGCCATTCAACAAGATCATGGCTGATCTGAAGCGAATCAGTTCCACTTACCCGCCTGCTCCCCATATCCCCTAATTCCCTTATTGATCAGAAAACTATCTACCCGTGATTTAAACATATTCAACGAGGAAGCCTCCACCACTTCAGTGGGCAGAGAATTCCAGAGATTCACTACCCTCTGAGAGAAGAAGTTCCCCCTCAACTCTGTTCTGAACCGGCCCCCCCTTATTTTGAGGCTGTGCCCTCTAGTTCTGGTTTCCCTTCTAAGTGGAAAGAATCTCTCCACCTCTACCCTATCCAGCCCCTTCATTATCCTATATGTCTCTATAAGATCACCCCTCATCCTTCTAAACTCCAACGAGTACAGACCCAATCTGTTTAATTTCTCCTCATAAGCTACACCCCTCATCTCCGGTATCAACCTGGTGAACCTTCTCTGCACTCCCTCCAAGGCCAATATATCCTTTCGCAAATAAGGGGACCAAAAATGCACACAGTACTCCAGTTGCGGCCTCACCAGTGCCTTGTATAGTTGCAGCAAGACCTCCCTGCTTTTATATTCTATCCCCCTCGCGATAAAGGCCAACATTCCATTCGCCTTCTTGATCACCTGCAGACTGAGTTTTTGCGATTCGTGCACAAGGACCCCCAGGTCCCTCTGCACAGTCGCACGATGTAATTTTTCTCCATTTAAATAATATTCCAATTTACTATTATTTCTTCCAAAGTGGATAACCTCACATTTGCTAATGTTATATTCCATCTGCCAGATCCTCGCCCACTCGCTCAGCCTATCCAAATCTCTCTGCAGACTTTCCGCGTCCTCCACGCAATTCACTTTCCCACTCACCTTCGTGTCATCAGCAAACTTGAATACCCTAGATTCAGTCCCCTCCTCCAGATCATCTATGTAAATGGTAAACAGTTGAGGCCCCAGCACCGATCCCTGCGGCACGCCACTGGTCACCAACTGCCAACCAGAAAAGCACCCATTTATCCCAACTCTCTGCTTCCTGTTAGATAGCCAATCCCCAATCCACGCCAACACCATACCCCTAACTCCGTGTACCCCAATCTTCTGCAGCAACCTTTTGTGAGGCACCTTATCGAACGCCTTCTGGAAATCTAAAAACACCACATCCACCGGTTCCCCTCTGTCAACCGCACTAGTGACATCTTCATAAAAGTCCAGTAGATTCGTCAAACACGACTTTCCCTTCATGAATCCATCGGTAAACTATTTGTGTCTTCCACCGTGAAGACCGACACAAAAAACCTATTTAAAGTCTCAGCCATTTCTTTGTTTTCCACTATTAAATCCCCTATTTGTTTCATCATTATTCATTCATGATTTGACATTGGATAGCAGTATGGTTGCATGGAGGTGATAGAAAGAGGAGGTGGTGGAAAAATAGAGCTGGGTATAATTAGCATGCTTATAGAAACCTTGCTTGTAAATAATCCTGTCAAGGGCCAGAGTGTGTAGCTGAGGAGGAGGAATAGAGCTGATTATGAAACCTATGGTGACTCTGAAGGTGAGGCTATGAGGTGTTGTTTGAGATTTGTTGACTGCAATTAGATAAATAGTGGTGGAACTGTGCATAGCCACATCCATAGAGCTAAAAATGGAGAATTGAACTGAGAAAATGCCACAATTCACCTTATGAAATACTGCAGAAACATCAAGAAGTAATGTCAGCAAATAAAGTCAGAATTTAGTCCTGGCACCCTAACCCTGCACTGTCTGTTTTAATTATCCCTTTCGTCTTGAAGGTTTGAACTCATATTGGGGAACAATTTGATGTAACAATGCTAATAAATTTGCTTATTGGCATAACGATAATGTAAAAATTAGTCCTCTGGAATCGAATTTTTAAAAATCGTGTTTTTCTCTGCCTGATGTTTTGAATTAAATGAAGTGTGAGCTTCCTTCAGAAAAGAGACATGAGGTTAAAGTTTAAAATGGGAATCGGTTTTTATGTAACTAAAAAATTGCAATGGTTGCTTCATTTTCCAAACAAATGATGATCTTGCAAACTTTGGAAGATTATTATATTTGCCAGTTAATTGTTTTACAAAACAATCTTCAAATAGTGAACCCTTTAGTGCAGTGTCACAACCACTGTTTTGCTACAGACCATTTTTGGGAATGTTCGAAACTGCTGCATTGGGCATAGGTTTACATGACCAACTACTATGTAGTCTATTTCTCTTTTGAAACAAACCATCTTGTTGTATATGTGCAAGGTGAAGACCAGGTGTTTTCCACAGAATTGGGAATAAAGTTCTAGAATTGGTATTCTTCTGTAAATTTATTATTTATTCTCTATCGATAATCTCGTTTCTTAAATGTATTCTCTTGCTTTCTCTCACTGTACTGCGGAAAGGAAAAATCTCAGAACCCCAGCTGTGAAAAGCGTAAAGCAAGAGTTGTGCTGGAATAAATGGAACTTGATCTACAAGTGACACCAGGATCCATAGTATATGTACCACTAAAGTGTAATTTTCAATAATGACTAATTCTCAAGAATAACATATGCTTTTTATTCTGTCTTGTTTTTAGACCACCATGGTGTCCATAGAAGGTCTTACCAAAGTTGTTGACCCATCCCAGCTCACTCCTGAGTTTGATGGCTGTCTGGAATACAATCACGAGGAGTGGATTGAGATCCATGTGGCCTTTGAAGACTTCATAAGTAATGCATCACACATGTTGTCCAGACTGGAAGAACTCCAGGAGATGCTAGCCAAAAAGGACTTTCCTCAGGACTTGGAAGGAGCTAGAAAGATGATTGATGAGCATACACTACTGAAAAAGAAAGTCATCAAAGCTCCAATTGAAGAGCTGGACCTAGAAGGGCAAAAGTTGCTGCAGAGGATTCAAAGTAGCGAAAGTTTCCCCCATAAGAACTCCATATCAGGGAATGCAGACTTTCAAGGTCTTGTACCAAAAGTATCCAGTATGTTGGACAGACTGCACTCAACCAGGCAGCATCTGCATCAGATGTGGCATATACGTAAGCTGAAACTGGATCAGTGCTTTCAGCTCAGGCTCTTTGAACAAGATGCAGAAAAGGTGAGGTTAAGTGAATTATTCAGAATACATAAACAACTCTTGTTGGTCTTGGATCGATTATGGTATTCCTGGTCTATATTCATGAATTTAGTTTGAATTCATACATTATAAGTTTAGCATGTAAACTTTATTTGTGAGTACTTTAAAACAAAACTGTATTAGCTGAACATCTTTTGAATTTATTATGCAGAGTAATTTTGTCAATGCTGTACTATGAAGGAGTGTGTAGGGATTATAAATCCATTGCGAACAGATTAAGAGTGATAGAGTCATTACAACCCATCAAGTCCATGTCAGCTCTTTGTACAGTGATCCAGTCCCATATAGAATAACATAGAGTCAAGAGTTGACTTTGCAGACAATGGGTTTGATCTATTGACCTTAGGGACCTTCTGGCACTATGCTCCATTGTTTATCAGAAAATGGAGACCAGAGGAAGTTATATTAAGTGAAGTCCAAAATAAAGTTATTTTTAAAATTGATATATTAGGAGGGAGGTGGTGGTGATAACACTGAATTAGTAATCCAGAGATCCAGGCTAATGCTTTGGGGGCAAGGGTTCAAATCCCACCATGGCATCTGGTACAATTTAAATTCAATTAATAAAGCTCTTCTCACTAATGGTGACCAGGAAGCCATCGCCAATTGCCACAAAAACCCATCTAGTTCACTAGTGTCCTTTAGGGAAGCAAATCTGCGATCCTTTCCTGCAGCCTGCTTGATTGGCATGCCTTCTGCAAACATTTACTCCCTCCAAGCCACTCACCATCCTGACTTTGAAATATATCGCCATTTCTTGGGGTCCGGGTTCATAGGACGCTCAAAGCGGCATCGCAGGTAGAGGCTGTGGTTAAGAAGGCGTATGGAATACTGGCCTTCATCAATAGAGGAATTGAGTTTAGAAATCGGGAGATAACGCTGCAGCTGTATAGGACCCTGGTCAGACCCCATCTGGAGTACTGTGCCCAGTTCTGGTTGCCTCATTACAGAAAGGATGTGGAAGCCATAGAATGGGTGCAGAGGAGATTTACGAGGATGTTGCCGGGATTAAGTGGTATGCCTTATGAGGATAGGTTGAGAGAGCTAGGTCTATTCTCCTTGGAGAGGCGAAGGATGAGAGGTGACCTGATAGAGTAGATTCTCAGAGGCCTTTACCCAGGGCTGAAATGGTTGTCACGAGAGGCCACAGGTTTAGAGTGCTGGGGAGTAGGTATAGAGGGAATGTTAGGGGTAAGTTTTTCACTCCGAGGGTGGTGGGTGCGTGGAATCAGCTGCCGGTGGTGGTGGTGGAAGCGGATTTGATTGAGTCTTTTAAGAGACTTTTGGATAGGTTCATGGAGGTTAGTAAGATAGAGGGTTATAGATGAGCCTAGAAGGTAAGGAAATTGTTCGGCGCAACTTGTGGGCTGAAGGGCCTGTTTGTGCTGTAGCTTTTCTATGTTCTATGTTCTTCACTGTCGCTGGGTCAAAATCCTGGAATTCCAGAAATACCCTCCCTAACAGCACTGTGGATGTATCTACACCACAAAGACTACAGAAGTTCAATAAGGCAGCTTATCGCCACGTTCTCGAGAGCAATTAGGGATGGCAATAAATATCGACAGTAAATGAATTTTAAAAAAGTGACGATTGGATGATCCAGTTTGTCGACTCCTGACATCATCACAGATTAAGAAGTCTCACAACACCAGGTTAAAGTCCAACAGGTTTATTTGGTAGCAAATACCATAAGCTTTCGGAGCGCTGCTCCTTCGTCAGATGGAGTGGAAATGTGCTCTCAAACAGTGCACAGAGACACAAAATCAAGTTACAGTATTCTGAATATCCATTCAATAAGATCATGGCTGATCTGAAGTGGATCAGTTCCACTTACCCGCCTGATCCCTATAACCCCTAATTCCCTTACCGATCAGGAATCCATCTATCCGTGATTTAAACATATTCAATGAGGAAGCCTCCACCACTTCAGTGGGCAGAGAATTCCAGAGATTCACCATCCTCTGAAAGAAGAAATTCCTCCTCAACTCTGTCCTGAACTGACCCCCCTTTATTTTGAGGCTGTGCCCTCTAGTTCTAGCTTCCTTTCTAAGTGGAAAGAATCTCTCCACCTCTACCCTATCCAGCCCCTTCATTATCTTATAGGTCTCTATAAGATCCCCCCTCAGCCTTCTAAATTCCAATGAGTACAAACCCAATCTGCTCAGTCTCTCCTCGTAATCAACACCCCTCATCTCTGGTATCAACCTGGTGAACCTTCTCTGCACTCCCTCCAAGGCCAATATATCCTTCCGCAAATAAGGGGACCAATACTGCACACAGTATTCCAGCTGCGGCCTCACCAATGCTCTGTACAGATGCAGCAAGACATCTCTGCTTTTATATTCTATCCCCCTTGCGATATAGGCCAACATCCCATTTGCCTTCTTGATCACCTGTTGCACCTGCAGACTGGGTTTTTGTGTCTCATGCACAAGGACCCCCAGGCCCCTTTGCACAGTAGCATGTTGTAATTTTTTTCCATTTAGATAATAATCCAATTTGCTATTATTTCCTCCAAAGTGAATAACCTCACATTTGTCAACGTTATACTCCATCTGCCAGATCCTCGCCCACTCACTCAGCCTGTCCAAATCTCTCTGCAGACCTTCTACACCCTCCACATGATTCACTTCATCAATGACCTTTCCTCCATCTTGAGGTCGGAAGTGGGGATGAATGCACAGTATTTAGTATCGTTCATGACTCATAAACAGCCTTTACCCATATGCAGCATGACCTGGACAGGATTCAGGCTTGGCTGATAGGTGGTAAGTAACATTCGCAAACAAGGGCCGGGCAATGACCGTTTCCAATAAGAGATAATCTAACCATTTCCTCATGACATTCAATGGCATTACCATTGCTGAATTCCCCCACTGTCAACATACTGAGGATTATTATTGACTTGAAACTGTGCTGGAACAGCCATATAAATACTGTGGCGACAAGAGGCTAGGAATTCTGAGGCAAGTAACTCACCTTCTGACTCCCCAAAGGGGTCCATCATCCGCAAGACACAAATCAGGAGTGTAATGGAATACAGACCACTTGCCTGGATGAGTGCAGTTCTGACAACACTCAGGAAGCTCAACCGCAATTCAGATGAAGCAGCCCGCTTGATTGGCACCACATCCACCAGCTTAAACACTCACTAACTCCACCACCAATGCAAGTGTCAGCAGTGTGTGTACCATCTACAAGATCATAGAATCACAGAAACCCTACAGTGCAGAAAGAGGCCGTTTGACCCATCGAGTCTGCACCGACCACAATCCCACCCAGGCCCTACCCCCATATCCCTACATATTTACCCGCTAATCCCTCTAAGCTACGCATCTCAAAACTCTTTAAGGGGCAATTATTATTTTAGCATGGCCAATCAACCTAACCTGCACATCTTTGGACTGCCTACAACCAATGCCTACAACCAATGCCTACAACCAATCACCTGCTTCCACAGCACTTTGCAAACCTACAACTTCTGTCATCTAGAAGGACAAGGGCAGCAAATGCATGGGAGCCCCACCACCTGCAAGCTCCACTATATGCCACCATCCTGACTTGGAACTATATCACCGTCCCTTCACTGTTTCAGGGTCAAAATCTGGAACCTCCTTCCTAACAGTGTTGTGGGTGTACCTGCACCACATGAATTGCAGCAGTTCAAGAAGGTACAGTAAGAAGTCTCACAATACCAGGTTAAAGTCCAACAGGTTTATTTGGTAGCACAAGCTTTCGGGGCACTGGTCCTTCATCAGGTGAGTGAAGAGTTGGGTTCACAATCAGGGCATATATAGGCACAGACTCAATTTACAAGATAATGGTTGGCTCGCGAGTCTTATCAGATAACCAGGTTTTTACAGGTGCAGACAATGCTAGCGGAGAGAGAGTTAAGCACAGTTTGAAGAGGTGTAAATTGTCTCATGCCAGGACAGTTAGTGAGATTTTGCGAGCCCAGGAAAGTCGTGGGGGTTACAGATAGTGTGACATGAACCCAAGATCCTGGTTGAGGCCGTCCTCATGTGCAGAACTTGCCTATCAGTTTTTGCTCAGCGATTCTGTGTTGTGTGGTGAAGGCTGCCTTGGAGGATGCTTATACGAAGATCCGAGGCTGAGTGCCCTTGACTGTTGAAGTGTTCCCCAACAGGAAGGGAACATTCCTGCCTGGTGATTGTTGAGCAGCGTCCATTCATTTTCATAGCATCTGCATGGTCTCACCAATGTACCATGCCTTGGGACATCGTTTCCTGCAGAGTATCAGGTAGACAACATTGACCGAGTCGCAAGAGTATGTGTACCTGGTGGATGGTGTTCTCACGTGAGATGATGGCATCCGTGTCGATGATCTGGCACGTCTTGCAGAGATTGCTGTGGCAGGGTTGTGTGGTGTTGTGGTCACTGATCTCCTGAAGGTCATCCCCACACCCCCACTACTTGTCTTCAAACAACCGCGCAACCTCAAACAGACCATTGCCTGCAGCAAACTACCCAGCCTGAGTAGCGAATGCCACAGATTCATGACTCTTTGAGAGAAGTAGCTTCTTTTCATCTCTGTTTTAAATCTGCCACTCCTTATCCTAAAACTATGACTTCTTGTTCTAGATTTCCCCACAGGGGAAGCATCCACTCGACGTATACTTTGTCGATACTGATTATCGTCATATATACCTCAATTAAATCTCCCCTCATTAGAGAATATAAGCCTAAACTGCTCAACCTCTTTTCATAAGACAAACCCTTCATTTCTGGAATCAGTTCAGTGAACCTCCTGTGAACTGCCTCCAATGCAACCAAATCCTGTCTTAAGCGAGGGCACCAAAACTGTACACAGTACTCCAGGTGCAATCTCGCCAATGCCTTGTATAGTTCCAGCAACACTTCCTTACTTTTATACTCTATTCTTTTAGCTTTAAATGCCAAGGTTCCATTTGCTTTCCTTATTACCGACTGTACCTGTATACCAGTTTTCTGCGACTCATGCACGACGGCATCCAGATTTCTCTGCACCAAAACACCCTGAAGTCTCTCCATTTAGATGATAAATTGCCTTTCCATTTTTCTGACCAAAATGGTTAACCACACACTATCCACATTAAACTCCGTCTGCCACATTTTAGCCCTCTCACCTAACCTATCTATATTCACGTGTAAATTTCTTATTTCCTCATTGTTCATTCGTGTCATCTGCAAATTTAACTATAGTAGCATCTTTCCCTGTATCCAAGTCATTAATATAGATTGTAAATAGTTGGGGCCCGAGGACCAAACCCTGTGACACCACACTAGTTACATCTTGCCAGCCAGAAAAAGACCCATTTATCCCAACTCTCTGCTTTCTGTTGGTTAGCCAGACTTCTATCCAAGTTAATAAATTACCCCTAATCTCATGTGATCTTACCTTGTGTATTAGCCTTCTGTGTGGCACCTTATCAAATGCCTTCATGAAGTCCAGATATACTACATCTACAGGAACCCAATTATATTACTCGTAGTAGAGGCGGGTACAATTTTGTCTTTTAAAAAGCATTTAGGTAGTTACATGGGTACGATGGGTATAGAGGGATATGGGCCAAATGCGGGCAATTGAGATTAGTTTAGGGGTTTAAAAAAAAAAAGGGCGGCATGGACAAGTTGGGCCAAAGGGCCTGTTTCCATGCTGTAAACCTCTATGACTATCCACTTGGCTTATTACATCTTTGAAGAACTCTAGCAAATAGTCAAACATGATTTACCCTTCATATAATCATGCTGACTGATGGATTGCGTGTTGACTTTCCAAATGTCTTGTTATTACTTTAATGGATAATGGGAGAGAGGAACCCACAGCAATAGGTACAGACATGAGCAAGGGGTATTAGAACGACAAAGACAGGTCCATGGGAAAAGGAAAGACACACATCTGTGCAGAACAGGGGTACTCCCACTGCCACCCCTAAGGCCCAGGCTAAAATTCCTTGGAAAGCAGATCCAAATATTGAGCTGAGATGCAAAAAGGCACCGAGGCAATCATCTGCAACAACAAATTATGGGAGGATGAAATGCACACGAACAGCTGATTGTAACGCACTCACCTGTGAATCAGAGGTTTGTTTCAGAATTTCCGTGCTTTATGTGGGCTGACATTTCGGTGTAGTACTGACAAGGTGGGTGCTACATGTCAGAATGGTGTCTTTTGAAGGAGATATTAAACTCTTGCCAGTTTGCCTTTTCATGCACTATTCTTCAAAAAAGAGTGGGTGTGTGCTAAACATCGTTAAAGTAGATTAACTGGTCATTTATATCATTTCTTTTTGTGAGATATGACTTATTAATTACTATTACTGTAATTCACTGACCTCAGAGTGCTTTGGGATTTATTGAGGGTATTATGGGCCCTTTAAAAGCAAATTATTTGTTTCCTCTTGATTATAAATTTAAATACATATTCATGAAAATAAAAATGATGTAATTTTCAATGATGTCTTAGGGGTGGTGGGTAAATTGGGTAAGCACAGGATTTTTGTGCTGCCAGTGGGGTGTCAACTGGCAACCCAGAACTCGGCCACAAAGGGGCAGTTCTTAGCAGTTTAGAATTCTGTGCTATTAATGGTGGCAGAACTTCAACTAATCTTAACAGAACATAGGAGCAGTAGTATGACACTCAGCTCTTCAAACATGCTCTGCTATTCATTTAGATCATGGCTGGTCTGTATCTCAATCTCCATCTACCTACATAGAAACATAGAAAATAGGAACAGGAGTTGGGAGTTCAGCTCTTTAAGCCTGCTCCGCCATTCATTGTGATCATTGTTGATCATCCAATTCAATAATCTGATCTCATCTTCCCCTCATTTCTTTCAATCTGCTTCACCTCAAAAGCTATCTCTAGCTCCATCTTGAAAATACACAATATTTTGGTTTCAACTGCTTTCTGTAGTAGAGAATTCCATAGGGGTACCACTCTCTGGATGAAGAAATTTCTCTTCATCTCAGTCCTAAGTGGCTTGTCCCGTATCCTTAGACTTTGACCCCTGGTTCTGGACACCCCCACCAGTGGGAACATCTTTTCTGCATCTACCCTGCCTAGTCCTGTTAGAATTTTATAGGTTTCTATGAGATGCCCCCTCATTCTTCTGAACTCCAGCCACAATAATCCTAACCGACTCAATCTCTCCTCATGTATCAGTGCTGCCATCCCAGGAGTCAGTCTAATAAACCTTCGCTGTACCCTCTACAGCAACAACATCCTTTCTCAGATATGGAGACCAAAACTGCGCACACTATTCCAGGAGTGGCCTCACCAAGGCCCTGTAAAATTGCAGCAAGACGTCCCTGCTCTTATACTTGAATCCTCTCGCTGTGAAGGCCAACATACCATTTGCCTTTCTTTTCTGCCTGCTGCACCTGCATGCTTACCTTTAGTGACTGATGTATGTGGACTGATGTATGGTGGATCTTGTTGCATGTTCCCCTTTCTGAATTCAAAATTTATAGCGATTCCGATAATACCCTGCCTTCCTGTTTTGCTATCTGCCTTGCTTCCATAAGCCTAATAAAAACCTTTAAATTTATCTTGAATTTTTTTAATTGACCCTAGCCTAAAGCTTTCCAGATTTACTGTACTCTTTTTATGAAGAGCTTCGAGATAATCACCTCCAACAAGCCTAGCTATAACTTTTAACATTTATTCTGGATTTCACCACCGGATAAAGTAGTTTAATAATGTCTGCTCTAATCAGTTAGTTTAACCATCTCATATAGGTGTATTATATATAGTTGTATTATGCTAAGGGGAGTAAAGGCCTCATCCATCATTGTGGTGAATCTTTGGTGTACTTCCCTGTGAACTCATTATGTATGTTTCCTTAATGTGTTACTCTTCTAAACTTTGTGACTGTAACAAAACTTACACCTTTGTATTCAAAATCCCTTTCTCCTTGTATTCTGACCTTTTGAGATAATGGCCGCATTCCATTAGCCTTTTTAAATTATGGTTTGTACCAGTCCATTACCTTTTAGTGATTGCTATACTTAGACCCCTAAATCTCTCTGCATGTCCCAGTTTCTCACCTTTTAGAAAATATGTGAATCTATCTTTTCTTAACTCTAAAATGAATGAGGTCACACTTCTTCAAATTGAACTCCTTCTGCCATTGACTCATTCTGACAATATACCCTTACAGTATTCTCCTCCTATCTACACTTTATTATGTCACTTAACATAGTGTTGAGAGCAAACTTGGACATATATTTCCTCTATTCCTTTATCTAAGTCATTTATAAATATAGTGAAAAGGTGAAGCCCCTGTATAGATCCCCAGGGAGGGTGCATCACATGTCATATCCTGTCGATTTGAGTGCATACTTATTATCTCTACTCTGTCTCCTATCCCCTAACCAATTAAGATTTTAATTGAAAAATATAAAACAATCAAAATGTTTAAAAATATCTTTTAAATTCATTGTTTAAGAAAATGGAGATGCTGCTGCACTGAATTTTTTGGAACGGATCAGTTACCCAGAGAATACTGATTGTAATGTGACAGTCAAATATGACCTTCTCATTCTAATATAGCACTATTTATTGGATCACAAGGAAATATTCAGACATTTTAACATGGGATAGAAAATGTTTGGATTGAATTTTCTAATGGGATATGTAATGCCGCATAGTGATTTTAATATATTACCAGTTGATGTCCTGTGGAGTCAAGACCAAGGTGAAGCAGGACTAAAAGGTAGGGATAATTAAATCAGAGCATGCAGTCATGTTTGAGTCACCATTTTAAAGTCATACATTCTATCTTTAGTTTTATATAAATTCTTTTGTCTGCATTTTTAATATGCTGAGGAATGGGATTTATTAGATAAATCTATCAAAGAATCAACAATTACATGGTTGCCCAAATAGCTGCCTCCTGTAATGTATCATTCTATGATTCTAATTGCATCCCCTTGCCAGTAAAGGTGTTGTAGTGCCTCCAGTGTATCCTCTCTCGCTTGCTCCATGCATTAATGAACTCATGATGTAAAGAACCTCATGCTGTTAACCTGTTATATTACCCACTGTCCTACAGCAATTTTAGTTGTTGGTGTTTGTCATTCAAAGCAATTAAATGTTGCAGCAGTATGTTTGCAGGAAAGAAACAAATACAGAAAATACTGCAAATCTGAAAGTAGAATAACAGTCAGATGTTCAGCAGTAATAATGGTTTGGGATGTGTGCATAGTTGGGGGGTGGGGGGCGGGGGGGGGGAGTCGGGGGTTGGAGGGCTGGGGTTTTGGTGTATTGTAGGCATGAAAAGATTGCCATAAGGCTTTAAGTGACTGAGCAGCAGAATCATGACAGTTGAGTTTGTGATCCTGATCGCAGAGAAATTCAGGAGACTGGAAAGTCATATTTGAGCAGATTTCAGTGTATTGAAAAGAGCTTAATAAGAACGCAGGATGAACAAACTACTCTGTACAGGTAATTTTAAATATATAGTCTGAACATGTAGTCTGATGTTGTAATGTTTCCATTATTTTGGCCAGGGATTTTAACTAATAGAAAAGAGCAGATTGGATGGAGGATAGGAGTATTGGCATAATTCTGCATTATTCATCATCATTACAATATCTTTGATTTTTTTATTCCCTTGCACATCCCATGCTCACTTTTATTACAGAAAAGTTCTGCCCTACAATTATTTAAAAATACACACTTGTAATCTGTATGTTTACATGAAATTTGCAAATATTTATTTATAGGTATTTCTCTCTTGTTAAGATCATTATTGTATTAGCAAGTACTTGTTTTGGAGTGTCAGCCTTGACCGAGACAGAAGATTATGGGTCACTCGAGATTTGAGCCCAAAATCTAGACTGACACTTCTGTGCAGTACTAAATAAATACTGCACTTCCTGAGGTGCAGTCTTTCAAATTAGGCATGAAAATGAGGTCCTGCTGCTTGCATTCTCAACTGACATAAAACATCCCTTGGCCTGTTTAAAGGTGCACAAGGGATTTCTCCCAGTGATCCCGGGCCAGCACCACAGTGAAGCTTGACCACTGTGTTTTCCTACGTTATATTAGTGATTAAACTTCAAAAGTAATTAATTGATGGTGAACTACTTTGGACTGTCCTCCAGTTGTAAAAGGCACTATGAAGTGAAAATTCAACCATTATCACATATTAAAGTAAGATGATCACGTGTCCAAGGATACTTAATTGACCTGAAGGCTTTGAGCTCTCGATGGGAATTCACCCGCAGAAGACAATGTTGATGTGAAGAGGCACGATTGACCCTTTACTGGGCTTAATCCCATATTCAACCATACTTTCTTCCTTCACTTCTCCTCTGGCAAAAAAGAGGGCTGTATCCAGTTGAGGAAATTTGCAAGAAATTCCATAACAATTCTCAGGAAGACCGTAAATCTTACTTTCCTGCTGCAATAACTTTGTAGTTTTCCAAATGTGCGTCTTGGTCATCTGTGAATTAACTTACAATCAGTAACACATGTAGGCTTATCACTTGGAGCAATGCTTACATGTTTCTAATTATTGCTGTTTAAATTTAGCTGCAGCACACAATACCCATAACAGTTGTCATAATGCAATGACTCCTGTTCCTTACTGCTTTGTAAGTAGTCTCACAGCACCAGGTTAAAGTCCAACAGGTTTATTTGGTAGCACGAGCTTTCGGAGCGCTGCGCTTTCATCAGGTGAGTGCCTGAAGGCAGCTCCTCATCATGCCTTACTGCTTTGTGTACCTATAGCATGAGGGATGCTAAGTGAAGAAGAAACATAAGAATACCTAACTAATGAGATGGTCTCCTATTCTTGATATGCATTACCTGGATATCCTAAGCGCACAAATACATGCCTGCTGAATAAGGGGCTGAGTTTTGCGGGGGGTGGTGGGAAGGTGGTTGATGGTAAGCTGTCAGTGTTTGTTTGAAACTCATTAAAAAGTTGCACCTTAACTGAGTTTTTAATGCTGATGTGATTAACAAAATGTGAACAGAATTGGCCCTGAAACAATAATGTTGTAGTCTTGGCATAGTGCTCAATGATTAATAAATGAATTTTTCAAGGTAAACTTTTAAAATAATTTTTAAAAATTCAGACTATCTTAGCATCTACCTTCATACCGTGCCCTAATCTTTACTTTACTCAACATAAAAATGTTAAGGGTAATTTTATTTTAATACTTTCAGTTTCCTTTCAGTTGGGGGCGCGGGCGGGGTGGTTGGTGAAAATTGTTCAATGTTATTGGCTGCTTCGAGGGCCTGGTGACATCACTTCAGTTGCACGCCGTGAATTCTCTGTAAAGAATGCTGCAATGCCGC
Organism: Mustelus asterias; assembly: GCF_964213995.1. Lineage (NCBI taxonomy): Eukaryota > Metazoa > Chordata > Chondrichthyes > Carcharhiniformes > Triakidae > Mustelus > Mustelus asterias. The sequence continues at coordinate 118,851,226 of NC_135802.1, forward strand.
TAGACGTGAAATTCACACTAGAGAGATCACTCAGAGTCTTAAGTCCTGCCCCAGCTGTGCCTCTGACCGCAGGATCCAGCACAATGATAATGATTCTCGATGTCCATGTGATCAGGCGCCAATTAAAACCCAGCTGAATTTCAGCATTTCATTGAAGTATCATCTTAGCCTATGTGCAAGTCCTGGAATTAGGCTTCGATCCATAATCTTCTGAAGCAACTGAACCAAACCTTCATATTTCTATGCATGTTCAATGC